>NW_021620961.1:280958-354542 GCF_004785775.1 Grammomys surdaster
TCATCTCCCTCTCCTCTCCCCTCCCCTCCCTTCCCTTTCTCCTTCCCTTTTCCTCTCCTCCCCTCCCAGTTTCTTGCAGTTAGCCTCCTTGCTTCTCCTAGAGAGTTTCAATTCTACGTTCATGTCACACATACTTATTTTTATATATCCACATAAGATCTGGGAACCACAAACGATAACACATACAAAAATCCATCTTTCTAAAATTGGCCTAATTAGTGTATGCTTGGTTATTTCCAGTTTCTTCTTCTTTTATTTTTCAAGCAATATAATTTCATTCTTTATGACTGAAAATACTCCACTGGGCATGCAGACTACATTTCTGTACCCACTCCACTGTTGGAACCTGGATTGGTTTCGTAACTTAAGTTATGATGGGCATTTTAACATTGTTTAGTTATTATGAACATATCTAGACATTGATATGTCTACACATACTTAATTGGTATTTTACAATAAAATTAATGAAGCAATATAAATTTATTTTTGTTGTTGTTTTCTGTGCTTTGGATTAAACTCGGACCATGTGCATACTAGGTAGGTATTCTACCACTGAGCCATATTCCTGGCACAAAATTTCTTTTTAAAGGATTGATCATCGGAGTTAAAATACAGTCCATTGAGTCTCATCATGGTGTGTTCATAGTGGTGTGTCTCATTTGTTTCCCTATTCAGAGGAACAAAACCACACTGCATTTCATTTTTTTTTTTTAAATAGAATGTTATTATCACTCAAGACTTGGTGGTTAATCCTTATGTGTTCCTGTTATTGAATGATTTTCAAAAGCATGATTACTTTTTTTAAAAAACAAATATATCATTAATGTAAGTTGTAGAGTATAATTTATAGACAAAAGAGACCAGGGTAAATAAACACCATTTCTCGGCCTGTTGTAGTTATTAAATCATTTGAAAATGCCCTCATTGTTTTTAGGTGATACAGCATTTTTGAAATCTCAACTTAGCATTTTGAAGAATGATACTACAATTTACCATACAAAATGTCACATTTTATAGCAAATATTCCCTAGTCTCATAGATAATCGCTTATTATGGCATGTTTGCAACAAGTATAATATTACCTTCACAATATATTAGTTAGAGATGAAAAGTTCTTCAGACACTCCAATAGAAATGAAATGTTCAAATATGAAGATTAATTTTAAGAATATTAATTATTTTGTATATTAAGTTAACTACACTTAATATTAAAGTCTAATTTCTTCAGGGAAGTTGCTGGCTAATTTTTCTTAGCTGATGTACTAGTTACATTTTTTGTTGCTGTGACAAAATACTGGACAAAGGCAACTTAAGAAAGGAAGACTCCCACACACATCCCAACCCTCTACTTCTCTCCACTTCCCACCCTCCTTCAGTGCTGGGTATTGAACTCAGGGTCAGTCTCATGCATACTAGGCATGAAGGCAAATGCTCTTCAAACTGAGCGTCAAACTCAGCCATGAAGGAAGGTTTTATATCCGTTCACAGGTTGAAGGTACAAATAAACCCTCATGACTCATAGAGTCTTGGTAGCAGGGACATGAGATCACTGATCACCTTGCATCCCTAGTCAGAAATGCAGAGAGGTAGATGCCGGTGCTTATCTGGCTTTTTTTTTTTTCTGTCACCCTGGCATGGCAACCATGCATTGCTAACACCCACTTGAGGATGAGTCTTCCTTCCTCTTTTAAACACTCTGGAAGCACACACATAGTCATACCCAGAGTTACACTTTCTGATCACTCTAAATCCTGTCAAGTAGATGTGAAGATTAACCATCACATGTAGAGACGCCTGGATTCCCATGGGTATATTTAGAAAAAGAAAATTAACTTTTTCCTTGTTCCCTGGGAAGCAACAAGTGGTCAATTGAATAAATATGTGGGTAAGAGATAAAGGAGAATTCTACATGGAAGTGTGCTGTGTGTCAATATTTTAGGTAGCATATATATTATCATATATATTGTATATATTTCCATGTATACATATACATATGCATATACATATATGTATATATATGTGTGTGTGTGGCTGGTGAGATCACTACCCTGAGGTAAACTGAGGTATCTGAACTATTTATAGTAACATGAAAGAACAACTATAGGCTGGGATCTGCTTTGAGGCAGTTAAATACTACAAACGAAAGTGGGACTAGGGGAATATTAGGAATATTAATAGATTATAATGTGTCATTAATGAAAACACCTTGCATCTAGAACTACTAAGTACTTGATAAATACTTTTGGTGAGTACTGTAGAAATTTTGTAGTGATCAAGAGTTGCATGGTTTGGTGCGTGGTAGATGGTTTAGTGGGGAAAGTGATTTATGCTCAAGCCTCATCTGAGTTCCCATCCACAGAATGCATGTGAAAGCTGGGCACATGGCACATACCTGTGACCCCCTTGCTGGAAGGCTAGGCGAATCCTGGAGACGTACTGGCCAGCTAAAGTCCAGCAGAAATCTGAGCTACAGGGTCAGTTAGTGACCCTGCCTCAAAGGTAATGTGGACATGGTAGAGGAACATCACTGTCACCTGGCATTGATCTCTGACCTCTACACAAACATACAAGTTTAGTGGACTCTCTCTACACACATATATGCATACACTAAAAAAAGAAGAAGAAGAAAAGAAAAAAGAATACATGCATATATGTTTGATCCTGGATAGTTGAGGCAGTTTCTCTTTTATGTTTTAAAGATTATGAACAAGGATAGAAAGAAAAAGCCTTTGTCTTAGTCAGGGTTTGTATTCCTGCACAAAATATCATGACCAAAAAGCAAGTTGGGGAGGAAAGGGTTTATTCAGCTTACACATCCACATTGCTGTTCATCACCAAAGAAAGTCAGGACAGGAGCTCACACCAGTCAGGAACCTGGATGCAGGGGCTGATGCAGATGCAGAGGCCATAGAGGAATGTAACTTACTGGCTGCCTTCCCCTGGCTTGCTCAGCTTGCTTTCTTGTAGAACCAAGGACTACCAGCCCAGAGATGGGACCACTCACAATGGGCCCTCCTACCCTTGTTCACTAATTGAGAAAATGCCTTACAGCTGGATCTCATGGAGGCATTTCCTCAAGGGAGGCTCCTTTCTCTGTGATAACTCCAGCTTGTGTCAAGTTGACACACAAAACCAGGCAGTACAGTCTTTTAAATAAATTTTGCTTTACAGCTTTTTCTAAAAGTTTATTACAGAAAATTTTTTATAAATACTATCAGTAACTTAATAATCTCATTTGTTCACAACTCTTCATACTTTGTATCTTCCCATCTAAGGAATACTCCCCCTTTAATCAAGGCAAGATTTTTCAGCGTGACTCTAGCTGGCCTGAAACTCACTGTGTAGCCCAGGCTGTCTGTAAACATCATTCTCTTGCCTCAGTCTCTTGAATTCTGGGCTTCAGCCCTGACCCACCATTTCAACAATGTATTTCATCAGCCTCCTGATTTGTTATGATAGTCTCAGTGGAAATGCCTAGAAATGATTGTGTTTGAGTAAGGTAGTAGGGTTTAGAAAGAAAACTCTGTATATTGGAATTCAATTATATGCTCACCAAACTGAAAATTACATCATCTTTGTCATCTTAGTTTGGTGACTTATTTACTTATTCATGTTTGCCATTTGATGCCTGATATTTCCATTTGAATGTAGTGTAAAGATGATCAACACTGGTTTAAAAATAGTGTGGATTCTATTACTTGTATTTTTTTTAAAGAAATTGTACAAATTGCAATTTCCTTGGCAGGTGGTGGTAGCCCAGGCCTTTCCAGCATTCAGAGGCAGGTGGATCTCTGAGCTTGAGGTCAGCCTGGTCTACAGAGTGAGTTCCAGGAGACCCAGGGCTACACAGAGAAAAAAACTGTCTTCTGAAAGCCAACACTACTTTATGTCATTACGTTGACAGGCATTGAAAATCTTATTGAGACCATTATGATTAGGCTTGTATCTTTCACCTGTTTGCTCAGGCTTGTTTTTTAATGTTTTATGTCAAGTGTTAAATCTTTCTACACTAAAGGGTTCAGGAAATTTAAGTTTGCTAAAAAGTAAGCAGAACCTTAAGATAATGTAGGTGTGTTGGGAGGGGAAGGTTCTGGAACAGACAATAAAAACTTTTTTTTCTCATTTTTTTGAGACAGTTTTACTATGTAGTTCTGACTGTTCTGGATAGGACACTCTATCTATCTATCTATCTATCTATCTATCTATCTATCTATCTATTGATACATATATATATACATATATACATACACATACACACACACACACACACACACACACACACACACACATATATATATCAGGCTGGTTTTGAACTTTGCCTCATAAGTGCTGGGATTAAAGGCATGTACCACTAAAATCCTGCCTAATAAAAACTCTTGATGTGAAAGTGGCTTATATTTTGCTGTTAGTTGAAGAACTGTGAAGGGCTCTACTTACAAGACTTATTGGTAACAATGTAGTGTTATTCAGTAAAGGATGAGAGGAGGGAATCCCTGAGGAAAACCTGCTGGACAAAGATGGCCCTACCACTGAGTAATTTATGAACATGGCTGTCAGAGATGTCCAGGACCAAGATAACGAAGGATGAGGCATCCTAGAGGTATACTGGAATTTATTTACTTTACAGATGCTCTTCTGTTTTTAGTATATCATTATCAGTTCCTGGAGAATTTCATACCTGACTACAATGGTTTTTTTATCATATTCACCATGTCTTCCTCTCCTAACTTCTCTCAGATCTACTCTGCTTCCTTCCCACCCCTCCCAACTTTATGTCCTCTTTATAAAGATATAAGCCACCAAGTACAGCTTGTGCCAACCCTATACCCATGGATGTGGGGCCATCCCCTGGAATGTGATCTGCCTGCTAGGAGCCACTCCCCTAAAGGAAACAAGCTCTCCCTCTTCAGAAGCTATCAACTGTCAATAATTCTTCAGCCAGGAATGAGGATCACCAGCCCCTCCCCTACTGGTACTAGAATGTTGACTGACTTGTGTAGCGGGATATTTTCCTGCTACATTTGCACTAAAGCTTGGTCATTGGGAAGCATGAAAGGCAGGTGGAGTGAGGAAGGGGAGGAGAAAGAAGGAGGCAGAGGAGGAGAGAAGATGGTTGTGGATGTACACATGTCTCTAGCAGTCTAAGGTAGTTATAATATCTAGGTTAGATAATTGGGCAACAATTCTAATTGTGAGGGCGTCTTGTTAATTGAGCATTTCCAAATATATAAATCTATTGGATAATCTTTGAGCATTAAGAGTCTTTATTCTACCAGGTACCACAGGCATAGCGGGAATGGTCTGGGTTCAGCCGAGCAGAGCATTGTGGACAGCGTGGTGGATTGGCAGAGCCAGCCACCACGCTGGCACCTTGTGGGTGCCAGGGTCTGTGCATCTAGCTAACCGGAGCCGCCCCCTGCCCTTTCCCCCATCAGAGCCAAGGAGCAGCGGAAACATGGTGGCTGCCCGGGAACTAGCCGGACTGGGTGCTGTTTTCTAAATATTACCAACTACAGGCTTGATCATGTGCAGTTCTTTCACAGGCATTCAGGCCTGCTATATGTTAAGATTGCAGCAGTCTTGCCATGTTTAGAAGGCACCATTTTACTTTGGTCCTTGAAAACATCTGGCTATTAAAACCCTTTGACCCTCTTCTGTAGTGGGTCCCAAGCCTTGGGGTGAGGGAGCATGATAAGGATGTTCTATTTGTGGCAGAACACTATATTGGGATTTTAATAAAGAGTGTGGGATCAGATTCCTCTGTTCCTTTGTATTTGTGTTGCATTGTTTCGCTTTTATGAATTGAGCTCTGAGGTTTGATTTGTCTGCTTGTGAACTTCTGAGGGGCATGTTGGAAGGACACAGATGGGAAGAATTCAGTTTGTTGACAGTGTTTCTCATGTGTGTGGGTTTCCAGTTGTATTTTATCGATTTCATAAATAACTGATAAGATGAGGAAAATGCCATTATCAACCTCTTTCCTGGAGGAGAACAGACTTTTGATAAAATATTCCAAGGGTTTATTAGCACATGTTAAAATGTTTATAATTTTGAAGTAACCTGGCCTATTGACTCATTGCTCATTGACTCATACATGTCAGAGTTTGAACACATACAACACAGTCCCAAGTCCCTGATTCTGTTGTCAGTCGAGGTGCTGAGGTAACTGCTGAAGTTCTAATGGGATATTTGAGCTTGGGTATCAGGTGGTTCTATGCCTACTCCACAATTGCTTAGGGAATTCGAGCATGGTTTCAGTGATGCTGACATTGATAGGAAATTATGATCTCTTTATGACAACTTTACTACATATTACTTTCCCTTCCTTGTTTACGTATGTTTAAAAAAATGTCAATTCATGGTGACATACAGAATGGCTTATGTTTCAGCAGAAGGCCAGTCTATAATCTCTGTGATGCTGTTTATGGAGAGGTAAGTCCTTCTTGTTAACTCCACAGTCTAACATAGAAGAAAAAAGTAGGAAAATAATTAGGCATACTATGTCAAAGGCTACAATAAAAAGAGGTATGTAATGTCTTCACAGATGTGGCTGAGAGTCTTTGGACATAACTTTGAGGGTGAATGGGAGTTAGCCAGAGCAGAGTGGGGTTCACAGAGATGAAGAACAGCAAGGGGATAAAGGTTTAGAAGCAGAAGCCCTAGCAACTGGAGGATGGGATGAGGGATTTTTGGAAGGATAACTGGAAAGTGGGATATCATTTGAAATGTAAAGGAATGAAATGATTAATAATAAAAAAAGTAGAAGCCGTTGTTATGTGGATATGAGACTTATGGTTTCAGAAGCCCTTGATGAATTTGAACTTCGTTTTCTGAACAACAGTGTGCTTTTACATGTTCTAGAAATAGCAGTGGTGACTGATAATTAAAATTCATCTAGATTTAGGAGCTTTAATGAAAGATCTTGTCAATTCCTGCTTAAGCTTGTCCAGTTTGTCATACCTAGCTGCAAGGGAATCAGGTAAATTTATTAGCAGAGTACACTGTAGCCAGGAAAACCATTTCAGAACCTATCATTAGTGTTATTATTTGTTTTGTTTTGTTTTGTTTTGTTTTGTTTTGTTTTGTTTTGTTTGAATGAGGCCCTCTCTATATAGTATTGGCTACCCTGGCACTCACTATGTAGACCATTCTAGCCTCAAACTCACAGAGATCCTTTTGCCTCTGCTTCCCAAGTTCTGCGCTTATAGGCATCCACCACCATGCCCAGCAGGCTCTATTTTTAAGGACAGAGGAGTCAAATATTTGGAAACAGGCTAAAATTCTGTAATGCAGATAAAATTTCTTATTGTAAAGGTAGTAGAGGAAGATGAGAAGACCAATGCATGTTCTCAATTAACGCATTAGTCTTCACGAGCCATTAGACGGCAGGTTTGGAATTTTCCCTTCACTTTTCGTACCTGCTAGCTAACCACATGGAAAGTATTTGTGGAATGAGGGAAAAGGAGGTGGAGAAGGCTTTTCATTTGTATGTGGACTCACATACAAAGACCAAGAGCAGGTCTGATTGAATTCAGAGTGTGTTTGGATTCCTGAGGAATACTTTCAACTAATGTAATGGGTGTGGGGGTGGGGGAGTAAGTTCAGGTTCTGGAAAGAAATGGCAGTGACTGTTTCCTTTCCCTTTTTGGTAAGCTGTCTCTTATTTCATCTAGAGACTGTTGTTGAATGTTTTCTTTGAAAGGAATAGCAGGTGAAATGAGCTTTGAGGTTTTTAGAAAGGAGCACAGTATTTAGAACCTCGTCTGAGCCAGATCTGCCCATCATATGAAATCACTTTTCTGCCACTACAGAGCTTTTTCACATCTGTTTATACTTAGCCTCTCTCACCCAGAGTGGAAAGATTTATGTAAAAGGAGAAAAGAAATCTGAATGTATGTCTTGCATCAGTGAAAAAGGGGACACCAGCTTAACATCCATTTGAACTACATATCAACTGTCTCATCATTTCAGTTATTGTAGAAGTAGCCAAATGAAGATATGTCCCTGGAAATTAGAGATGAAGATGTGGGGAACACCTACAGTTCTACAAAGGCTTGACAGAACCATCGGCATTAGGGAGTGTGTGGAGGGTCTGCCCTAGACATTTGGTATGCATGTAAAGGTTCATTTAAAGTGTCTCAGTGGTTTGACTGACTGCACTCTGAGTAATATAAATATCTATCATGGGTCCTCAAAAGTTTCTCTTCGTTTTATTGTCTAAGTTAGTTGGAGCTTTTCATTCTCTTGAGTGCAGATGAAAGCCAAAGGAACCTGTATAAAAGTATATTTAGGGCTCCTTCAAAGACTGCAGTTGATTGAGCGCTGTCCTGGATTCAGAATGTGACATTATTTTTAGACACAGAGGTATATGCTACCAATTTGTTGCTGTGTGAAAAATAAGAAAAGAGAAGCATGCATGGCTTCATAACAACTGTAATTATATATATTGTGGAAAAAGAAGTTCCAAGTCCACTGTGAGGAGCCAGGGATGGCACTGTTCCATACAAGTGTTCCCTAGAGTCATTTGATCTCAACGGTTCTCTGGCCTGGACCTTTTAGTCTGCACTGTCCAATAAAACTATCGTCAAACTATTAAAATCCAATTTGAAATTTCAAGTAGCCACATAAAAATGTAAAAGAGGATAGGAGTCAGAGACAGAGTGCATGTTTGGCATGTATGATATTCTAGGTTCTATCACCAGTACAGATTAATAGATGACAAATGATTATAGATAGATAGATAGATAGATAGATAGATAGATAGATAGATGATAGATAGATAGATAATTCATTCCTTATTAGTAAGTCCAAATAGTCTTTCAACATGTAACCCACATAAAGATAGTTACAAAATAAATATGTTGCATGGATTTTTATATCATGTCTTTAAAGTTTTATCCATTGTGCATATTTTAATTCAAATCAGTCATAAGTAGCTGCCATATTGAAGAGTGGAGCCTTACAAGAATGGCTATTTCCACTGTCTCACAAAACAGCTTCACATTTAGACTCTGCCATCACTTTCTAAACCCTTTCATTTAACAGATGAAGATGACAAGATCTAGAGATGCCAGGTTGCTTAAAATCACATGACCATTCATCATCTGAAGCCCCGCCCTGTTGTCTGTCTTCAATCTCCTTCATCATTCTTCCTTTTTCTAGGTCCATGTTGCTGTAACTGCTTGATACTTAGGGATGTGAGATTGTTGCTGTTGGTTAAATATTGAGCCAGGAGTCTTAAGAACATTTGATCCACTCAGAAAAGCCACTGTTTGATTTGGTGAAAACTGTTTTGAGTAAAGTAGGTAGAACTACCAGGCACATCGACAATTCTCAGTGAGATAGTCATAGGAGGTGATACCGGGTACAGGGGTGAGTTTGTATTTGTTGGTTTTGTTGTGGGCTTTGTAGGAGGAGTATGGGACTTTGAATTTTGGTTGAAATGCTAGCTGCATACTTACAGGAAGGGAGATAACCCGTTACCATGCAGAATTTATTGTATAGTTGTGTGTGTAAGCATACACATGACGGATAACTTAATACTTAACTCTTTCTGGAAATGGCAGGGTTAAGCTTTCATATTTCATATTTTTTTCTTGTGTTGGAAAGATGTGTGTATGCGTGCATGTAAGGGTGTGAATGTGCTCCTATTTCTTACTCAGTTAGTTATACTTAAAGTATGATGATTTTTGACAAGTTAATTCCAGTGCATTTCTGGCATGTAAAATATTTTCAGAATGTAAGCTCATGTGGAAATTCATTGGCTTGGTACGATGGGTCTGGGCAGGGGAGTCATAGTGTGATCCTGTGGAGGGTTCCTATTTGCCAAGTGTTTGTTCTTCGGTGTGAAAACATGCTCCATGAGTGAACTTTGGAAGGCGCTTATTTTTCACCCTTCCTAAAACATTTATCAGCCTGGATGTGTTAGACTGGGTAAGAGAGCATTAAAGGGAGTCACACTTATTCATGAGACTTAGCTCAGTGATCTTAGATTTAGAGTTAAGGTTTTCTGTCTGAATGTTGGGACTAATTCTCACCCATGGCCAGGCTTGACTCACAAAGGAATTACCGACCTTTAAGGATATTTATTTTATGCGTTTGCTTTATTTCCTGGTGCAAGTCATTGGATTTTGCCTATGGTGGTTTATGTGGCTATACTTAGAAGTTTTATAGCTTGTAGCAATCAGGTGAAAGTACAGGGATATGGCTGAGTATTGTAGTTTATGTCTGTAATTCCAGCCAGAGGCAGGAGGATCACCACTTCAGGGCAACCTGAGCTACATAGGCAAACTGAGAAAGAAAATGAAAAAAAAAAGGAGATCCCTCCATTTCCTTTGGCAGTCACACACGAATATTTAAATTCTCAGTGTACAGTTTGAAGTCAGTCCCCTTCTCCCCTTTGATAGTTTACATAGTATGCATTAGCACATGAAACAAAAGCTTTGAGCTGTAAGATGCTTACGGGAGTCATTTGGAAATATGTTTAAGTTGGATGGATTCGGAAAGAATACAAATCCAACTTATGGTGGCCGAGGCCTCCCAGCTTCTTTCCAGGGTGATGGGGGAGGATTGAGAAGCCAGTTTGCTTCAGTTGGAGTGGGGCAGCCAGCAAGGTCCATGCAGCAGAACATGTCTCAGAATCAACAAATAAAAAAGAAGAGGACTGAGGTGATAGCGGAGAGACAGAGCATTTGCTTAGCCTTTGTGAGGCCTTCCATTTAAGATCTCTAGAATCCTGGGAGAATAAAAAAAATAACTGTAAGTACATTGTGGGAAAGTAAGAAAGAGTGTACGAAAGCATGTGCTCGATCCACGATTGCCTATTTTTGTTGCATCTTATTTGAAAGCATTTTTGTAATGGTGCCACAGATTCCATTTCATATCTGGTTTGCTATTTTTACAATTAAATTTCAGCCATCATAATTTTTTTGTAGTTATAACATTTAATGAATGCATTCATTTGTTTAAAGCAATTGGAGCTATTCACTTGTACATGCCGGGCTTTGTTTGTTTGTTTGTTATTTAATATTTCACATGTGCTAAGTATGTGGTGATACTCATTTATCTAGTGATCTAAAGTGCCGCTGTGTTCACCCTTCAGCTATAATATGTACTTAAAGAAAATGAGGTGAACAGACATCATAAAGATTAACAGGAATTAAAAACAAAACCAAAAAACCCTAACCTGCTGATTGAAAGAAGTAATACCCTCCTCTCTGCCCCCCCCCCCACATTGACTAGCTCTATGGGCACTCGTGGAGGTAGAAGTTTGTCTATAGGAAGCTGTTAGACTTGACAGGCGAACATAGCTGCACCTTCAGTGTAGACTTTAGTGATTTGGTTTCAGTTTACTGGAGCTGCTCAGTACGAACATGATTGGGTTGTATGATTTCACAGATGTAAATAGAACATCCTCTTTCTCCTTTCCTTGCTGCTAATGTCTCACCTGGTATTATGTGGATAAAGAGAAAGTTACAAGCATTAATTCTTGGAAGTTCCCAAAGGTAAGACTCCAAAGCCACCCAAGGGTACTATATTCAACTTTAAATTCAACAATGAGGTGAAATGCTGTTTTCAGAGGTCATGGTGTAGACTCTGGAGCCCACTTAGCCAGCTTTATTAAGGGGCTGCCTACATGTCCAATTTTATACTCTTGTGCAGTGTATTACATAGTCTGTTGCTTGTTTACTTATTTATTCTGCTGGATACTATGGTTGTGTTCTGCCACTGAGTTAGACCCCCAGGTCCAGGTTTGCTTTTAATTAGATAATACTATAAACATATAGTGAATAAATGAGGGTATAGCTCACGATAAATGAATAAAACCGAATTTCCATACCATCAGCACGACAGGAATTATCAAAGAATATTTCAGTGTAATAGGCGAAGTCAGTTGTTGAGCCCCAATTCTATGTGAAGAAGAACTCAGATCCAGCCATGGGGGAAAAAATGAAAAGAAGTGAACTGCTTGATCTCTCTGAGCTTCCACATGACTGGGTAGACAACAAGCCATATGCACCAATCAATACATCCTGTGACACTGGGGATTAGTTGGGGGGAGTTATATAAGCAAGTGAGGGACCAAAGAGAAAGAGTCAGTGCCAGTGTTAATGGGAAAGGAGACCAGGCACTTTGGTGTATGGATTGTTTTGACCCCAAGGCAACAGAGAAATAGCAGACACTTGAAGCATTCACCCACTCCCTTTCTGCCTAGATGTGGCTCATTTTCCATCTTTGGTGGTGTCAGCTGTATCAGGAAGGAGTTAATCACCCATCCTGTGCACATGGCGCTGACCTTAGGCTACATAAGCAAACCCTTGGTTTCTTCCATGTTTTTTCTTTGCTCCATTCACAGCTGCTGTTAGCAGCTCCAGGTCTGGGCACCACTACATTCTTTGTTTATTGTTGCTAAAGGGCTTGGAAACTCTGTGGCTGTGGAGTTCTCCATAGCCTGTTTAAAAATATTTATGTCAAATAAAATTTGTGCATCCTGATGATCTGCCTTTTAACAGTTCCGTTTATAGGGCTACACACAAGACAGAAAAGAAGGGCAGATGAGGAAGCATTTGTTTTTTTTTTTTCTTCTGCAGTTATTCAAGGCAGAGGGGATGGCAAATGCAGCCTGTGGGTAGGTAGGACTTTGCCTGGGAGTAGTAGACTCTCACAGATAACCCACTAATCCTGTGTAAGTAACTTTTTACTGATGGTGGAGATTGGTGAGTTCCTACAAAACCCAGTAGAACTCACAGAGTTCCTGAAGAATGTATGTTTTCATCAGAAGGACTTTATGACCGATGCCATGGTTAAACATTTCAAAAGCCTCCTAGGCTGTGTAACAGTTTAGCCTTCGATTTGCATGTTAAAATTTAGGATAGTGAGAAATACTGGACTATTTTATAATCATTTCAAAGTCTGTGGAGGAAAGGAGAAAGGAAGGAATTTGCATTATAGACCTGGTGATCTGTCATGTCAGATGGTGTGATTTGTTAGTTTTGCGAGAAACATTATTCTTTATGGTACATGTGGAAATACTTTGTAAAGAAGCCCCTTGCTCGTGGCGAGAATGATAGTAATTAATACCAGATACAGTTTCTAGAAGTCAGGTGTGCTCAGAAGTGTGTTTCATGTAATCCCTAGCTGAGGGGGGATTTTAAGATTGGACCACATGAACAGTCTGTCCTCAGTGCCTCCTGAGTCACCCCTGCCCTTCCTATGTGCTAGAGGACGATGGGTGGAACTCAGCTAGGAGTTCCTGTTGGGCCAGACATCCTCTCCTTGAGGAAGACAGCCTTGGGGTGGGATGGACTGATAAGAAGGCAGGCAGTGAGTCCTAAATCATCAGTTTGTTCTCAACTGTTCTGGATCCTCTACAGATCTGCCACAGGAGGACTACTGAGGAATGAGACCCCTCCCCCACCTCCATTCTCTGCCTCTTTTCCCATCACCTCTTTTCTAGTTATTTAATTCAGTGGATCTCAATCTGTGGGTCATGACCCTATTGGAGGAGGACAGAAGATCTTTTTGCAGAGGTTGCCTAAGAACATTGGGAAAGTACAGATACTTACATTATGATTCATAACATTAGCAAAATCACAGTTACGAAGTAGCAACAAAAATAATTTTACGTCTGGGGCTCACCACAACATGAGGAACTGTGTTAAAAGGTTGTGGCATTAAGAAGGTTGAGAACCACTGATCAAGTCCTTCCCTTTATCTCAGCTCCACATAAGGGAGCCCTCAGTGGATCTCGGGGGTCCTCCAGATCATAGATTTGCAGATCATTGCAAGATCCAGATTATGGAGTTGGGTCATGACTTGCACAGCTCAGTAGGAATGAGACTGTAGAAGAAGAAGGATTTACTTTCTTAAGCTTAAATTTCCATATCTACAGAATATTTGTTAATAGTGCGGTTAGGAGAAATGCTGAGTTAAGAATAAGTTCAAAGATAACACATGGAAGGTACTGAATGAAGGATTAAAATGGCTTTTTTTCATTTCTCGGCCCCTTTGTAACAGCTCTTTTTTGACCCTTCTGTACAGTCCTGACTGTACAGGCCAGCGGCGTGTTCTCTTTTTACAAATGCAGGGGCTGAGAAGAGCCCATTTGCCCAAGATTCTCGTTCTATGTTTCAGCTACTGTCAAGTAGCCGGAGGGCTTCCTCTCTGTTTCTTCATTGACTTTACCTGTGACCAGGTTGTTAAGATTTTCAACAGGGCTTCCTTTCCTTGCTTACTCATCCCTTCGGTTCTTGACCTTCCTGAACCCTACAAAACCTGCTTAGAAAGGAATCTAAAGAATGCTGATCAGAAGGAGGACCACTTTCCTGTCCTTCCTCTGATTCTCCACAGTTGAGCAGGCACCAGTGACAGCCCTGGCTGCCTGACCAGCTAGAGATAGCCACAGAATTCCAGGCTGCTTGCTTTCAAAGGGTTCCACTAACCCCTTTGAAAACAAAGGATTGTTTATCACATATCAAAGCATACCAGCAGTGATAATTGAAAGATCTTCTGATGGGTCATGTGGTTTCTAGCCTCTGCCCAGTCTTCTGAAGCAGGTAGTGCTCCTGCCTCAGGTAGCATTTCTGTCTCCCAGGATCTGTTCTCTGTGTGTGACTGTACTGTAAGTGTGCACATCAGTTCACGATCTACAGTTTATTTCTCTGCCCAGATCCCTAGAAAATAGATTCACAAAGAAAATCATCTTGTACTTTGGATGCTTTCAGGTGACTCTGATATTTCATTAATTCACAAAACTTGAGTTGAACACAGTACCACCCAGTCTCTGGTTTTGGAGAGGTGCTTTTTGTTGTTATTAACCTGGGTTGGGTTAAAAGTTTTCAAGACAAACTGGAGACCACAGGAGGGTTTTAGATTCTAGAGGAACAGGCCTTCTCTTTTCGCCATTGCTTTGCCCTGACCCCACATGTGTCAGGCCCTATCATATGTTAGGCTGTGTGATCCTGTTACACCCACATCCTGTTGCTGGATCCAAGTGCTTTGAGGCTGTATTAACACAGATTAATTGAACAGTTGCCCTGTGAAAACAGATGCCCTTCGCTGCTTATTTCTAATAAATTGTCAAGCCATTTAAAAGACTTCCCCTTGAAGAAATCACATCTTCCAGAGAAGCTGTAGCAAAAGTGGAATGATTATGTCCCAAATTAGTGTGCTATATTTAAAACCAGTGGCCTCGGCCTGACCAGGACATGATCCTCCACTGCTTAATGAAACTGCCAGCTCTCTCTCTGAATTATATAGTGAGATGGGTTATACTTTCTGTATTCCAACCCAGAAAGCTGTTGAAAAGAACTGGCCATGATAAGACATTAGTCTTCAGCTATTTTATATTTTCTTTACAAATGGAAATTATAACTGACTTTGAAAACATGAAATTGAGTTTGTCCTCCCCTGAACTCAAAACTAAAATCTTAGTAACATTTTGGTTACGGAATATTGTAATAAAATACTCTTTTCTTAAGATGAAGGTATTTGTCCAGTGGCATTCTGAATTAGAGCAAATTGAGAATGTATTATAGATAATGTAATATGAAACCAGGAGAACATTCTCTCTAGTTGACAAAGATGTACACAATACAAAGATCCAGGTATTGATCTGATGCTGTTCACAGATTGAGAAAGGCCGAGCAAATCCTATTTCCAAGTGCAATTCAAGTAAAATTAGATTCAGTGAGACTACATCATTTGCCCTTCATTGTAGTAAATAATAAGGTAGAGATGGGAATCTAGGATGATACTTAAAGGAAGTGAAATGAGCCAGAGAGATGAGCACCCCATGACCTCCCAAATGGAATCTAAGCACTTGAACTTGAAAGAGTAGACACTAGATACCAGTCGATGGGAGAGACGGGTGATGTAGGTCAAAGGGAAGGAATTCGAAGTTAGACATGGGTAAGTCATAGAGAGCTGAAGTGTAGGCATTGTCACTGTAGTTAATAATAAATATTATATTCTTGAAATAGGTTTTAAGTTTTCACTCACACACATACAGAACAGTATGTGTGGTGATAGGTAACTTCGTTAGATGATTGTGGTAAGTGCTTAAAATTATATAGATCAAAACATTGTCTCGTGCATGTTGATTAATGTTGGGCTGTAGAAGGGCATCCTGGGTTGACATGGGCCTGGAATCCCGAGACTGCAGGTGTTTGGCCACGCCCCCAGAACCCAGGGCCCTAACATGCAGCCTCATCTCCATTTAACCTGTACCATAAGTCACGTAAGACACAGGCTGAGGGCATGACTAACAGGCCTCTGCCTCAAGATTTACATATTAATGAATTATCTAAAGGCCAGGGGACATAGCTAATTAAGTTTTCCCCTCCCTGGCCCCTCCTCTTTCCTACTCCCCATATAAGAGAACTCCCCCTGGCATTTGGCGGGGGCACACATCCAGCACCAACTTTCACAGCATGGATAATAAAGCTACTCCTTGAAAACCCACTCGTGTCTTTTGTCCCTGGGACTTTCTTGCATATGTGGGAAACCTCCGCAGTGGGAAAAGCCACCCTGACCCCACCGAAGCGGCCCACAGCCTCCCTGCACGCGTGCGTGTTTGCTGGGCATGGCAAGTTGAGCTACAGAAAGTAAGCATTTGTAGTCCCAGCATTTGGGAGGTGGAACGTCAGTGTCATCCTCAACTACAGAGGAAGTTTGAAGGTGCTCTGGGATGCACGAGAAAGGACAACTGCTCCAAGCTTAGTTTGTATCTAATTAAAACTGTAAGAATTTGTATATTTGCTTGTTAGTTTTGAGGTGGCTCCCCTTATGTAGCCATGGCCTGGAAGTCTATATATAGACCAGACTAGCCTCATACTCACAGAGGTCCTCTTGCCTCTGCCTTTTGAGTGTTGGGAATAAAGGCAGGCACCATTATGCCCAGTTTGTGGAGATGAAAGCCAAGGCTTCATGCAGGCTAGGCAAGCTCTCTACCAACTGGATGTCGTGACTCCATCTCCAGCCCCTAATTCTTAATTTTCAAAGGGTTTTGTTTTTGTTTTGTTTTGTTTTGCTTTGCTTTGTTGTTAAATATAGCCCCACTATGTAACCTAGGATAGCTTTGAACTTGATATTTTCCTGCTTCCTTTTCCAAGCCGGGATTCTAGGCCTGTGCAAAAAATTAATTAAATTAAAAAAAATAATAAAAAGTTAATGTCTGACAAAAGTTAGTTATTTTTGAGTGCATCTCCATTATGTACCTTTCTCTTCCTTCGTTAAACATTAAATATTAGTTTACTTTAAAATCTATTCTTCAGAAAGATCCTGAACATGCATTTTATGAAGCAAAACTACTTTTAGATTCATTTGTATTCTGCAGCGAATATTAATTTTAGAGAGTATGGAATATAATATAATAACCATTTATTTTTAAGTTCTGATGGTGGGATTTAATCCAGGTGCCTTATACATGTTACACCTATGTCTGGCCTGTAAGCTATACTTACAGACCTCTAAAGCTGTGTTTGATCTTGACTTAAGATTTTACAACGTCTTATGACTTCCTATAATTTCTTATGCTGGTCTTTAAAACATTTTTTTCGTTGCCAAACATCTAGTATTTGACCCATTTATTAAGTTTTACCTATCCCTAAATTTCAGGTAGGACTCAGTTTAATTACTTTTCTGAAGTGATGCTGTTTTCATTTTGATAGGGTAGCATGTATGACACTGAAATTGTCCGGCAGAGAAGTAGGCATAGACCTATTGCAGATGAGTACACACTGTGCCATCTGTTAGGTCCTGTAGTCGACCAGAAGTGATGCTTTTATCAGAGTGCATAGAAGGGTGTGGCCAGGGCTGTGCATGGTGGTGGTACAGATTTTGAAATTCCTCCATGTGCCCAACATCAGGCTCTGACACTTGACTTGTGCAAGATGGATTGTGCTGGGTTAGGAAAAGCTTAGTGGTAGTTTTCAAGCCCTTTAAGAGGCTAGGCCATATCACCAATGACACTAAAAAAAATCAAAAGCAAAAACAAAAAACAAAAGCAAAAAAAAAAAAATTGCAAACATTCAGAGAAGTTCTTTGCATATTCTTTCCTCAGAACCCAGCAGCTAGTAATTGCCCCCAGGTTGTCTATGTAACATCATGACCTACCATAAAAAGATATAGTGCAGATTTCTAACATTTTCCTGAGGCCCAGAAAAGCAATTTGCTTCCTTTCTGGACTACTAAAAGCTTTATTTGTAAAACTCTTGATGGGATAACTTTATGCTACTTCCTTTTCATAAACCCACCTTGCGCCTCATTTGTAAAGGGGAATGAAGTCCCTAACATGGAGGCTTACAGTGAGAACATCACGTAGGCTTCAGTAAGTATTTGTCATTACTGATGCCGCTGCAAGCCAGTGTTCATGGTTGGCTTCTCTCACGTTCCTTTGCCAGATGTCCTCAGTGGCTCTCTGTTGATGTTCACGGTCATGTTTATGAGGGACACCATGTAACGTCCTTAACCCTCTGTCTTCAGGATCAGCATTTATCCTACAGTAAAGGAAACAAATCACTACCAATCCCTCCTTGCAGATCCCACAGTAGGACTGTGAGAAAACGAAGGTCAAGGAACAACCTCACTTCAGATTTCTTGCTGTATTTATTTATTTTTTAATAGTATGGCTGTGCCCAACTAGTAGGAAAAAAAATCAAGAAATCATAAAATATATCATCAAGCTGTTAATTGTAGAACATTAAAGTAATACCAAAGTTGCTTTGTAGCATGTAGAAACCCCAGAAGCTTATATAATGACTAATGGAATCATAGCCACTGTGTAATGGTAATGACAGGTAATTTCTTCCTGTTTTAGTAACCTTCTGTTGCTCTTCTGCCTCATCAGATTTCTATGTCTTTGCCTTTTGTGGTTTTTAGATCCTAGGGATGAGGCATACAGCACCTGCTGCCATTTTGCCAGGCAAACTAGACTGTAGAAAGTTTAATGGGAAATCTGGGAGCTGACATCAGCACCCTACATAAATCAAACAACGAAACAAACAAACAGTTTAAAGTTGTTGGTTAGCTGTTATTGAGTAATAGATTTTCCACATGGGTCAGTTATACTCTACTAATTCTAAGCTAGATTCTGTAGCTCTGTTGTCTGTTTAAATCTGAATTTTTTTCTCTTGACTCTGTCTCCTTTGTCAGTGCCTAGTGTAGAAGAAACGGAATTTGAGCCTTACATGGATCCAGGCCAACAATTCTTCTCCCCACATCCGGATACCAGGCTTTGCCTTTTACCAGAAAGGAAACTAATTTTCAGTTCCCAGGACAAAGCTCCCTCGACTGTAGTTGCCCCATGATTGGCTCAGAGGTTTGCACAGTCTGTGTGTGTAGACCAGGCATGGCTTGCTGGAAGATGGGTAGCTCTGGATGATAGTAGACTCACTCACTCACCCCCACCCCAACCCTGGGGTGGAAGCTCTGGCCTGGACCAGACTCTGGTCAGTGTTTGTTGATCTCAGGGAACATTCCACAGCTGCTGATGTAATTCAAAATGACTGAAGCCAGCTCTTCTGGACTGGTTAGAAGGCTTGCCTGGACCAGTTAGATGACTGGCTGCCACTCAGTTTATCAGCTGGGTGAATTCTGTGAAGTGGCTGTTGTTTTCAGCCCCTCCCTTTTCATGGTAAGGGGAAACTGTGACCTCTTCTTTTGCAAAGTATGTTGTTTATACAAATTGGCATTTTTGGGGATGTGGGGGTGCACCCATCACCATTTACTTACACTGGGAAGGAGATGCAGAAGGATCAGCAGTTCACGTCAGACTCAGCTACAGAAGTTCCAAGCCAGGCCAAGCTATGTGAAATGGTATCCCAAAAACTCACAAAATAAAATCAACAAAAGTAGAGATGGGGTTTATAAAATACGTGGCTATTATTTCATCTGGTATCCTATTCAACATGATTCTCACAGCGCTTATAATTCCTTTTTCCTAAACATTTTTTTTTCTCCTGAGCAGGGTCTCAGACTAGAGCCCTGTGTACTAAGTAAATAGTACAGTACCAGTGAGATCTCTCCCAGGACTGAAATGTCTTTTTTTTTTTAATGATTTTCTTTATTTTATGTATATGAGTACACTGTAGCTGTCTTCATGCACACCAGAAGAGGGCATCGGATCCCATTCCAGATGGTTGTGAGCCACCATATGGTTGCTGAGAATTGAACTCAGGACCTCTGAAAGAGCAGTCAGTGCTCTTAACCACTGAGTCATCTCTCCAGCCCCCGAAATGTCTTTTTAATGAGAGATTTCTCATGAAATGTATACTGAGGCTTTTATTTGCTTGTTCTTTTAAATGTGATTTCAGAATCAAATAATTCGTGAGACTGCCCATGGTATGAAAAGATTAGTTTTCATAGTCTGGGCGTGGGTCAAGACCTATCATTGTTTCTGACGGAAACCCAAGACCAAGGACTGCTACTGCAAACTTACTTATATGACCTACCATCTCTTAAAAAGATTTTTAAAAAACTTACATAAAAAAACAACCTCAAGCAACCAAGCAGGGTGGGCACACCTGTCACCCCCGTATCTGGAAAGTGGAAATCAGGAGTTTAAAGTTATCCTCTGCTACATACAAAGTTCCAGAGAACCCTGGACTAGCTACTTGAGACTATTTCAGAACCCACAGCAAAGAACCAAACAAAAAACTCACATAAAAATTAGACCAATAGAGATAGGAAAAAGGCCACAAGTCACCAACATACATTTTATTACTAATTTTAAAAATATCTCTTAGATCCACAGAAGTACTTATCAGATAACTGCAGCTTAGGGACACCCGAGTTTACTAGGGAAACCATCTGTTTATAAGACAAATATGTATGTGCTTTCATCAGGAAGATCACTGGGGTAAGCCATGACTCAGATCCACTAAGGGAAGGGACAGAAATAGGACTCCTATCTTTTGTATCTCTGGGATGGCAACCAGAGAGGTTCATGTTGTTGCTATGTAGGTCCTTTTTTAAAACTCCAAGTTGTAAATATAGAATTTTAGAAGTACACAGTCATGGCTTTAGAAAAACGACAACGATCTAGAATTTCGAAAGGAGCTTGTGGCTCCTGCAGCTCTTCCTGATTTGGCGTTAAGTTTCTGTTTTACCAGGTGTCCTGACCTCCAGCATGTGCTTCTTTCGGAACACGTCATCAATTAAAAATGTACTTGTTAGTGTAGCAATCGTGAGAGCATGCATGCCGTGGCAGTGCTGTAGAGGTGAGAAGACAACTTTGGAGAACTGATTCTCTCCTTCCACCATGTGATCCCTGGGGTTGAACTCAGGAAGCTATGTGTGTTGGTCAGTACTTTTACCTGAGTTATCATCAACGCTACCAATCAGAACTCTTGATAGTCAAAATATAAGGGGTGGGGGGTTTCATTCAGTTTTTAAAAGTCAATGTGTTTTTTCAAGCAAAATATATATTAGATGAAAACCACATTATAAATTAACTTTTAAAACCCTCTTTATTTTTTATTGAACCCTTTATTTATTTCTTTATTTGGCTTACCTTGGAACACCAAGAAAAGACCCAAGGTTTCCCAGAACACAGTTTGAAATCCAGTGTTCCAAGGACCCTCAGTCTGTGCTTTCTTTTTGGAACACCATTTTTTTTTATAAACCCAGATTTGAAGATGAAGAAATAAGCTGACTGGCCTTGGAGTTAGGGCCAAGGCTTAACCAATAATGTTAAAACTAGTTTTGTGTTTTTAGAAACCACCAAGTCAGCCAGGTAAACTGGCACATGCCTTTAATCCCGGCACTCAGGAGGCAGAGACAGGTGGATCTCTATGAGTTTGAGGCCAGCCTGGTCTACAAACAAGGTCCAATACATCTAGGGCTGCTACAAAGAGAAATCTTGTTTCAAAAAAATCAAGAGAGAAAGCAAGCAAGCAAGCAAGCAAGCAAGAAGAAAGGAAGAAAGCAAGCCCCCAAGGCTGCCTTAGGTCCAGTGTCATTGATCAGACAAAGAAGTAATCTGTGTTTGCTGTCACTTAGCTTTCTGGGGAGGAGAACAGGGATTGTATATATGGTGGATAGAGATAAATTTTAAAATCTATTCTTTTGGTGATTATTTAGACATCAAATTTGTGAAGATACTGAAGATGAGCTACAGAAGCCAGACTTCTGTTTTATACATAAAATTTCAGGTTTTCTTAGGGATAAAGCAGTAACCTTATTGAGAACCTATGTGATTTGCTTAAAAGTAAAGCAGCGTTCCTTAGAGCCTTATGGCTTCAGGATGGAACTTAGTGATTACACATTTCTTACTGCCTTAGTTTTCTGTTCTGTGATCCCTGAGATCCCTTGCGGCCTGTGGCAAGGCAGCACGGCATGGTGGGAGCACTTGGGAAATGGAGGCTCATTCACCTCACGGCTATGACTGGATAGAAAGAGGAAGGAAAGATTGGAGTCTCCACATCTTCATTAAGGACCCAGTCCCGAAGACAGGAAGACCTGCAAGGGAAAGGTCACCGGTGTGGAACTCTTTCTCAAAAGTAAACCCAGAGTTCCCCCATCGAAGCTTTAAGGGGAGGCATGTGTGATGGACTTCTGACTTGGTAGAGCTAAAGACAGGAAAGGAGATAGGCTGGGGGGCCTTGTACTTTTCATATCTTCCAGCCAACGCTTGCACTTACCTTCTGATAGAGGACTCAGCATCTAGACAAACGAGGATGGTTACGGCTGAAGAATGAAGTTGCTGAGTAAGATGATACCTTCCCTAATTATTTTTTATCCTGGTACATGGCAAAGAAAATGGAAAAATAAAAATTTGGTTGAAATAAAAAGTCAAAGAAGTGTGTTATTGGATTGGGGCTGGGGATTGCAGCACCATTCAGATCACTTGCATGGCTAGCAAAGTCCTCAGTTTATTCCTCAGTGTTGGGGGGCAGTGGGAAGGGCATAAAGACAATTAGCCTGCTTTTGCATTCTATGAAGGGGGAAATGCTAGAGGCTGAAGGTCGCTTAGCAATTAAGATCACACTTTGCACAGTCATAAGGACCCAAGTTTGGATCCCAGTGTTCATTTAACAGCCTGAGCTTACACCCATAACTGTAACTTCAGTTCTAAGGGGTCAGAGGCAAGAAGGCCAGTAAGCTTTCTGCCCCTGCCTCCCACCACATTCCTAGCACACAAAAAGTCTTGGACTCAAGGAGGGACAGTGCCTCAAGGAATAGGCACAAAGTGCTGGAGAAAGAGAGCAGATGCACACCACACATATGCATGTACTCACACATAGACAGACAGACAGACAGACAGACAGACAGACAGACAGACAGACAGACAAAAATAAAGAAATCTTTTTCACAAATTTAACAAAAAGAGAATCTGTTGTTCTTGATGCTTGAGGCAGGGGTATCACAAGTTTAAGGGTAGCCTGGGCTTAGATTCTGTCTTTAAAAGGGAGAGGGTAAGATGGCTTAGTGAATAGAAGTAATTTTCCTCCAGGCCTGATGACTGATGAACAGAGATGAGTCCCTGAGACTTCCATAGACTGACACTGTAGAAAAAGAACTGACTCCTAAAAATTGTCCTCTGACCTCCACACATGTGTCTTAGCATGCTCTGAACATGTACATTCTGCTGCTCTCGCTCTCTCTCTCTCTCTCTCTCTCTCTCTCTTTCTCTCTCTCTCTCTCTCTCATACACATATACACACAAATAAATAAATAAACAAATAAACACAATAAATAAATAGAGAAATCAAATGTAATCTAAACATTTTTTAATTTAATTTTATTTATTATTTATTTATTTATTTATTTATTTTTGGTTTTTCGAGACAGGGTTTCTCTGTGTAGTCCTGGCTGTCCTGGAACTCACTGTGTAGACCAGGCTGGCCTCGAACTCAGAAATCCACCTACCTCTGCCTCCCAAGTACTGGGATTAAAGGCGTGCGCCACCACTGCCCGGCTAAACATTTTCTAAAAGAGAATATTTCCTTGGATTTTTTTGCATATTTTTTGACATGATTCATGCATATAGTTCACACATCATTAATTAGGAAGTGATTTAAAATTTGTCTGTGCTTGAATTTGCCTCTAAATTATGGAGGTCATAAGGCATTCATATTTATGTCTGGTTTTCAACATGAACTTCCTGGTAGTTTGGTCAGATTTTGATTCCTGAGTAAGAAGTTGGAAGCCTCAACAGATAATCATATTAGCCAGTTCCACCTTCCTGAAAAGCTAGGATCCTGAGGTAGGCTAATCTTGGCTTTACCCCTGGCTTACTAAGTGATTATGCACAGAGATTAGTTCTAATAAGGGATGTCTCTTACTGTCTACTCCTTGGAAATATGAGTACAAAGGTCTTTAAAAACTCTGGAGCTAAGCATTGTGGTAGTGTCAGGGAGGCCTGATGGAATGTTAAGATAGGCGATAGGCTGATTCTGGATAATGATCTTATTGAAAAAAGGGCAGTACATTTTTACTTTGAGTCTATTGAGTGCTTTAGACATGTGGTTTTATGAAATTCCAAATTATCTTGACTCTGAGAAAAAGTTTTAGAGAAATCTTTATAAATCTTGGGTTAAGAAATGTATCCTCATTTTGAATTCTGACAAGAATTAACAGGAGACCTGTGTCATAGAAGAAGATCATCACCCCTGTTGTGGAGGGACCCAACTGAGACACGTGACTGTGTTCCTCTGGAGTCACACTGAGAAACTTAGTGTGAAATGCAAGTTGTTTTATAAAAGAAAATAATTATGCTTTCTACTATAATGCCTGAAAATCCTTGGAAGAAAGATTTCAAGGAAGGATAGATGGATATTGAGAATATTCTGCTTCAAAAAATAGCCCTTTCTTATTTACCTGCTTAAAACAATGTTTTATTAGCTGCTTATTAAATTAATCTACAACAAGAGTTTTCTGATTTGCACTATTTTTTCATATATGTGTGTGTGTGTGTGTGTGTATGATATGCATGTGTGTTTTTGCATGCGTGCATATATGTGTGTACATGTGTGCACTTGTGTGCAGGGAATTCACATGTGGGTTAGCACATAGAAGTTCAAGGTTAATATAGGGAACCTTCCTCAATCACTCTCCTACCTTATTCTCTGAGAGGGTCTCTCAGTCAATTCCAGATCTCCCTGATAAGGCTGAACTTTGACCATCTTGATGGGATTCCCCATCTCTACCCTAGGAGGTTGGAATCGTAGGTGGGCAGCCATGCCTGCTTGACATGTACACAGGGACTGGGGAGCTGATCTCTGGTTCTTCTGTGCATCTTCCTAGCTGGTGATTCACAGACTTTTTTTTTTTGCTGTTTCATATTTACAATTTTTTTCATGTTGTTTCTTAGAATAGGTTAAAAAAGAAAAGAAAATCGGAAACTGAATCATTGTCTAGAAGCTGACAAAGACTGATCCCCTGATAATGCAGACCTCACCCTAGGGTGCAAAAATTCCTGATGCAGACTCAAGACAAACACCAGACCGTATCTAATCAAATCCCGAGGATTGATGACACTAATAGTAGTTGTAGTGATGACGTGGAGAAAGGCATTTCCAACCTCACCACGTGGGCTGGCAGAAGAGCTGCAAGGTGCAGCATGATTGAAGGCTATTGGTCACTTGCTCTTATGTCTAAGTCCACGTTGTTCGAAGTCCACAGAATACTAGGCAGCTGTCTTCAGTTAGTTGTCATGAGAAGACAGGTTTCAGTGTGCACTCCTAAAGATTCAAGTTTCAAGTGGGATTTTTTTCCCCTGCCAGTTCTATTAGAACCTGATCAGTTGCCTCTTAACTGCTAAACACTAATACTTTGGCAGTTCCTATGAAATATAAGATAAAATAAAAAGCAGAAGCAAGTGTGTAGCAAAACAATGGATGGGCAGACACTGTTACTCCCTCCTGTGTTTTACTGCATTTGAAAGATCCCTGCTGTGCGACTCCAAGTCAGCGGATTAGAGACCGAAGGTTATTCTTTTCATCTTCAAAGTCAAGGTCACCACTAAGTTAAGTTCCAGCTGTAGGACAGGAAGAGAAATTTATTGTGAGTTATCTGTTTATTTATTATGTAGTCAACCACATTCTATCGGGTGGGGAATGTTTTCTGGTTGGTTTTTCTCTTATTTTAATGGTTAATTAGTTACCTATAGTCCAAAATATGTGTAATAAGAATGTGTCTCTAATCTGTTACTGATTAGTCTACTGATATGTCCCCTGACTAATCAGATATAACAAGCAATTAGCGCACTGAAAAGCAATCTGGATCTAGCATTACATAAACAATTATGTCAGTGCGGACATCAAAATCCCAGCTAGAGTGGTAATAATAATTGGATGTGTACATAGATTCTCTTTTTAAGGCTGCCAATGAGTTACAACAATCAGGTTCGTAAACCTTTTATTGATGTTGAGTTTCAGCAATGAAATATAGTGAACTTTTAGTGTAGATTAGATTGAAGCAGGAAGACCAGTTACCTATCTATTTGCTGTTCTTAGCATCAGCCAATCCTTAGGGTTAGTGTACAAATACTTAAAATTAGGTATAAACACTAACGGGAGGGATCTTTTCTGAGTTACCACAGATTATTTTTCTTAGACGTGGTCTGAAGATTCAATTCAAAGAACTATGTGCTGTGGCATAATTTAATGGTTCCCCCCACCCCCTTGAAATAAAGTAGAAATAGCCTAGTGTTTATGTGTTCTTCGGGTAAGCACTAAGCCAGAGGATTCTGTACTTATAGAGATGAGTAAATGTGGAGAATGATGAACAAATTAGAAAGAAAGTATAATTGCATAGCAGGCCTGTGGTAAATGAACAGTGGAAGACCGAGTCTTTAAATGTAAGGAGGAACTGATACTATCTTTTAAAAAGAATATTCTATGCATCCAGATAATCTAATTCATTATATTAGGACAGTGTTCTTTTTATAGATTTTTTTTTTTGTCTTGAATGAACTGTTTGCTGCAATGTCTAACTAAGGTATCTATTTAAGGCTGAACCTTATCCAGAACTTGAGCATGTGACATTGCTAATAACTTCTCTTTTCTCTTTAAATGGAGGCTTCTTTGGTGTCCCTTAAATATCATATGTCAAACCTAATTTTTTATGATGATATCATATCTTATCTTGATGAGATTCCTTTTTAAATGTCCCGGCTTGCAAGAGGAAACCTTCATTTAGTGCCTTGTCATTTCAGAATTTTGAGATTCCAGACTTGGCCATCATTTCATGTCACGGTCATAACTATACATCCTGTTCATGTTACTAATACTTCTCTCTTAGGAGAACGGTTGGATCTTTAAGTTGACTTGAATTCAGTGATAATGTTAAGTCAAGATCCATTAACTAGCTTTTTGAGTCAGAGGGGTTTGCTATGATTAGGGCTGTTTCTCTAGTTTATCATTCATTTTGATTTGTATAAAAGATTGTCCCTTCATATTTAAGTTGCACACACCATAATAGGTACTTTCTTATTTCCATAATGATTTACATACAACTTCGTTTTGACAGAACTAACAATGCCAGTTTGTCCATTTTCTCTTAGAAAAAGGAGCCAGTGTATTTCAAATGCCTAGCTGAATACATTGCTTTCTCCTCTGGTGTCTTTAAGAAAGAAAGAAGTTAATAGAATCCTTGTGAATAGTGATATTGTTACATTATCGCTAGTGAGTCGTGGGATGAGTAAATAGTACAGTATTTTATTTCATGGACCCTTTCACTGTTTTATTGATAATGTAAATTTATATCACCCCAGGATTAGGGTACTCAAAGGGGAAAAAGAGAATTTCTTTTTGGTAGTAAATTCCCATCTAAAAGATGGCTTTAGCTGCTTAAGCAGGGTCCCCCCCGACCCCGACCCCAACCCCAGACTTCAGATTTGTTGTTTTCTATGGTGGTGAGGAAGGAAGGAAGGGGGGTTGCTACTAAAAATAAGAATTGCTCAATCAAGGTGAAGTCTCTGTTTGAGAGTTTTAAGCTCACATACTTGTGCTGTCCAGACTTGAATGACTATGGAGACAGGAATTAGTCTTTAGCATAGTCTGGGCCAAGCAGCTGAGTCATTTCTGGATACATATCTTAATAGTTTGGAATATTTTAGTGAGGTAGGAATACCTAGAACAGATTTTCATTGGAGTTCCCAGCTGTATAAAATTCAGAGAGGACCTTGACCTTGGTTCTCAGAACTGATTCCAAGCATTAAAGAAGACATGCTGGACGTAGTGGTCATGTCTGTAATGACAGCACTCAGGAGTCTGAGGCAGAACATTAGGGGTTCAGTTCTATCTTGGGCTGTTTTCTGAAACTCTGGCTTAAAAGTGAAAAATAAAAAGGTTATTAGTTTTGGTGTGTTGCTATAGTCAGCTCCAAAACACACTTGTCAAGGGCAAGCTTTCTAAAGGAAAGGGGTGTCCCTCCCTCTCCCTTTTTCTCTGCTCCCCTGCTCTTCCTTCTGTCTCCTCCCTCTCTAAGTGCCTTTTTATTCTTCCATTCCCTTTCCTTCTCTCTTCCTCCCCTCCCCTCCTCACCCCTCTTCCTCTCCTTTCTTTTAAAGGCTCTCGCTGTGTAGCCCAGGTTGGCCCTGCCCGCATCCCCCTGCTTCCCTTAGCCTTCATAGTCCAGTGCTGCGATGACAGGAGTATGCCCAGCCCCGTGCCCAGCCTCTTGCTTTTCTCTACAGAAGAAATTCCTTCCCACTTTTTCCTTTTCAGTTCCTTCTTTCCCTTTGGACACCCCCACTCCCCACTCTGCTGGAGATCAAACCTAGGGCCTTGTACTTAGGTTCTGTTACTGAGCAACAGAGCAGCATCCCCTTGTTTTCTTCTCCCCCTCCTCTCTGTATTTTCTTTATTAATTAATTTATTTGCTTTACATCCTCGTCATAGATACCCTCCTCTCCTCTCCCCCCAGTCCCTCCCTCTCACCTCCCATCCCCACCATTCTCCTGTCCTTCCTTCCTCCTCAATGAGGGGAGACCTCCTACAGATATCAATCCACCTTGGCATATCAGGTTGTAGCAAGACTAGGTCCATTTTCTCCTATTGAGGCTAGACAAGGCAGCCCGGTTAAGGGAAAGGAATCTGAGGCAGACAGTAGAGTCCTATACAGCCCCTGTTCCTGATGTTAGGAATCTCACATGAAGCTCAAGCTGTACATCTGTTACATACGTGCAGAGAGGCTAAGTCAGTCCAATGCGTGCTCTGAGTTTGGTGGTTCAGTCTCAGATGACCCCTTTGGGCCCAGGTTAGTTGATTCTGTAAGTTTTCTTGTGGTGTCCTTGACCTCTCTGGCTCCCTCCCTCCCTCCCTTGTTTTGTTTTGTTCTATTTTGTTTTGGTGGTTTTGAGGATACATCCCAGGACTGCACACACATAAGTGTACCGTCATTGAGTGTAGCTCTCACTTCTCTTCAAAGAAGTTTTCCTCTGCAGAGACCAATACAGAAAATCACACTTGGATAAAAAGCAGAAAACAGCCAATCATGGGAGCCCACGTCTAATGGACCCATGTACAACACATACATCTCCTGCACCCAAGGCTTAAGGAATGTCTTGGAACCATGGACAGATGTGAGATTATGACTCCTAGAAATAATAGAGACACTACACCTAGGAAATGTCAACTGTATGGCCACCTGAACAAGAATACGATCACTAGACATGATAGGCAGAAGACAGAAATTTCACAGTGGTCCCATCTTTAGACAAAGAACTATGGACAACTAAGAGATGCTAAGAGTGTGAGATGGAGTCTTCACTAGGGATGAGCCCCTTAATTAGTTACTTGTTGTCTTTTGAAAGTCACTGTAAGATAATTACATAGAAACCCTAAGAAGCTCTGTGATCCTCAAATAAAGATGTTTCTTTCACATGTCTTTTTTACAACTTTTGGCTTGATGTCATCTGTGACTGTATGAGATCCCACCATCAGCAATCTTTTCCATGCATTAAATAGCAGTGTATATCCTGTGTTTTAAAAAAGACAGAGAGATGCTCTGCCTGCCTGGTTCTAGGGGTGGAGATTTCCTGTGTTTTACTCTGTCCTGCTTTCTAACTGGAAATTTAGCCAGTTGGCCTTGGTATGATATTTGCCATGTCATGAGGTACCCATTAACATGGCAGTATTTACCAAATAGTAAGACTCTGGCCATTACGTCATCTTTTTACTTAGCTGCTGCAGGACTTGCGTAACAGGCAATGCTACTTTGTAAAGCTCTCTGAAGCCTTCTCTTTATAAAAGGGAGTATGCCATTCAGGAGTCAGGCTGACCTCGCTTACACAGTGTGAAACGGGAGGTGACTTGTGTTCTCTACTATGAAATCAGAAGGAACCGGTGCTCTGTATTATGGACACAAAGCACTAGCTTGTCCCTCCCTGCAGGAGTGCACGTCAGCAGATTCTGGCCTCCAGAGCTCCTGTGCATTCTCTTCCTGTTCTCATTCACTAATCGCCTTTACTTAATGCCATTTTATTAAATTTTGCAAGTGTGATTTTGGAACCTAGAGATGGAGTTTAAATATATGCACCTATCATCAGCCGTTTCATATTTATTTTGTAAAATGGAAACTTTGTTTTTTGAGAGGGAAGGCAGAGTCTTTCTATACAGACCAAACCAGTCAAAAACTAAATGTTCTTTCTGCCCCTCGGCCTTCTGAGCGCTGAGTTTATATCTACGAGCCATCCTGCCTTGCTGTAACTTTTAACAAACCATCTTTGTTCATTTTACCTGTATAGTATAAAAGGCAAAACAGATCCAGACAAAAAAAGACTTGACTTTCACCCTGTTTTAGGCCCTTAAAGATCTTTTCTTTCTTTTTTTTCTTTTTCTTTTTTTTTTTGTCCTTGTAAGTTCTTGAATTTTATTTACATACACATTCAGATTCTTATAATTGACCTCTGAAATACCACAGGCCTTTGCAAACTCAGATTTTCTCAGCCTGTTTACTTTGTGTCTCCTCTCCTCATTTGTCTTGGTGGCTCTGCAGGAGCTTTACAATAGCACTCACCACTCGTGTTCCCTGTAAGGATTCTTTTGGTTTTATTTATTTTACTTAAGTGCTAGTTAAGTGTTGATTGGTCACCCATTTCAAACGTCATAGTATGCTGTTCACTTCAACTGTGGCTATTTTTCAACTTTTTAAAAACCTGTTGCTCTGCGCGGTAACAAGATATATGTGTAACATAAAAGACACCTTCTAAAACTCTTTAAACTTGTCTCTTTGTAAAAGGGCCATGTGATGGAGGGGTCTGGATGAGCTCTCTCCTACTGTGTGAATGGACTTCCTGGCCAAATACATTTGGGAAAGCTTGGTTAAAAGCGACTCAACGCTTCTACTTTCCAGATAACCTGAGGGACCTTCTCCTCATGTTTGTTAACTGAATGCATCTCCCCTCCTTGAAATGACATATTCTATAAACCATTTTTGAGAATATTCACTTAGGAATTAAGTAAGGTGTATAGTCATACCTTTAAAAAAATTCATACACCACTTGGCTGTTTTTAGTATAGATAACCACCTAATAACGGTTTTAGTAACATAGTATCAATGAGTTTATACTAAAACTGTGTCCTTAAGAGAAGTTCTTTATAAGAAACAGTTTTGATTTATTTTATTATTTTCTGAATCTTAGTATGAAGCCTTGAACATGTCCCCCATCTCAGTTTCAAAACTACAGACATGGGTGCCCAGACCTAGGACAAAAATTGCTGTAGCTACATAGATGAACCAAGACAGCCTTAAGAGTTGGAACTGTGCTCCTTCGCTCCACTTAGAATTAGTGAGTCACTGCGAGTAAGCTGTCAAGAGTGGAAGTTCATCAACCACGTATTAGCTACTGGAGCTCACATTGCCGTTAAACTGTGAATTAGGAGCTCCCAGATGGTTTAAAATACCACACGGACTTGGTGAGTCAGCTCTGCCACGCTGCCCTTGCCTCTCCATAGCCGGGAGTGACGACATATGAGCTGCAGGGTCCTTACTAGTTTGTCTCTTAGAGACAACTTGGCAGGCAGACATCTTGCAGATAAATGAGGAAAGATTGTCTATTTCAAGTGGCATAAGACATTCCTTAAAGCAGTGTGTCATATCTGGTTATACAGTCAGCATTTTCTTTGGAGCAGAAAATCTCCTCTCAGGCTCCCTGAGTACACAGCAAACATCTTTGTGCGGGTAGCATTCAGGAGACTTCAGTCACTCTGCATTCAGTAGCTCAGTGTCTGTGGATGGGTCAGGAAGTTTCTTGTACCTGAGTACATTTCTTTTTTTCTTCTTCCTGTTGAGTACAAGCTTGGTCAATCTGGGTAGCTTTTTAAAATGCTGACTATTGATTTCCTGTGTATTACTGAATTTTAATTTTCATGATCTATAAGGTTAGATATTGTTAACTATTTTAGAGAGAGAGAAACTAGGGTGAGAATCAAAGGGCTCAGGCTGGAGAAATGGCTCAGCAGTTAAGAGCACTGACTGCTCTTCCAGAGGTCCTGAGTTTAATTCCCAGCAACCACATGACTACAACCATCTGTAATGGGCATCCAATCCCCTCTTCTGGTGTGTCTGAAGACAGTGACAGTGTACTCATACACATAAAATAAATAAATAAACCTTTAAAATAAAAGGAAAATCAAAAGGCTCTCTCTTCAAAGTTAATAAATGCTAAATTCCAAATATGACCTTTTCTCATGATACAAACATACCCATCTCTTCCATGATTGTTCTTTTCTCCAGTTCCTACAACAACCCTGAACCAATACTCTGAATTTTCTAGATATAGGCAGTGATGGATTAGACTTGACTAAAGATACAAGACATGGAGAAGTTTCTGGAAATATTTTTTTAATCCGTACGTTTTCATAAGGGTTTTGCATAAGATAATCAAATGATGCAAATGGTATGTGTGCGTATCATTGTTATCTCAGAACAGTTAATACATTATTCAAACAGTTTCCAGTGACGTAGCTTCTCTGACTTGGTCTAAGGCACTCAAAGAAACAATGGCTATTTGGAAGTCTTTAATGACAATGAAGATTCCAACTGTGTTGTGTTGATCTTGGAATCAGGAAGGACACTAGAATGTGATCCTGTGAACTTGCTCAGAAGCAGAGACCAGCCCATTACTTACAGTTTTGTTGGCTGGGTAAGATCACCTGCAACAGTTCTTGACTGATACATTTTAAGTTGATCTTCACAGAGTTATCACAATAAAGGGGTCTGTCCATTACTGTATATAATGTAATTATGAACCTATCTTGTGTGATCTGAACTGAAGGGATTACCCTACCTTTTAACCTGTGAATTTGGATCATTGGATTCAGAGTGGGGCTCATCCTAATATATTTGTAGTGTTTTATCCTCCTTTGAAAAGTTACTATGTATTGTAGAATTCATAGTTATAAGTTCACATTTTGTCATTTGGATTAATTATTTCAGTATATACTAGAAGCATAGTCTCTTGGACCCAACCTATATTTGAGTGAATGTTGGTATTTGTTCTTGATGTTGGAAATTGACCAGGATTTCATGCATGCTTTACACAATGCTTTACCACTATACCTAAGTCTCAATGCTGATTTAGATGTATTATGTTAGAAATACAGAGATCAATAATGAATGAGTTTTCTCCTAAAGGTAAAAAGCTTAGTTCAGAATTTCAACCAACACACTGTTGAGATTTTCCAGCCAAGTACTGCTTAATTCTCTATTTGGAGAGGTTTATCGACAGAGGGTGGCTTGCGTGGGATCGCTGACTTCTACATGGTAGATACAAGCAGGCCTACCTATATTGTGATGACCAATTATCCCAGTGACCTTGAATTTGCACATGGAAGCAATTCTGGAAGTGACTTCAGAACCATGTGAGTTAGCCGGTTGAGAACCACTGCACCATTGAACTACATGGGTGGAACTAGTGGTAAGTCTTCACTGAAAACTACACTGTGGGTGTAAAATCGAGCGTTTGTGGGAGCTGTAAGCCCATCTTCCTGAGGATCTGAGAAGGATGATCTTGCTAATTACTGCCTCCATTTTTCTTACTTAGAATGATAAAGAATGATGTACACAGGACTCCTGAAATAAAGAAGGAAGCTATTGTAATACATGGGCCATCAGTTTTTAAAATCACAGCTGTGCGTTTCGCTTGGTTTATTTGAACAAAAGTTTGTATCTGGAGGCACACACACACACGTGTGCAAACACTCTCTGGATAGATTACTTAGTAGAACTTAAATCTTCCCATCACCTCTCATACTCTAGAGAACTGTGTAGCTTGAGCCCTATATCCATTTCAGGACTTACTCCTCTGTGGATCTGTCAGAATATCCCTGGAGAAGAGGGAGTACATGGTAACAGTGGAGAGTTCCTTCCCTCAGCTGCACAGGAATACTGTTTGGCTCTGTTAACAGTTGCTTGCTTTTGAGAAGGAAAATCTCATCACCCAAGGCAATGCCTTGTAGATGGATGGCTCTGTTAGACTGACTTTGAGAAGTCCACATGTGCTGTGGGCCTCATAGCAGTAGAGGCAGAATAGGATGCCTATTCAGAAAGTGTTTACTTGAGTGGGGGTCATTGGTGTTTTCCTTTCTCTCCTGACCACCAATAGCACTGGCTCCAAATTGCTACCCTGGTGCAGTTTGACACTTAGTGATAGCAGACAAGGCACTGCCAAATTCTTCACCACCACCACCACAACCACCACCATAAAGCAAACCTAACAAATTTTTAACATATCAGGGTGGGCTGGGCACCAGGGGCTCTCAGCATGTCCCAGTCCCTGCCTGTTATAGGATATGGCTGGCATACTCCTCTCTCTGAACTCTCCAGCCCAGAAGCTGGCCTACTCTTCCTCTGTGGCTCTTTTCTGTATAATCCAATGGTCCTTTTGTGGCCTCCTGACCTTTTGTTGTCCTGGTCTCCCCTCTCCCTTCACCACTTTCCTCACATGGCCTGGGCTCATCTTTACTCTGCACTCTCGCAGATATTTCCACCCCCGTCCGGCTATGCTCTCCCTCATATCTACAGTAAATTTTCTTCTCCACTATAGCTAGGAGCAGACATGTCCTCCAGTTTCCTTTCTTATATTCATTCTCCTTCAATACAATTCACTTTTGTAGAGGAGGAGAAGGGGCTAGCTCATCCTCTTACACCAAGGAGCATCCTTCTCTTCTGGTTTTTGGCTGGGGCAGTAGTTCCATGTATCTTCATTTAGTACATACTCAAGGCTGCCTAGCTGCTCACCCTGAGATGCCGTGCCTTCTTCCCACACTCTCCAGTGAGTCTTTTCTGCTTCAGTCATCTCTGTGCCTAAGTGTTCCTGTTCTGTGGTGTGTCCACTGACGCACCACCGTCCTACTTTCCTTTACTCTCTCAGTGCTTTCCGTTCATGAGGTGAACCTTGTCTGTGCCTGTACCATTAGGTTGGATCTCCTCACAGTCCCTGTCTGTGGCTATGCTTAGTGCCTTGGAAATGTTTACATGATCCTAAGGCACCAAGCCAGAACTTCCCTGAAACTTCACCTCTGACTGAGACAATTCTGTTGTGTCTGTTGAAAGTGGCCAGGGCTCCGAAGCCATCAGCACCGAGTTTGGCTTATCTGTCAGCAGCTGGTTTCCGTATCATCCTCAAGGTATTTTCTGTTCACTAGCTTTTCTTTCACTTCAAGTGTTAGGTTACATGTCGAAATCTCTGAGGATCTCTTTGTGTAGCTGAAGGTTTTTTTAGCTGCAAGAACAAAAACAAAATGAAGTCGCTGATTGGGTGCTGCGTTCACAAAGTATGGCTGGCCACGGTGTTTGTGCAATCCTTGGGATCCAGTGGGACAAGCTGATGTTTCTCCTCTCAGGACTGTGCTATCAGAGCATGAGGAAGTGAACTGAGCTGCCTGACTCAGAAATCCCCTTGCTTTTTTGAGCTACTGCTTTTAGAATATTCTAGGAAGAGCCCGAGGTCAGGCCAAGTTCAGCTGCAAATGGTGGTGGCCTGAGAGTGAATTCTGTGCTTTCTTTTCTCCACTTGCTCCCACTACGAGCATCTAATATAGCCCTAAGTCGGGGCTGATTTTATATCATTCCGCACCTTTGTCATTATTGACAATTTCTTTGCATTTTGATTTTTATGTTATTATTTTTTAATTCTAGCCATTCTTTAAGCTCTTGTGTTTATCGTGGGAGGGAGGCAGGCACGTTGTAGAGAGCAAGGAAGTTGTCACAAGTGGTGAAGTAACTTTTATCTTATTTGTATTTTACAAACTAAATATAAGCCTTCACTCTGCACTTACGGTGTTTAGCCGGGTGTTCACTGGCAAAAAAGACTTTCTGCTTTTATCATTGTCGACTTCAAATTGCCCCCATAACACAAAATAGACTGTTGTTACATACCTTTCAGAATTATAGTTTTCCCCTTAGTATTGTGGTTCTGAGCGCCTTTGTTGCAAAAGGAATGGCAATTTGAGATTTTTTTTTTTGATATGGCTGAGGGCGATAGAATGGGAGAGCATCTTTGATAGTGCCTGACTCTAAGTTATTTAAGAAGGATTGCCTCCCTGTGCTTATCAAGCACATAGCTTGAAACAGAAACCTTTGAGTATTCTTTACAACCCTGGAGAAGAAATTATCTTGGCTTACCCTAAAAGAGATAAGGTAACAGAAAGCTACTTGAACAATGAGCAGGAATGCTGTTTTTAAGTTAACACGGATTTTCACATCAAGCCCATATTTGCTGTGAATCTCTGTTGTGCTCACAAGGCAGTTTATGCTACATCCAAAGCCCTAGTGATAAAAATACAATACCATGAGAGTTATAAATGCACAGGAATGGCAGATAAGTAAATGTTATGAAGCTTTGGACAGAACTAAACCAAAGCATATAATATAAATATTCATTGTGCTTATGTTCTCTCTTTCTTTTTTCTTTTTCTTTTCTTTTTCTTTTTTTTTTTTTTTTTGGTTTTTTTGAGATTGAGACAGGGTTTCTCTGTTCTCATCCTGAAGACCTCTATGATTCTGGTAAACATAGAAAGGGGAAGTCCTAAGGTCACAGATTGTTGCTTAAGTGAAGACCCAGATTCACTCCAGTCCTGTCTGAGTTGGACATTGGTTTCTTTGTATCTTTACATAAATGTGTACATGTATTTTTGGGAATAATGTGTGGCAAGAACCCTCACTGAGTCTGCTACACCCATTTGAGCATATATTGCTTTCACATTGAGAACTGTGGCCATAGTGACATGTTTGCTGATAAAATTTGCACATAACTTGTCATAATTAGTACAGGATTTTCTATTCATATAACTAAATGTAAAGTCTGAGTAGAAATATAGTCTACTTAATAAACATTGTTTCCATGTTTGAAATATTTCCTTGTAAGTATGTACTGGGCAAACAAAATGTATGCAACTGAAAAACAATCATGTAGCCAAATTGTGTCTTTGCAGAAGTCTAAAAGAAAAAGAATCAAAGGAGGACTACTTGGTAGCAGTTGATTGACATCTCCCTACAGGCTTCAGTGCTTGTGCTTAGAACAAGATTACCTCTACTTAGGTCTTTTTATTTCCAGATCTAGGTGTAAAAACCAGCATCGTATGCCTCATACATCATTGCTGGTCCTAAGTCATGTTACATATTACATACTGGATGTTTATGGCAGTTCTGGCTTATAAGGCTGCTACTCAATGCCGCAGGTAGTTGAGATTTTCACCTTCTAAGGGAAGGTACGAGTCAAGTTAGTTCAGTGAGTGACCATGTCACCAACCAGGTTGATTACTGTGTTCCCTGTTTTCTTCTAGCTTCTTTTGTCTTCACCTTCCAAGTGCTCAGACTCTACTTAAGGCTAGTGCTTATCCAGACTCAGGGGAGCCGAGCTAGTACACAGTGAGTAATGCAAAGGGAACAAGGTACTTACTTACTGGGTATAGTGTGGTCCTGCAGGAATAAACTTCAAAGGAAGATAAGGCTTATTTTGGGTCTTGGATCTGGTGCTATAGACCTGTTGACACAATACATCATGGTGATCAGGACGCAAAGGGGCAAGACGAGGTCTTAGTAGTTGCTGTTGTGTCTCTTTTCCCTTTTAGAGGTATACTGAATGACTTGACTTAGCACCTGTTAAGGGTTTCCCTACTTAATGGCAGTGCCACAGACTGGCAGCCAAGCTTTCAACATGGACATTTAGGGGATACCCCAGACCCAAACTATGAGAATTACATTTTCTAACTGTAGGGTTTCTCTGTATGTGAATGCATCATTGTAGATTCAACTTGATAAAGTAAGATTACTGGGGACTATCTGAGCCTTCCTGCTTGGTGGAGTCGGAGGGCACTAGCTATAACTTTTTTTGTCTTGAACTCCCCAAGTCATGCATTGCTGTAAGGAAAAGAATTATTCAGTGAGGTTTGGTGACTCCATCACTCTGAAGGCATAAATAGGTAGATCTCTGTAGGCTTGCTCTACAGAAACAGCCTGGGCAATACAAAGAGACCCCATCTCAAACAACACAAAGACTTATTAAAAATCAGAATACTGGGGTCCCTAAACCATCTTTGAGAACATGTCTGCCTTTTGAAATAAGGCAGCATTTCAGTTGTTTCTATTAAATGTGTGCCATAATAGTTTCTCTTGCCACAATAAAATGCTGTACAGTTACAACGCACCCCCAAATTTACTTTCTGTGTCCTAATATCTCTGGAAAGAATTTCATTCTTAAAGTATAACAGCAAAGCCCTGATCGCTAGCAGCAATTGGGAGGTGGAGGCAAGGAGATCTGAAGTCGATGATCATCGACTACTTAGAGAGTTCAAGGTCAGACTGGGCTTCTTGAGGTAGTCTCAAACAACAAACAAGCAAGCGACACCACAAACTCAACTCCAAATAGCTCAGGGAGGGGCAGAGAGCATCAAGAGTGCTCTAGGAAATATAGAACAAAAAGAGTTAAAATTTGAAGGTATTTTTAAAAAAATTCAGGGTGGAAACATTGAGAGGGCAATTACAGCCAGCCCAACTACAGGCTTCCAATCCAATCTGATAGAATTTGAAGTCTTTCCCTAGGTGGAGGATAAGTTTTTGTTAGGTTAAAATTTTTCAAAAGATTTTATCTGTTACTCCAGTTGTTAGGTCAGATACACAGAGGGCAAGGTTTGGCTCCTTATCAGGGCTTAAGCTGCCTAAAAGTAATAATTGTCATTAAGCCAAAGGATCAGCATCATTTCAAACTGAATGTAGTCACTGAAGTTTTTATCAGTGTTATCAACCTGTGTAGAGAGCTACTTTCCAGGAATTCTCTTTTGCAGCAAGCAGTTAAAATTCTAGACTTTTTTTAAAACGGGGAGGGGGGGGTGGGATGGGGTGGGGGACTAAATAGGCATTGGTTGGATTAAAAACTAACTTTGAACCTAATACTTGGGTTATCTCACAAGCACTTCTGTTTTTTAAAATTCCAACTTTTAATCCATTTATATTTGGTTAAGCAGTTGAGCTGCCTGCCTTTCCTAGGCCTTCCTATCCTGTAAGCTTGGCCTGGGTTATTAATCTTGTGGGGTGAGTGTTGAATAATAAACGTTTCTTTTGATAGACCTCTTGATTTCCTGCTGGGCATCAGCAGGGCACATGCTTCACTAGCCTTGAGATGAGATGGAGTTTGGGGTCAACTTGAGAACACCTGTGTGTGCGGCAAACCATTTGAAGAGCTTTGTGTCAACAGAGACCTTGAAAAGCTAAGAGTTCTAACTTGTAATTTGAAGCTATGTCAGCAAGTGACTCCAAAGAATGACAAGTTTCCAGGTGTGAAAAATACATACATTAAGTCTGTGAACGGAATTATTTTTCGCCCTCTCTACTCACTTTTGTGACAAATCCTTTCTAGGCTGGAACTCAGGTGTGGACAGAATTATACTGTAAAGGTACTGTGAATTGCTGTGACCACCGTGTGGGTAATTTGAAGAGCAGGAATCTAACAACAATGGTGGTTCAGTTTTCTGTATGGATTTGGTGGCAATTCTGTTCTTTCTCACCACTCACATACACATCTGCTTTTGACAGACAGTGGCCAACGTCTCTCTGCCTCTGACACTCTAGCCATGGATGAAATCTTAGTCTACTCCTGCTCCAAGTTGGCCTAAATGTTTTTTGCAGTTTCTTTCCTTTCTGAGATTGTAATTTAAATTCTAGTTTCCTGTTAGTGACAAAATGATCGTCTGCATATGTTCTTTGTGGATGATCCATTAGAGAGACCCTCCCTCACAGAGTCTTGTCTTTTGGTTAGAGAAGGAAAAATTTTGCTCCTGGATGTTATTAATTCTTAAAAGGAGTTCACAGACAAATTTCCTAGATTGTCATTATGGAAATCAGTTCTTGACCTTTGAAAGGGGAGGAGGTTGTCAGTGTTGAATTTAAAAGCAACTTGGAGTGGTGTGTGTGTGTGTGTGTGTGTGTGTGTGTGTGTGTGTGTGTGTGTAAAATGTAATTGAACTGTGCTTAGGTTATGAGCAAATAGTATTTCTGCATGGAAAACCAAAGGACAGGAGAGAAATAGAATCCGTCTTTTTTTTTTTAAGAGCTTATACAAGAATCCTACCCAAAGAAGAAAAAAGTACTAAATACTGCACCATATGAGAGAGTTATTCAGGCCAGTGAGAAGCCTGCTTGGATATAGAAACCAGATGGTCTTCATTAGCCAGAAACCTTAAAATGACATAAATCCACAGATGCGGCCAAGCTATGGATCCATGCCCTGTCTTGCCAAGCTGGACTTTTTAGCCAGGGAAACAGAGAGCTCCTTGTTCAAGCCCCTCTTAGCTGGGACTGGAGTGAAGAATGCTGCCAAACCCGTTCTATAAGGAATTTTGATCTTGATAATGAAAAGGAGAAAAAATTCTTGGAGAAAAGGAGCACCCTGTTTGAAAGGCAGAAAGAGAGCTTGCTCCAGAAGCTGCCTCTTCACTTCATTGTAAATGGTAGCGTTTGGCTTCCACATTCATCCTCTGCAGATGGGGCCAAGTCAAGTCCATATGTTTACCTTTATTTTACCTGTGCCAATTTAAGGCCAACTTCTAGCTGCAGTACCAGAAGGAGAATCCATTGCATTTCTTTCCTTTCTGTGTTGTGGCTTGAGAAACAACAAAACCAAACTGTTTCTCTGATAGCAAAGGTTTGTTTCCAAAAAGTTTGGCCGTGTTTTTAAGAGTAATATTTACATGGCTCTAGCTCAGCATGTTGTAAGTAGCCTCTTTGCTTTTGAAGCCATGGCTGGACACCCACCGTTTCAGCTGATTGTTTTTGTTTGTTGGCACTGAACACTGTTTTCTCATGGGAAAAATATCTCCAGTTTCAAGATGGCAGCAACAATCTATATAGGTTCTTTTCATATGCAGCCTCCACAAAACCACTCCAACCATGAAGAGCCACCTGTGTACAGGGTTCTAGCCCATACTGTTGTCTTGCAGTTCTGAAAAAAATAACCTGATGGTGCTAATCCCACCGGTCAAGAATAAGACCACTACTATAATTTTTGAGCCAAATCTGAGGCAAGCTTTTAATAAAATACTGGCCAGGATGATGGACTCTAGCCAGGTCTATTCCTAGGGTCCCAGGAAACAGTGAAGAGTAGGTAACATTTTGTAGAGGTTTAGAAAGGCAAACCATAAGGCCATCGTATTTCCCATCAGGTCCATCCAGGGCAAACGTATATCCTGACGTACTTTCTGCTCTTGGACCTTTTGCCTACATTCATCCAATTTGGAGTAAACATACATCCTGAGATAGTTCCTGTCTACATGCATCTGATGCAGTTGAGTCAAACAAACTTGTTTAGGGGAGCAGCTCTCAGGAAGTATCTGTCCTTGGGCAAGGGACTTACAGGTTACAGACATTTTTGTTTACTGGATCTCTTGTACACAGTAATTAATAGTTAAAACATAGCTTTGGCTCTCAGGACACTTAAGTGAAGTGGTTTTCTACTGATCATATTCCCCACTTACTAAGCTGCAACTTACTAAGTGTTTTTTCTATGTAGGGAGATACTTTTGAAAGTGAGGAGTAGATCTTCCAGTTGACTTTGAGAGAACACAAATCTGACAGCAAATTTATTCTAGGATCCAAAGACTTCAATTTTATGAATGTTCATACTCTCAGGTTCTAAGTAGAACATTGCATGGAATTTATTAAGCTTTTTCTTAAGAGACTTTGTTCAGGAAAAGGGGTTTGAGTAAATCTGTTAGGATTGGCATGAGACAGGAGACAGGAAGGTATTATATTATGTACAGCCCCACTATCTGATGGTACTGCACTCTTCTTGGCTGGATTCTGAGGCTGAGTTGCTTTTAGCAACCAGCCTGTTGATAGATACAGATGAAGATGCTGAGGGTTGTCTTGTGTTAATTAACTTAGGTGGGCTACAGGAAGAATTGAAAGGCTTCTGGTTCAGTTTGTATGTTTGATCTAATTGCTTCTTCAATATATAGCAACAATTGATCTGGAAAAGAGTTTTTCATGAGAAGCATTTTTTTTTCTTCTTTCTTACGTACGCATTTGTAAAAGGTAGCAAGATGTTATATAAAAATCAATCCTACTGTTCATAGCTTCGTTATTTTCTGTAATTTTGGAGGGACTAGAGTTGAAGTTCCCAAACTGGCTGTACTTTATGGAAATACAATATGTTGTTTAAAACCTTTTCTATCTATATATTGACTTTTACACTTAGTATCTGTATCAGTTGCTTTTCTTGATGCTGAAACAGAACATCTGGCAAAAACAATAAGTACGGCAAGGTGGCTCGTTCTATGAGGGTAGCATCCATCATGGTGGGAATGCCATGGAGGCAAGAGAATGAAGAGCTGGTTGTATCAGGTACATAGTCAAGAAGAAGAGAGAGATAAATGCTGAAATCGGTTTATTATCTCCTTTTTTTTTCTGCTTGAGGTCCCAGCCCATGGGGTGATCCTGTTGGTATTCAGGGAGGGTCTTTACTCCTCAGTTAGACCTGTGTGAAATAACCCTCACAAACACACCTCAGGTTCCTTTCCATGGAAATTCTAAATGCAGCCAAGTTGATGATGAAGAGTAACCATTATAACATTAAATTTCATTGGGTAGAAAACCTGAAGAAAACATAGGCATATTATTTTCTAGTCTAAACTCCCTTTGTTGAGCTCACAACATCATCAGGAAATTATAGGGCCATAGTCAGGTTATTTGAAGAGATGTGGAAAGGATCACCACTCTCTGTCAGTACATGTATTCTTCAAACAGATGCCATTAAAATAGTTTTAAAGATAAGAGGGAGAGTGGCATAGAGAAATGTGAAAGACAGAAAAGGAAGTTCAGGAATCACACATAGAAAAATGAAGCACATTTATTTGATAGGTTTAATTAAAAACAAAAAATGAACAGATAGTATGATAGTTGTTAAAAGGACTTGACTGGTTTTGGCTGCTCCATCTGTACAATGCTAGGCCTATCACCAGTTAGTCGTGGACATATGGGACCTCCTGGGGCCCAACAATTTGCTGAGCTATTGTTAACTGTTGGATTGCGAAAAGGGGCGAAAGGGAAGATAACTTATTGCCATTGGTTGTTTACCAAACTATGGACCAACAGTCTTCTATGGCTAGTTCCAAACCCATAGCTATGCAGATGGCCTGGGTAGCTTAAAATCAATGAGAAATAAAGTAAAGCAAAGTGGCTTGAATGAATGTGGGAAAGAGGTTTATAGAGAGGAGAGGATGGGACAGGAGTGCGAAGAGCATTACATAGGGTCAATGTGGTTTAGTTAGGGTCTCTATTGCTGTGAAGAGACACTAATCACTTCAGCAACTCTTATAAAGGAAGTCATTTAATTGGGGCTGGCTTCCAGGTTCAGAGGTATAGTTCATTATCATCATGGCGGGAAGTATGGGGGGGGGGAGATACAGGCAGACACCTTGCTGGTAAAGGAGCCAAGAGCTCTACATCTGGCTTGGTTGACAGACGGGAGAGAATCGCACTGGGCCTGGCTTGAGTATCTGAAACTTCAAAGCCTCCTCCCAGTGACCCACTTCCTCCAGCAAGGCCACATCTTCTAATAGAGCCATTCCTGGTGACCAATCATTCAAGTGTATGCGCCTATGGAGGCCATTCTTATTCAGACTGCCACAGGAGATGAAGTTAAGGAGAACACACTGCATATGCGTGTGAATGTCAAAGAACAAATTTAGTCAATTCAAAAACACCAAGAAACCAAAACCTCAAATTAATCTTCTGATTGTCTGGCTGAATGCTTTGATTCCCCAAGGTACATCACCAGCTAGTTTTGTTCTGTTGTAATTGTGTATCTGCAGAAATGGGAGGGCTTCTTAGGCGAAAGGGAACAACAGCTGTGTCATTAGGATGTCCTAAACTCTGGGTGGAATTGGAGGATTAGGGAAGAATTGTGACATTTCATTGTGACAGAAGCCAAAGACAGACTTCTAAGGAATACTCACATGTTGCAAATAAGCCCAGTGGGGACAGGTGCTAAGGAAATTCTCCTTAGTTTTTCAGACTGGAGTCATATGGAACCTTTGAGAGGTAGGCAGGTCAGGGTGAGAGGTGTAAACCAGGTTAAAGGGGGCTTAAAGAACAAGTGAATGGGCCAGTGAGGTGGCTCAGCCAATAAAGGCACCAGCAAGCCTGACAACCTGAGTTTGATTCCCTGGGCCCCACATGGTGGGAGAAATTGTTTCACCTGAGAGTTGTTCTTTAACCTCAACATATTCGCCAGGACAACTATCCACCCCCCTCCACACACACCTATTATCCTCGCATACATGAAATAAGTAAAATTTTAAAAAGAAGCAAGTGGAAAATGTTGGCAGCCAGTGTTTAAAATCACAAGATGATGTAATGTTTGTGACCAGTGAAAGAATATGCAGACAGACAGGGAGGAGTGGCTGGATCGGATTTACTGCCTGTTTTGTGCATACAGGGATAGATGGAGAAAGCCTTCATTCCTTCCCATGTTGTTGAAGGCCCTTTCTCCTATAAATGCACACTTTCTCCTTAAATACACACTGACTGGTCCTTTCAGGAACCTCCCGACCCCTTACCGTAGGAGCATGAACAGAAGTGAGGAAGTGTGTTTGTTCCTCATTTGCTGCGTTCAGAAGAAGAGCTTAGAAGCTGTTAAGGAGAAGAGCTTAGTGTTTCTAAACACTAAGTGTCTTAGTGTTTCTTGCTGCGTGACAAATCACCTCAAACATAATAGCTTAAAATGACAAACATTCCCAATTTCAGTTTCTGTGACTAAGGAACTTAGGAGTCCTTCTAGGTAGTTCTGCCTCTGGATCACTCTTGAAGCTGCATTCTTATGGCTGTACCCAGAGGTCATTGGTGTCATTGAGGTGTAAGTTATTTCCAAGCTTGCTGGTGTGGCTCTGAAGGAGGTCTGATCTTCTTATTGTTGGGATTCATACCTGGGTCAAACAAAGTGGACCTGGCCTCTAGGTTCTCCTAGCATACCTCAGTCCCTACCTAGTACAGGACATGGTTGGCATACCTTACCTCTATGCTGAACTTTTTCCAGCCCAGGGGAGGAGCTTCTCCTCCTCCCAAGAAGGCCTTTCCTACATTATCCAGATATTCTCTCTCTCTCTCTCTCTCTCTCTCTCTCTCTCTCTCTCTCTCTCTTCTCTCTCTCTCCTTCCCTCCCTCCCTCCCTCCCTCCTTCCCCCCTCTCTCTCTCTCCCCTTGCCTCCCTCCCTCCTCCCCTCCCTCCCTCCCTCCTTCTGTCCCTCTTTCCCTTCTTCTGTTCTCCCCCTTTCCTTTCCTCCCTTCTTCCTCCCTCTCTATGTGCACAGATTCTTTCTCTTCCACCTCTTCTCTATCTCTCTCTGTGTGGCCACTTCCCTGGCTTCATTCCTTGGTACCAGTGAACTCACCCAAGAGCTGCCCTGCCAAGACCCGCCTTTATACTTTAATTTGGCATGAATTGGTTCATTTTGTCAGCTGAGATAACCTATCACTTACTATTGCCCAACAATGAATTAGCCTTAATGTCATGACCTTACTTTTGAACTTGCACATCCCCATTTCTGCCATGGTTGGTTTGTTGCATAGACAAACTAGTGCATTGTGGGAAGGGACTGCCCAAGGTCATGATTTCCAGGAAGCAGGCAGGATCATGGGGTCTTTCTTGGGTCTTGACTATCCCAGGAGAGAACTTGTTCTTTAAATTCTCTTTGCAGATGTGAATGCAGCCTCCTGCATTTGCATTCACTGAGAGGTGGGAAGCTCTCCTGACCTGTGGTAGTGAAGAGGCCTTGAGGAAATAAGAGGGGAAAGGATTCTGAAGTTGCGGATCATATTCTTTTGATGACATATTCACCAACTTCCGTAGAAGTTCTGTGACTTCACTTTGGCTTGGGATAAAATGCCAATGTGTGCTAACAGTGGAAATCTTTGGACAGAATACAGTTCAGTGGGGACACAATAAGGTCTGCAGTGACCACAAACAAGCCTCCCATTAATCTCCACTCCAAGGATTCCCCTGCAGGTGGCTGATTATGATTTGACTTTCTTTAACTTCCTACCCTGTTATTATCCACCTGCTTATTTCAGTAAAATCAGCAAGATGTATATTTAGATCTATAAGATCCAGGCTTTGAAGTTCCTTCAAACCCTCGGGTGAGCTGTTGAGATCAAGTTCACAAAACATTCTGTTTGGGGCACAACTTTGCATCTGGTGGACAATGAGACTTCCAGTTTCCTGGCATTGGTGGGAGATGGCAGGGGATCCTGTGGAAGTGTTGAAGGGAGCAGCATGTTGCATCATGGAAGGGAGTTTTTGTTTGTTTGTATGTCTTGTTTAATTTCAAAATGGTTAATTCTCCAGTGAAATTTTCTAACAAAAACTCAAGATACGAACTGGCATAGTGGTCACATGCCTGTAATCTCAGGACTCAGGAGGCACAGACAGGTGATCTCTGGGTTTGAAATCAAACTGAGCTACACAGTGAATTCCAGGCCAGCCAGGGCTATACAGTGGATTCTATGACAGCTAAGGCTACACAGAGAGACAATAAGACATAAAAACAAACAAAAACTCCCTTCGATGTAGCCACAGCAGTGAGGCACTCTGATAACATCTTGGTGTCAGTGTTGGGAAGTGGCACATACTGTCACCCCAGTTTAGGCCTACTTATCAAGCAGGGACTGGCATTGTGTTGTGTGTGAACAGCTGCAGGTTATGAGAATGTGTATTCTTCCACAGGGATTATATTTATGTTAGAAACCCCTCTTTATTGTTAGAACCTTTCAGCAGATATTGCAAAATCTTCTATGGGAAAAATAAAGGCTTTTTGAATGAGCAATTGTCCTTCAATATTCTTAATGCCTCCCGTTAAATACTCTGTTAAAGAACACGCTGTCTTCCATAGGTTATTTTCCAAGTCTGTAGCACATATATTACTAAACCCAACAATGCTGATGCAGGATTGCTGTGTGACAGAAGATCGCTAGGTATCACCATGTTTTCTGTTCTTCATGGAACTGGGGATTCTGTTACTAACTAGGACTTATTCCTTTAGGTGCCCACTGATGGCAATGCCGGACTGCTGGCAGAACCCCAGATCGCCATGTTCTGTGGTAAACTCAACATGCACATGAATGTGCAGAATGGAAAGTGGGAGTCAGACCCATCAGGGACCAAAACCTGCATTGGCACCAAGGAGGGGATCCTACAGTACTGCCAAGAGGTAAGTCCCGAATGGTGGCTCACCAGCATTCATTAAAAGTATTAATTCTTATGTCTTATATTTTCTTTCATAATAAAAATCTTGGTTCTTAATGATCCACTGTACCCTTAATACAGTCTTTTCTTTACCCTCCAGTTCACACAGTTACATATTGTGCTGTGTTATGATCATCAATAAACTGGGTAAAATTTAAGTTTTCATAGTTTAATATATTCTGCTGTGGCTGTGTAATAAAGGAAGTTAAAAATGCTAGATTTAATTTTTCTTTTACTCAACCACTTTGATATATTTTAGTACACTTATAACTTGATATTTTTCTAGCTTTTCTCTCCTATAATATTGTATCTTTGAAATAAACATCCATGCTGGTATAATTTTATTTCATGTACATGGATATTTTGCCCATGTACATGTCTGTGTACTACATGTGAGGCTCATGCCAAAGGAGGCTCCAGAAGAGGTTGTCACATCTCTTGGGACTGGAGTTACCAAAGTACAGTTATGAATTTTCATATGAGGACTTGGAGGGGGGATTGACGTTTCCTTTTCTGAAATGCTTAGGCTCAGAGTATTTTGGATTTTATAGAATTTGAAGTATTTGAAAGGTCATTTTGAGCTGCTTTATGGATGGGACCCAAGTGAACATGAAATTCTTATCTATTTCCCGTATACCTCACATACACAACCTGAAGGTCATTTTATGTGGTTATTTTAGTTTGGGCTCCTTTGGGGCTGCAGCCTGTCACATGAGATCAGATAGGAATTTTCCACATATAAATTCAGAGCAGTTCTCAAAATGTGTCTGGTTTTGGAACAGTTCATATGTTTGGACCAGAGACGCTCAGTTTCCATTTAATTTTCCTTTCTCACTAGATTTTCTGAAAGTAATCAACAATTGTCAAGTACTTGTCTTATCGCTAAATGACATTAGAAGGAAGCTAGCTCTTCATCTACCTGTCTGTACCCTAAGTTTCCCATGATCCCAAAGTGCTAACAGTGACTGACTATTCCAGTAGACTTCAGCAGAGGCCAGTAGAAAGGCCGGACACATGCTTTGTCCAAGATGTTGACTTCTGTCTTTTTACAGTGAGAGGTTACTGATGCCTGTGAATCATCATGTAAAACTTGTGTTTTCCACAAATAACCACATGTTTTTAAGCCTATGAATATTGGTCCTACAAAAATTATTTTCCTTGACTCTGGAGACAGCTCTCACTTCCTGCTGCACTTAGCCCAGTCATGCCTGTGTAGCTTCCTTTTCTGTTTTAATCTGTGGTTTGTGCAGGGATGGGCCACAGAGTGGTTCTTTCCACTCCAGACTGCCTGCTTGTGGGTAGCCACGGGGGAGGAGCAGGGGAAAGCCTTTCAGTGGATTTCTTCTTTTTGCAGCTAATGTAGCTTTCACCTGCTTTTGCTCACCACCATTGGATAAGAAAGGGCTAACATATCAAGGGTTTGTGAACCATTTTAATGAAGTGGGTCTACATTGTATAACAAGGAAAAGTCACTGAAGCCACTTATTGACTTAATTTTTGAAGAAGAGGAGAGACTAAGTTGGGATTTCAGTCAGCCCTATTGTGTATATCACTGTAGAACATTCCAGAAACCTAATCCCAAGCCCATGTGATGGAGTCTCCAGTCCCTATTGTTTTTGTACAGCTTGAGCACTTGAAATGTGGCCAGTTAGATCTGTACTGTTCAGATAAATGCCATGTTTCAGAAATGTAATATCAATAAAGACATAAAACAGGTTTCATTTTGAGATGACTATATTGTGTATATCTATTAAGCATGTCATAAGGGTGTTACATTCAAACTATATGGGATTAAAACTGATTTCTTCTCTTTGTGGTTTCTTTTTTTTTTTTCATGAGGCTAGAAAACAACCTTTAATGTACACTGGCAACTTGTATATACTTCTGCTCAGCAGTGCTCTCAGCTTTTCCAGTGTCACAGTGACAGGGCTATAATCAATTCATGATCCTGTCATCTGAAGAATAAGAGGGAAATGAGTTGAGGAGTCCCCACAGACTGCATCTCAGAATTTTGTTGGTGGTTTGGACTTTGAATTCTTTGAAGCCTCCAGATCATATTGTTCAAACTGGGTGTGGCAGCTCTCTCCTGTAATCCTCACACTTGTAAATCAGATCCTTGGATATATAGTGAGATGATGTCTCTAAAGCACAAATGAAGGAGATAGAGAGATGGCACAACAGTTTAGAGCACTTGTTGCTCTCTCAAAACATGCAGGTTTGATTCCCAGCACCCACAGGATGGCTCAGAACCATGGATAACTCTAGTTCTTGGAATTTGGATACCTTCTTATGGATTGCATGGGCAACAGGCACACCCGTGGTATACATACAAACATGTGGGCAAATAACCCATGATATAAAATAAGTAAATATAAATTAGTATCTTTAAAAGAAAGAAAATAATCTTACTAGAATCTTTTAATGCATGGAGATTATGTAAGACGACCCAGTGCCTTCCTCTTTGAAACACCTGCCTGTGGATGCTAAGATGTCCTCCACAGTAGACCCACTTCTTAACACAAGAAGAGTACAGCTCAAGGCCCAAGGTGACAAGACAGAGGTGATGATGTCATCACTTGAAATCCCTTTTTATTCTTAACAAAGCATCAGCCTCAGGGCTAAGTGCTGCTGTTCCATTTACCCACTTAGTGATGCTTCTGGAAAGGAGCCTGGGAATAGACCTTGGGGAACTGCACCATTTAAGGGGAACAAAGACACACTATGGAGTGGCCAGAGACAGGACAAGAACTGGCATGTGTCATGTGCTGGGAGACAAGCTTAGTTAATTGCTAAACAGAGAAAATGATGAGACCACAAGTATGGTCAAAAGTGAGAGCAACTGAAGTCTAATTTTTAACAAGGTCAGTGTACGCCTCCATGAAAACTGACCACACCCGTTGCCAAAAGCAGGTCTTTGCACATTTCAGTTGCATGGCTGTGAATAGGAATCTCTGGCTTTGTTTTCATAGGATAGGAAACATTAACATTGTTCACAGTGTCTGCCCACAGGCCTGTAAAATCACCATTCATCTCTAAACCAGTCAGAGATATGCATTCCTCAAATCAAATCATCTTTCTCCTACTACCTTTGGGTACTGGACAGCCACATCTATCTGCCTTTTACTGGCTAGATATCACCTTTTATTAGGCAGAATGGTTGTCTTTTCTTCCTTCCTTTATTTCTTCTTTCCTTTTTTCTTTCTTCAAGAAAATTAATTTTGACAAATATAACGACATTACTGATAGTAGAGACAGGTCTAGTTGCTATAAGTTTGACATGATCAAGCAGTGAAGGTAAATTGTACTCTGAGAAAATACCTAGACAAAGAGCTTGAGACAAACGGAGGGAAAGAAAACCATCTTTGCTTTAGTATTTATTGTTTGGTTGTTTGTTTGTTTGTTTGGTTGGTTGGTTGGTTGGTTTTCTGCTTTTTAATGAGGGTAACTTAAGCCAAAGGAGATTGAAGCAAAGTCATGGGAAGAGTAGTTGTCCATCATAAGACTCAGGTGTCTGCATAGGAGGAAGATTAGTATTGAATTAGATATAGCTATGCTAAAGTAAGAGGATTACAAGTCAGAGGCCATACTAGGCCACACCATAAGATTCTGTGTCCAAGATGAAGTATGGTGAGCCAGAAGATGGGAAGGTGGAAGGAGACTCCGCTCAGTCTGGCGAGGTTTGGAAATGGCAAAGAATGATCTTTTTCCAAGCGTTAACTAGGTAGGCTCTGTTTCCCAGAGACAAAACCATTGGAAAAGCTTGTGTGTGTGTGTGTGTGTGTGTGTGTGTGTGTGTGTGTGTGTGTGTGTGTGTGTAGAAGGGTTTCTTCTACTTAGAGAAAAATCCTGTGGTGATGGAAGCTTACAAAGGTAGGAAGCAGGAATAGGTCTTTGAGTGTTGGAACAGAGGACTATTACTGAGTCCTATTTCTCCTGTTAATGCCATTCTTTGTCCCTGAGTTTTCTCCTCTCTTAATGCTAAGATGGGTGCCCCTTGGGGCTCAGGGAGGTCGGAAGCTGGCAGTCAGTGCTTCTGGGAGTGGCATCCCAACTTTGTTTGCCATTGTGCATTGTAATTCCAGGGAGAGGGAATTCTGAGTGGCTTCATGTTGACCACACAAGGATTTGGCACATATTGGGGTACTTACCCATGTGGCCATGTGGTCTGGCAGCCCACAAGGCATAGAAGAATGGCTGCTAACAGAAGAGGGAGAGGAATGCACAAGGCCAAACAGAATGACTGTGGCCCTGTGTACAGTGGCCGCAGAACGGGGTAGTTGTTTTGGCTGAGACTGCTGGCTGGGATCCACTTTGGGTCTTGACTTTAACTAGCACTGAGAAAATGGCCGAGTGGGTGGAAATGACCATTTGGGGCCTTTCAGTGGAATTTGACATTGCCTGTGAGATATTTTATCAGTGTTTTAGGGTCTCCATGCTACTCCCCACCTTGTAGCTACTTCTGGTATTTTTAATAAATAGCTCTGATTTATAGATTTGATTTGTGTGTGTGTGTGTTTGCTAAAGCACATTTCTTTGCTTTTATTCTTCTTTTAACTTCGTGTTTATATATTAAATGACATTGATTGACTCATTGTTTGGAATGAGAAGGAAAATAATACTCGACAATTTTTGCTGAATTATAATATTTTTCTGTTTTTTAACTTAGAGAGTATTAAGGTCTGTTCTGTTGTAGTAATTTCAATGCCAGAGGTTCTTTTCAACAGGACTTGTTTAGAGTCAATGCTTTCAGCCACATTCTAATTTCTGTATTACTCAATAGGCTATTACTATTATTATTATTTTGATGACTTTTGCCTTAATTAGTCATTTGCAATGATTTTGCTTAGTACCATAAATGTGGTCTTCTTTTTGCCATCTCTTATCTCACGGATTCCTTTAAAGAATTATGCAAAGGCCTGGGGAGATGGCTTGACAGGTATAGTGCTTGCCTTGCAAGCATGAGACCAGAGTTCTACCCTCAGAACTCATTGTAGAAAAAGCTAGTTAGGTGTAGAGCACAATTATAACCCTAATGTTGGGGAGCCAGAGACAGGCAACTGGTCAACCTATCTTACTTGGAGCCTTCTAGGCAAATGGGAAACCCTTCTCAAGGGGAAAAACAGTAAAAAGATGGATGGCACGTGATACTTGACACACAATGTTGTCCTTTGGCCACTATACACAAACATTTGTGTTATACTGTGTGCATAAGCACACCTGCGCGCACAAACACGTAGAAACTATCTCCACTCATTACCAGTAACAGGACTAAACAGTTAATAGCTTTTTGTCTCCTCATAATGGTGAATTTATTTTGTGCATGGACTCTAACTCTCAAGACTAAAACACAGATGTTTAAGAAGCAGTCTGCTGAGTCAGAGGAGGCAGTTATTAGCGGTCTGAGCTTAGTGTGTACAGGAGGAGCTGAACTCATGACTGTAACCTCATTTTGACCTTTTGCTAACCAATTGAACTTTCCTGCTAAGTATGTCTGTAAACGATGCCTTTGACTGGTTGCTGGTGCTTAACCCAGAGTGGTGTCTTAATATTGATTCTTTGGTGGGGAATTAGCTAGTTCATGTCCTCTGATCTCTCTCACTCTCCTTGGCTTATCTTCCCTGCTATTGACTTGCTTTGAAAGTCTGTAACAGTGGCATTTCTGTCCCTTTGGTTCCTTTGGTGCTATCCTTGGTCAAGGAAAAGACTTAGGAGAAACAGTAATAGTTGAATATTTCACCTCTACTACTAGGTACACATAAGGCCTTATGAAGTTTGATTGAGAAAATAGTTTTGGCTGTATGGTCTAATTTGCATGTTTGTTTTAGCCACATGTTTACCAGGTCTTCCAAATGCTTGGTGCCTTTATATTTCCTTCTGTTCCCAGTCATAGGAGTTTTTCTTCTACCCAGTCATTGTTGAAGTGCACACCCCCTCTTTTTATTTTTATGCTTTTTATTAGCTCCATGTAGAGTTTTCCTTCAGTTCCTAATCAAGTACATATTATGTACTGTTAACCAACTAAACGGTTCTATGTTCCCCCAAATTTATAGGTTAAGCCAGCTCTCTTTGGATAGGTTTTGGAGACATGGTCTTTCAGAGATGACTAGTGTTTATGACATCATGAGGGCAGAACCATCTGGGTGGTATTGATGCCCTTACAGAAAGAGCAGAGAGTAAGCTGTCTTTACTTCCTCATACAAAGAGGTCATATGAGGATGTGGTGAGAAAATAGAAAAGAAGTCCTCACCAGCACTATGGTACCTTGGTCTTGTCAACCTCCCGAACTGTGATAAAATACATTTCCATTGTTTGAGTTGCCCAGAGTGTGGTATTTTACTGTGCCACGTCAGCCAGGACCCCATTATGTCTCCTGTAAGTACAGGCACTAGAAATGCAGAGTGACATTTCTAGAGTCATGATTCACAAAGCATTTTGTCTGGCAAATGAAGCACGTTGGTCACCATTTGGTAATGCTTGTGGATGGCTTTGTTGGCATGAGGCTGAAGTAGGATGGGCAGAGGCATCCTTGTCTGTTCTGAGGGAGCCTACCTTATAGGAGCACCTCTGGTTTCTGTCTGAGGGACCATTTCTTTCTACTGTAACAGTTTTAAAGTTGTTAGACAAGAGTCATGAGATTGTACAGATTCACCTTCATTTTATTTACTCAGCAAAATTGCAAGTGCTATGATAGACCTGTATCCGTAGAGAGGGAAATACAGAGTATAGCTTTAAATGCTCAGTTCGGACACATTGATAAATGATCACTCTCGATGTAGTTAATATTGGCTGTGACTCTTAGATGGGGGAAAATAATCTTTTCTATGGTCTATGCTAGAATTAGAGTGCTGACATTATGGAGAAAAAAAAACTTGAATGTATCGTCACAAATTTAACTACATAACAACAACCATTTGCCCTAATGAGCTGCTGGAACACCATAAAAAATGTTATGGCTAAAGAAATGTCAAAATAGAGAAAGTCTCAGAGAAACAAATATTATGTATTTTCTATATGTGGCTCCTATGCATTGTACAGATACATAAAATCATGTCTGTCTATATGACATGACAGTAGCATGAAATGTCTGGGGAGTGAGATGGGGACAGAGTGTCTGGGGTGGTATAGGGTAGGGTAGGGGACAATATGGACAGGGATATTTTCATTGTACTGTATAAACTTATGTGAGAGCTCTTTATGTATCAGAGTGCCATGGACAATGTATGGACACACTCAAAGATATAAAAATATTAAAAAATAAAAGAGATCAAGGCTCAGGGGGTGATATCCTCTTGAAAAACATTAAAGCATGGGGACAGAAAATGAGACTTGTTAGGTTTCATTGCACAGCTTTCAGGTGAAATGAGATTTTTTTTAAAAACATGTGTTTCATTCACACCAAAGGCTGAACACATCCTGCACAGGATGTGTTAAGTTCTATAGCTCATGACTTTATTTCTTAACATTTAAGCCAGGTAAACCTGGTCAGTGTAGCTAAAGACCACCATGGATAGGGCTTTGTGTCAGGTGATGCCTCTCCTGGTTCACAAGGGGTGCAAAGATGCTCTGTTCCATCAGATGGAGAATAAAATCTAGAAAATGGAGACAGTGGAATGTAGCATGGAGGGTCTTGATGGTGATGTGGAGACTTGGGATCCAGACCTTGAGAGGTGGAAGCCAAGGGTTGTGTTAGTATGAGTACTCTTTGGTGGGACATTTCAGTAAAGTAGTGTGTTTCAAAGGGAGGGCTGACTGGGGAGAGAATTTATTTTATAAGTAGAGGTGGGGAAATGGATGTGAAAGATCATCTGTCCTCTGAACTCTATCAGTGATCCCATGATACAGTACATGAAGTACTGTGATTCAGGGCAATCCACGAACAATGCCTGTCCTGTCTCAGAGTGGTCCTTACTTCATAACTGGGACAGGCAGATGTTATAAAAGCCAGTTGTTGAGAAGTCGTATACAGCCTTGAGCCTCCTCTGTCCCCGTCTGGTTCGAGCCAGCCTGTGGAGGCTACTGAGGGTGGGAAAAGTCACAAGGGTTAGACAGTCAGATGGACGCACTTGGCTTTGTTTATTTCCTCTACTGTTACACTATTGGCCCATTCTTAAGTAAGTTCTTTCCATCGATAACAATGCCTGTGATTTCTTAAACCTTGTTCCTCTACATGAGCGCTTGCTTTGGGATTAACATGCCCTCGAAACAAAGGAATCCAGTGCAGGAAAAAAAGAGGAAAGGCTGGCTATGTGAATTGAACACAGCTCTTTTCTTTCCCCAACTTTCTATTCTAAAATTTATTCTATAACCCAATATGGGATTCACAGGAAGAGTTATTTCTCTATTTGTTCATTAGTATGAAACAAACTTGTTAAAAGGCAAAAACAGATTGACCCTGTCAATCCAACTATCACTCAGGGTTGCCTTAGTTTGCTCTCTGCCGCTGTGATAAACAATGACCAAAAGAAACTTGGTGAGTAGAGGGTGTATTTCAGTTTGCAGGTTACAGTTCATCACTGAGGGAAACTAAGACAGGAGGAATGTAAGGCAAGAATCTAGAGGTAAGAACTGAAGCAGATCTGGGTCATAGAGAGTACAGGTTACTGGCTGGCTTGCTCCAGGCTCATGTTCAGCTGTCTTTCTTATCCAGCCCAGGCCTATCTGCCTCAGAATGGTACTGCCCGCAGTTCCAGGGTCCTCCTGTATCAATTAAAAATAAAGAAGATGCTTCCCCTGGCTGGTGCTCAGTCAACTTTCTTATACAACTCAGGACCTCCTTCCTACCTGGGGTTGCATCACTCACATCCATCAACATTCAAAACGGTTCCCCACAGCCATGATCATAGACCAATCAGTCAGTCCTGGGCAATCCCCCCAGCAAGCCCTCTTCTCCAGTGACTCTCAGTTGTGTCAAGTTAGCAATAAGAACTGACAGAGAGAAATCTGATGTATGAGCGAGGCAACGTGTGTACACATCTGTCTTTGCCTTTCACATCTGTGTGTGCCTTACACATTTGGCATCCCCTATTTGCTTTTACTCTGAGCGCTTTGGAAAGCAAGGACATGTCAGCCAAACCAGGCTCCTTGGCGTCTTCCCTCACTGAGTGTGAATGTGTGGATAGAACAACATATTAATATGCAGTGTCAGCTGCAGAAATGGACCAAATGGTTGGGAAACACACTCTTGCTTGCAGCGTTTTGCCTTCTGCCTCATGTAAGGCATCCTTGTGAAAACAGGCCCACTCTGCTCCCCTCCCCAGCTTTGCAGAAGTGTTTCATCAGCTGCCTGTGCCTCTCAGCACCTCATTAAGTCATGAGCAGAGGCCGATTTTCAGCTTCCATTTCTCTTTCTCAACTAAATTAGATGTTCTGTTTTTTATATCCCCCTCTCATTAGCAGAATCGAGACGGAAAACAATTTAAGATGCAATTTTTCATCAGGTTTTAGAAACGTCAAAGTGTGTCATTTAAATCTAGAAATTATTCTCTTCCACACACCCCGTCTCGGCTTACATACACCAAAGTTTAAGCAGCTGAGACCATGCTGTTAATGTGGTCTCCCTGTGCTTAGAAAAGGCGCCTGCGTTAGTCGTCTCTACCCTGGTCTCCTCCTCGGTGAAGTGGAGGTTCTCCTCTCGAGAACCCTGCGCATGCTGCCCAGGAAATGTTCGCAGTCATGGCATTGTAGAAACCTTTATTATCTTATGGTTCTATTTTCTTCTTGAGTGTACTCTATACAGCTCAACCTCAGGACCACATCAGTTCTGCGAGTCACAGTGGATGCAGTTGCTCATACCATTTGCCTGCCTGTAAACAAAATGTTCTGAAGGAAGCATCACAGCTTACACATAGGCTTCTGGTATACAGACTCAATAATTCCTAATATTAAAAAAAATTCAGAAACATCCTTTAAGATATTACTTCTGAGAATAAAAACACTGGCTACTGACATCATCTATTTGCTTTGTTTTATATTTTGGTTTTTTTGTTTGTTTGTTTGTTTGTTTGAGACAGGGTTTCTCTGTGTAGCTCTGGCTGTCCTGGAACTCACTCTGTAGACCAGGCTAGCCTTGAACTCAGATATCCACCTGCCTCTGTCTCCTGAGTGCTGGGATTAAAGCTGTGTGCTACCACCGTGCAGCTACCGATACCACCTTTTAATATGGAACCCAAGATGATTTCTACATGACCATTTTTCTGGCTTTTGATAATTTGAATTTTTTCAATTCTCTTTTTAAAAATAATTTTATAGACTGATACTTAACCCTTTAAAAGATATGGTGTGACTCTATGACCAGGTAAATGGGCCTTTATTCCCCCTTAGACTCTTGCTTTAATTCTTCCAACAGTCCATCTTCAGCCATGTATTACTGTGTTAGTTTATTTCAACCCAAGGTACTGTTAGAAGTGTAATCTACTACTTCTGCTTAGTAGAACAATATTGAGAGGGTTGTTTTTCTCAAAAAGCGTAAAACCAAGTACCTATCTTATAGTAATTGGACTTAGCAGATAGGTATATGATGCCCAGCAAAGACCCTAATACATGTAAAACATTTCCATATTGAATTGTATCAGGACTTAACCAGAAGTAACATTAAATATTTGTCAAACATTTACCATGCTGGGACGGTGGGGAGGGTACTCAAACTGCACCCCATGGCTCCGGCCTTCAAGGAGCATATGCTTCAGCAGGTGTCTAGGAGGTAGTACATGGTCAGTTGCCAGGTATTGTCAGTGATAACAGCTATGGCATGAAGTGGCCTGGTTATGGAAACAAACGGATTCACGGAGGGACATTAGTGGAACCAGCAGATGAAGTGGCCCGTTTCCTTAGTTTCTACTCAACTCTATGGGACATAATGCAAGTTTTTAATATATCTGAAAGAGGTGTATTGTAAAGGGGTGTTTCTTAGAATCTGAATGCACTTGCTTTGAGTTTCAGAGGCTTGGTGCTCTTCTGATTCTCACCCTGTCAGCTTCTCTCTCTGTACCTCTTCCTGTTTTCCTTCCCTGGATTGCCCTGGCTCTTGCTGGGCATCATACATCTATCCACTAAGCCAAATACTATAGGTTTTATGCTTTTTGAGAAAAAGTATTGTCATCTAGATGACTGCTTTACTCACCTTTACTCTGGTTTATCTGAACACCCAACCAAGTATTCTCACCCACTGAGAGCCTGAATATATTCAGAACCCCTGAGAGATTTTGCTTTGATCTGGCACCAAGTGGCTATAGAGATGGAGCTGTGGAGGCAAAATGTGGTTGCCAGATGCCCTCTACCACAAGGAGAAAGGTGTACAGCCTCTGGAAAGCCTTAAAGTCAGTGGCAGTGAATGAAACATCAGAGGGTGGCTGGGCCATGCAGAATCATGCTTCCTGCCTTTCAAGACAGTGTGTGTACAGCAGGGATGGTGCACTAATGGGTGTGCACCTACCGGGTCCACCAGGCACACAGTGATGATTACTGTATAGCATTCACGTTGTGTCAGACTAGGCAGGGCAGGAGGGCATGTTCAGGGCCATGGAAAGGATTGTAGCTGAGAGTGTACTTTGAACACAGTGAATGTGTTTCTACAGTAACTGCTCTGTAGCTTAAGAACATCGGTAGGAATTGGGCAGAGTCCATTTTTCAAGTAGCTGACACAGGTATTTCTTTAAGCACCTACAAATGTTGCCTTTCAACAACTTGTATTTGAAAAAAATATTTGATTTTGTGTATGGATTTTTGTTTGCATGTAGGTATGTACACCATGTGCAGTGACTTTAGGTCACAGGAGGGCATTGAATCCCCCAGAACTCGAGTTATAGGTGGTTTCTAGCTACCATGTTGATAATGGGAACTAAGCCTGGGTCTCTGTAAAATGCTCATAACTGCTGAAACATCTTTACCTGTACCCATCAAGTCCACTCATTTAATCAAGAAAGCAACCTCACACACAAAATATTGTAGAAAAGAAATGAACATGAATAAAGATATTTCATGTCTGTTATACTAGCATTCTTGCACATCATAGTGACAATTGTCCCATATTTTGCATGTAAAGTACATGCAAATTACATGTAATGTGTAATGCATGTAGAAATTGAAGACTGACACCCAAAGTTATTCTTTGACCTCTAACAACTTCCTGGTGTTTAGAATGGCAAAATATTATTCTCTTTGGCAATTCCAAATTAATAATTCTTCAGCTTCTCTCTCTGTACCTCTGACTGAGTCAAACTGAGGTTACTGCATCCATATTATGAATCAAGGAAATTAGAGAAACCGCATGTGCCATGGCTGGCATAAGCCAGCATTCACATACAGGACTACACCTGTACACATAATACATACATACGTACATACATACATACATACATACAACATACAACATACACATACACACACAAAACCCATGGAATCTTTACTTCCTTTGTTAAAATTTACTGTGCCACAAGAAAATATTAAATGTTGTCTTGTTTCTTGTGATTAAATATGATGAATAGTTAAATATTGTTACAAGATCTTTTACATATTGTAATTCATTTAATTTTGTTTTGTTTTGTTTTGCTTTTTGAGACAAGTCTTTCTATGACTTGTTCCTAGTTGTTCTGAAACCGGCTATATAAACCAGGGTAGCCTCAAGCTCATAGAGATCCTCCTGCCTCTACTCCTCAAGTGCTGAGATATAAGATGTGTGACACCACACCCAGATGATTTAGTTTTTATTCTTGACTAAAATGGTGCATTATATAATCTCATCTATCAACAAAAAACTGCATCATTGTCTCTATAGACTTCTATACTTAAACAAGCATTTATATTTTTTTGTAATTTTTAAAAGTATAGGTGTTTCATTTTGTGTGTGTGTGTGTGTGTGTCATTGCTTTGTTGGGATTTGTTCCTGTGTAAAGTCATCACATTACCTAGCTGGTCATTCAGTACTTCAAAAGGAAATTTACTATTTTGATTTTTAAAAAAAATCATCTTGTCCCCCTTTAAATAAACTTCTGCTGTTTAGAATGGCACAATATTATTCTCTTTGGTGGTTCCTAATTAATAATTCTTCATCTCTGACTAAAGATGACTGAGTCAGATTGAAGTTACTGCATCCATGTTATGGATCAGGAAAATCAGACAAACTACACAGGCTTTATGCAGTTCAGGTTTTATAATCTCTCATCTTCCTGCATATGAACACTGCTGTCAGAGAGATGGAGGGAGGTGGAGAAGCCCAGGGAGTCACATGCGTGTCCTAGATTTTGTGGATGGAATTGGAAATTAATTGTCTTGGCTGATCGCCATTCAAAGCTCTGGTAATCTCAAGGGAGAGCCACATGTTAACAGGTTGAGTTTGTCAGTCTGCCATCTTTTCTGCACAGACACTGGGCACTGAGTGATTTACTGGTCCGCTGCACCAGATATTATCCTAGGAATCTGATGATACTGTGTGAGCAATGGAAGCAAGGATGCCCTTTCTCCTACTGGTCTATTTGTAAACGCAATTGGTTGGTTGTAATGGAAAGGAAGGAAGTGTGGTGTGACTGTCTATTACAGGGATTTACAGAAAACTGAAGTCTAAGAAGCTTCTCAGTGGGGCAGCATTTCTAAAGTGCCAGCTGGATTCCCTTTAGAAAGATGCAGTAACTCACACTTTACTGCACATAAAGTCATATCCCCCAGGGCGAACTCTCATGCCATTGAGTTTATGACTCATAAGTGCTATTCGTTTGTGGTCTAATAAACAAGAAAAGGTGGGAGAATTATATTTCTGTACACAAAGCTACCCGCCTTTCATTATAGAGAATAAAGCTATGGGGCTCTTAAATTTTTAGTGGCATTTCAAGGGGAGCGTTGCCCGTGCCTTAAATGCGTGTACTGAAGTGTTCGAGATACTTAAGCACAAAATCAAATGGAGCAAAGATAGCTGTGCCCTTCGCAGTTAAACTACTGACCGTGTTTGAAGAACAGGGTTCTCACTTACAGATGAAACTTCTTATTACATGTTTATGTTCTGTTGTTTGTGCATGGCGTGTGAATGTGTCTGGGTGCACAGGTGCCACTAGGTGGATGCCGAAGAGAGAACTGAGGCCAGGAGGTGCCTTCTTCAGCTGAGCCATCTCACTGTCCCTGACTTAAGTACTTTCGCATTTGTTTAGCCACATGAATACTCTGATTGATAACTTATTTTTTATTATTTGAGTATATAGTTCCTTTTTTTAAAAAGAGAAGTCATACATTTACCAAAAAGCATAAAGGATGACAGAAAGATGTTGTAGATTTCTTCCGTCATCAAGGCAACCTAACAGAGTAGGCCCAGCCGTGACAAGTCATGAACCTGCACAGGCATGTTTTGTCTCTCACAGTCTATAGTTGATCTTGGGCTTGCTCTTGGTGTTGTAGCTTCTTTGGGTCTGGACATGGAAACAGTAGTAATTGATTTCATTGTCCAATTATTAGGACTTTGTGCTCTGTTTACCTGTCCTAAAACCTGAAGAGCTCATCTGCGCGCTCTCTTTCCCTTCCTTACTCGCTCCCCCCCAACTCTCTGTACGCACATCTGAGTGGAACTGACATGTACCAGGTTGGTGTGTGTGTATGTATAGGATTATATGTACAGGGTTATTTGCAAGTATGTAGGCCAACTTTGAATGTCTGTTTATTCTGCAAGAGCCATCTCCTTTTTACTTTTTAAAAAGATTCATTTTTTTTTATGTGTGAGAAGGTTTTGTCTGTTTGTATATGCACCATGTGTGGTGTCTTATATATGTACTGTGTGTGTGTGTGTGTGTGTGTGTGTGTGTGTGTGTGCTGCCCACAGATGTCCTAAGAAGCTACTGGATCCCATGAAACTGGAGTTCAGAGTGGTTGCTAGCCACCACTAGGGCACTGGTGATCACAAGCATTTGTTCTGTAAGAACAATAACTGCTTTAAGCCCAAGTCATCTCTCCAGGCCTATGATCTTATATTATGAGACAGGATCTTTCAGGCAAGGCCTAGGGATCTGGCTGTCTCCATCTCCGCAGCTCTGTAATTACAAATGTGCCCCCAATACTCACAGGTACCGGGGATTCAACTTTATGTGAGTCTTTATGTGAGTGCTGCGAGTGCTTTGCCCAAACACTGTTTTGCTGCTCCTAGCGAGAACTGTCTTTATAGACTGTCATGTGATGGAAGTCATAACAATATGGAACCTGTATAGACTGATTTCTGTCATTTAATGGTAGGCATTTAAGTTCCCTCTGTATTTTCCTAGCTAGAGAGACCATTTTGTGGGAGGGGAGAAGATACTAAATATTTTCATGTCCAGAATGTAGTTATTAAACTATCCATTTTCATCATTCATTTTCTTTCCTGCTTTCCTTCTTTCCTTCTTTCCTTCTTTCCTTCTTTCCTTCTTTCCTCCCTCCCTCCCTCCCTCCCTCCCTCCCTCCCTCCCTCCCTCCCTCTCTCCCTTCCTTCCTCCCTTCCTTCCTTCTTTTGCACACAAACTAAGGGGAGGTAATTAAGACATAAGTAATATCATTTTATAGTATTTCAAGAAGATGACCTCCCCCCATAATTGCAATGAGCAAGACGTCAACATCTTAAATGAACACAGAGTCACTCTGACAATCATAAACAAAGTACTACATATCCACAACTCCCGGGTGGGCATAGTCCTCTTGCTCAGGTTCATGGGTTCTCTCAGCAGTGTGGGCAGAAGCTGGGGATGAGTCTGTTCTTCTGCATCTCCACCTCCAAGCCACTCCCCCCAAACCTTTAAACCTGTCTATGAACTCTCGTGCTTTCAGTCTAGACCACCTTTGTTGTCTATGGATGGAGCTGTCCCTGAACCCCACTATCCTGTGGTACACACGTTAAATCTTTAAAGTCTTCTGTTTCTGGCTTCCTGTCATCCATTACAACCCATTTGTAAGCTGTAAGTTCTCTGGAGGAGTCAGTGATACCTCCGGTACTCATGTTTCTCAAAACCATGATGTAAATCCGTCTCTGACTTTGACTTCCTTTATTAAAAAAAAAAAAAAACTCACTCCACTCCCTCTGACGGCCATATTTATATTCCTTGCAGCTACTAATAATTGGGACTTTCTCAGATTCCTAATTTTAATTCCAAAACTTTCCCAAGCATTGTTCCTTCCTGCCTTACTTTCTCTAATATGTCTACATCAAACTCTCTCACCCATTCCAGAATTCGAATTCCGTTGTGTTACAACCTTTTGACTGTGTCCAATTCCCTTCACATTCTCACTTCCACCTCCTGGATTCATCACTTCCTGGATTCATTGCCTCCAGTTAGAGCTAATCTGCTTCCTTAAAGCCTTTTATATGCCATTTCTCTGGCAAAATGGCTCACTTTAGAGACATATTTTGTATTACTATTCTTCTTTCAAATCTCTACCCATTATTATTACATAGAAGTGGTTTGATATTTTGCAAATACATTTTGGTTGATTGAGTTTGACATTTCATTCCAAGTGCTCAGCAAACAGCATGATTCACGAAGAGCAGCCATCACAGACAGAGATAAGTAGTTTGTTACTGAAGGAGGAGAATTCCTGAGTGCCGTTCTTTAAATGGCTCTCTTGAAGACACTCTTAATAACGTACTTTTGTGTAAACTATTTTGAGGACAGAGTCTGATTTTTGTGTGGAAATCGGCTATGTTCCTTGCTCTGTGCATAAAGTACTTGTCAGATAGCAGTGGGTTAAATATAAATAGAGATGACATCTTTAAGTATATCAATCCCAGGGTTCCTTTAGAATACTACACACTGTGGTCTTCTGTAGTCCTTTATTTTGCAAAGAAAATGACCTCATGCTTTCAAGAGTCTCTGCTTTCCCATGTTTCTAGTTTAACTCCCCTGGACAGTGTCTGAATGGGTAGCTCAATGCAAGGCATCTTGTGGAATATTAGGTATGTCCACTCAGGCATTTTCCTTTGTACCAATGATCGTGCTTGGCCAGAAGCAAAGCAGCATGGCTCTCAGTGAATAATGGGACATTTGAATAACAGTGAAGGTTCAGCATGTTCCTCTGTATGTCAGGCTTTGCCAAGAGTAATGATTTCCTCTTTCCTGTGCTCCCCAGGTCTACCCTGAACTGCAGATCACAAATGTGGTGGAAGCCAACCAGCCAGTGACCATCCAGAACTGGTGCAAGCGGGGCCGCAAGCAGTGCAAGACGCACACCCACATTGTGATTCCTTACCGTTGCTTAGGTGAGCCAGCCAGCCAGCCCCATAGCTGGTGCTGATGGGAGGATACTTTAATTAGGTCATATTCATGCATGCACTACTCCTTCAGCATGTTGCTGATACCATATTGTTAGCTCCCTATCTGTGGATTCCATATCTGCAGGTTCATCCAAACATGGGTAGGAAAAGAAATGGAAGAACAAACTCCAAACAATCCTGTATCTGTCCTTATATATCATTTAAATTGCATTGGATATTATAAATAAGGAGAGGTGATTTCTTTGTTTATTATTTATTGTGGTAAAATGAACATAGAACTTCATAAGGGTTAGGCGAGCATTCTACTACTAATGTGTATCCTAAGCCTGGGGAAGGTGAGTTAAAGTATATAAGAATGTGTACGTAGATTATAGGGAAATAAAATTTTAGTGTTCACAATGCATGAAAGACCTTCCTCCTTCACTTGTGAATATCATGCGACTGCGTTTTACTGTGGATTTTGAATGTTGCAGGTACTGCCCCATGTTCTTTTAATACAAGACAAGCATTTCTTAGCTTTCTGCCTCCGAATTGCTTTCCTGTTCCCTATCTAGTCCTGAGCTTACCGAGTAAAAAGTATCTGCTGGTGAAGCCCCAGAGTCTTGCAAGGGATTCTCATTTACATTGTCCAGTGTTACAAATGGCAGACCTTGTATGTTTCATCATAGGATTTCACAGAACGAATATAATGTGAGGTTTCCACACTCTCTCACTAATTCCTCAAAAAGCCCTTTCCCAGGGCACCTTGTTTCTGCAGTTGAGAATGGTCAGGAAGTAAAAATCGATTGCTACACCCCTTGTTCCTACAGTTGTGAATTGTCAGGAAGTATGGTTGCTTGCTGCACCCCTTGTTCCCAGAGTTGAGAATGGTCAGGAAGTATGTTTGCTGGATTATTTAATTTTTTTTTCTATTTACTCAGATCAAACTGGAAGAAGCCATGTGTTCACAAAGGCCTGAAAATTTTACTTTCATTTTTATCTTTAAAAATTGAGTTCTTTTTGTCTTTTGGGAAAGCCATCTTATGTCCATTTTCAATCTTGTCATGCCTCCTTGCTGGCATTTCAGGTGAACAAGCTTGGCATAGGTAGCCGTTTGATTTGATAAATTCCAACTGAATGTTTCCCATTGTTATTGATTAGTAAGAAGGTTGTGAGAATGGAGATCTTTATATGGAAGCTGTAGACAGATATTGACGGCTTTGTATAAAGTCTAAAAGAAATCTTTTTTAGAGAGCCTCGTTCCCCTTCCAGGTACAAGGAGGTGAGTTTGGGTTCTAACACATTAGTTATAAGGGCTCCAAACCAAACTTTGCAAATAAAGATAACTACTGGAGACTCTAGGAGCTTATATAGAATTTGTCTGGCAATAGATTCCATACGAGCATTCTGGAAGCTGATGGAATGGTTCTGCAGTTAAGAGCACTTCCTGCTCTTCTGAAGAACCTGAATTCAGTTCCTGGTACCCAGGTCAGGTGACACACAATTGCTTGGAGTTCTAGCTCCAGGAGATCTGGCATCCTCTTCTACCCTTCAGGGGCCCTTGCACTCAAGTGGACCTCCCACTCCTGGTTTTATATATTCTTTAAAGAACGTGCGGACTTCTGCTTGTTTGTGCATTTAATTTGAGAAATCAACAGAAAACATGGGGCATTAGAATGAAGATCTCACCTGTGTTTCATATTCAATAAGTAAACAATGAAGACAGTGTTGAACCATATGCTTAACCATTTGATGGTTTGTGCATTTCCTTACACTGCTTGATTCCTTTAATCTCTTATAAGGCCTTTAGCTCTTCACTGTGTGGCTGAGAAATCAATATTTAATAAGAGAATATAAAATGAACAATGAGAAGATACTGAATTCAGACCTCATGATATAGAGCTTTAGCCAGCAGCCAGAGTTTACACTGTGGGCACACAGGAACTATCAAAATCTTAGTTTTCATTATCATAAACTTCCTTATATCATTCAGGGACAGTCTCCCTAATTTGCCTTTTAGACCTAGTTTTTGTAGCAAACACCAGGTAGTGACCTGCCCTAAGCTTCTCCCTCAAGTGTTGGAGAACGATTTCAGTGGTTGAGGGTTGTAGAGATGTACATACAGGTCAGACAGGGGTAAGAGAAAGTGGAGAGGTGCCTCAAAATTGTCCAAGAGATCCTGTGAGAAAATGAGGAGGACAGAATTCCCTGCTGCCTCTGTCTTCGGCAAGGACCAGATTTCTCTTTTATCTTCTGAATAGATTCTGAGCTCCTTTGATGTTGAAGTACATAATTCAAGGAGGCAGGCCACTTGTGACATGTTTAAGAAATTTCCCAGGTCTGGTGCAGCATTTGATATAAATCAGCACACTGACTCTAACTCTTCCTGACTGCTAATAGACTACATGATCATTAGATACTCCCAGAAGGCATTTGGCGTGTTTGAATCTTTTATTGTGTTTCTCATCTTATAAGTCCCTGGTCTTTTCCCATTGGACCTGAAATAGACTGTCAGTTGAAGGGCAGAGCATACCTGTCTCTTGCTCCACCATTAAGCAATATGACCATTGCCTATTTCGTAGACAGTGGCAAATTTTCTAGGTATTCAAAATATGTTTTACTATCCCATGAGGTTGACTCTGCTGGTCTTCCTTCAGAAGTAGAAATGTCAGTTGCCAGAGAAGTTGGATCTCTTTATATAAGTAACACAGCCATAGTGTGTTCAGATCAGGACCAGAGCTCACAATTTCTTAATATCATATTATCTGTATTCTTTATAATTAAAAAAGAAAATTAGGCCAATCAGTGGTGGCATATGCCTTTAATATCAGGAGGCAGAAACGTGGGTCTCTTGAGTTCAAGGCCAGCCAGGTCTACAGAGTGAGTTCCAGGACAACCAAGGCTACACAGAGAAACTTTGTCTCAATGCCTGCCACATTAAAAAAAAAAAAAAAGTATTAGAACAACTATCCACTTGGTTTATAAATTCAAATTATGCAAGAAAGATTGTGAATTTCAGACAATAAATATTAAAATTCCACAATAGATATCATGTTGATAAAGGTGGCTACTCTGACCTTTGGTACAGAATAAATCAAATAAATCGGAGTGCCAAAGTTTTCTGATAATTACAGAGGTAGTCAGTGACATTCTTCTCTATAATTTGCTTCTGAAACAAAGAATTATTGTTTAGCACTAATCTACAAACTCTCCAAGACCTCCTGCTTTATTTAAATATATATTTTAGACAAAAGAGAGTTTTACTGAAGTTAATTCCTGCAAAGACATGACCTAAAAACAAGAGTAAGATTGTCTTAGACATTGCCATATTGAAATTCAAAACATTCAAAACAAATCTTGAGAAAAACGCCTGTCATTCCTGGCATGCAGCCTCCTGACCCCATCTCAGATGAAGGACCAGCATGGCCTTAGCTGAGTTCTCTCTATACTCCATGTTTGCCTTGGACTCCTTGCTCTGCAGTATCTCTCATTGAGATGGGCAAGTGTATCATGTTACCTTTGGCACTGTTCTCCCATCGAATGGATGGCTTCCCTCCCTTGGGAAGGAAAGCTGGCTCTCTCCTTTCCCTTTTTATTTTTGATACTTCCAGAACCAGAGTATAGGATCTGACTTGATCAAGTAAACATCTTATCATGTACCACATGTGGAATTCGAAGCACATTATTCATCTTCCCTCAGGGAGGTGGTGGTTTTTGTTTTTACTTTTTCAGACCTTTTCCATTTGAATGACTTCTCTCTTCATGGTATAATGGATCCACTATTGAAATTGGCACACGGCTGCACTCATGTCTGACTTGCAGTGCTACAGTATGTTGTCTAAGATAAATCACTGTTGCTTTTACAGGGCCAAAGTGTGGTTAGTAGTGTAATACAAAAGAGGAATTAGAAGTTGAGGAATTACAAGGCAACACCCACAGTATGCCTCTGTTGCTAAGGAAGATACCCCAAATGTGCAGGTTGTAATGGCTGTGTGCAGAATGAGAAATTAAGTTTCTGTTCTCTGCATTTTGAACTTTATACTTTTAATAACATTTTAAGTCTGCCTTGATTCCTAGATGGCTGCTTCTGAATCATCTACAGCCATCTCTGTCTTTTTTACATTAAGCAGTGTGTATTTGGTTACCTGATAGATAACTGTACAACAGATGTTGTGTCAACTTATGCACAACAGAATTTTTGTTATTATTTTTTTAAACATATCAGCCAGTGGTAAAATATTTAAGAGTAAAAAATGTTACCAAAGTTTGAAAGTAGGAGTGAGGATGAAAGGACATTTGTTTTAGACTTTAAATATCCTTTAAATATCCAGAAACCTAAATGACTCCAGAGACTTTATAGACTTAATATTTTTTCAGTCTTAATATGATAAATTTGAAATTAGGTACTATTTTCTCTGATAATAAATCTACAAAGTACTCATTAAAACACACTTTTCTTGTTTTGAAGGTAAAAATTTTATCAAGAATACTGAAATTGAATTAATGAAAATATTATACTTGACTGATTAAATACTGCTGTCCAGGCCAGGAGGTGTTGGGTTTTTAAAATTAGCATTAAGAATATAAGAATTGACATGACATAACAGCGAGTCTTAAACCCAAGTTAAAAGACATTTTAATATCAGTATCAGCTATGGCCAAGCATGGTGGCGTAGGCCTTTAACATCAATACTTAGGAGGCAGAGGCAAAGGCAGGTAGAGCTCTGTGAGATCTAGGCCAACCTGGTCTATGTAATGAATTCCAGGATAGCCAAGGTTGCAATGTGAGGCCCTGTCTCAAACAAACAAACAGGAAGTAAGGAAGGAAAGAAGGAAGGAAGGAAGGAAGGAAGGAAGGAAGGAAGGAAGGAAGGAAGGAAGGAAGGTAGGTTGGTTGTTTGGCTTCAGCATAGGTATGTGCAGAAGGCTCTTATTATTTTTCTCCACAATGGGGATAAATTCATTCCTTCCTTATCATGGTAGATACGAAGTAGCTCATTAAATATTCTGTTTATTGCATACCCCTTGATGAATTTCATATCCCTGGTGATCTGTCCCAGGGGACCCCTTCTCTCTGTCCCTCTTTCTAATTCTCTTTTCCTCTGAATGAGTCTTCAGCTTTGGCTTTGATTCCTAACAGAAAAAGAAAGTCTCAATGCAACAGCTGGGCAGCAGTTTGGAGAGCAGCAAGTGCAGATTGCAGAAGAGTGGGGAACATCCCAGAAGTGGAGCACTTGAGGAAGTGATGACACTGATGGATTACCTGCTGTAGAGTCCTAGCCTGGCCCTAGTGTGGCTTTAGAATTCTCTCACAGAGTTTGGGAAAGTTATAGTGCTAAAGAAAACATACGAAATGAAGCAAATTTTAAAGTGTGGGCTCTTACAAGTTTTAGCAAAAGAAACACAAAACATTATAAAAAGAAAAGTTATTTTATTAAAACACACAAACATCAGTGTGAACAACTATGTCATCTGTGTTGTTGGTAGGCTTTATGTCGATCTACAAGGACAAAGCTCTTAGTTTTTTAGCTCAGTGCAGTTGGTTGGCTCCATTGTTTTGTGCCTATGGTGAGGTAATGTGGTGATGGGATTTCATGGTTGAGCAAAACCACTCACCTCATTGCCAGAAAAAAACAAAAACAAAAACAAAAAAAAAACAATGGAAGAGGAGGAGGCTAGGGGATCTCACCCCTCTCTTTGAGGGCAAGGCCAACTATAACATAACCTTCTCTCCTCTCCCCTCCAGGCTCCATCTCTCAAGCATTCCACCACCTCTTTAGTACTTGTCTCTTTGGGGTGACAGTGAAGAGGTGATCTTCACTGCCTGTCTTGATGAAGGTATCCTATGAGGCTATGCTGGTAACTGTGAAGAGAAGGCAGTATGCCTAAGCATGCTATCATCTCCCGCTGTGGGGAGATCTAAAGTGGAGAAATCACAAAAGGAAGTCCTTACCAAAGTCACCAGCACTTACTTGTTTCCTTGGACTCTGACAGATCCCTTTCCTTGGGGTTGCTTATGGAAGCATGGCTAAGGGCTCAATCACAGGAGTCTTACCAGTGGCTACATCATTAGAGAAACTGTCTCATCTTCCAATTTTAATGGCACTCAACTGCGAGGGTATCGTGTCAGGAAAGTATTACATCAGTGAATTAGAGAATCTGCTTAGGAAAAAGAATAATTGTGGGACTATATTAGGAATAAATACTTCATGGTGCAGGAGATTAACAATGCTTTCTTGCAATGCTTTTGCGTTTGGAGATAATTGGTTTCTGTGTGAAATATAAGCTCTTTGGAGATTAGGACTTTTGTTCGTTCACTGAAAACTCCCCAGAGCTTAGAGCATGTCACAGCCCCTTAGTTCTCTGCTTGTCAGGACGTATGGAAAGAATGAACTGAAGATTTAAATGAATGGGGGTGGGGGCAGAAGGACATCTCTTGAAAGGCAGAAGACATGGAATGGATCCTCCCCTGCCAAATACTTCCTAAAGTGAGAGCAGACATCATTTACCTTATGTCAGCCTATGCTGATATTAGAATGACTACAGTCAGCATGACCCTAGAGTTTACCAGTTGGACAATTTGAGCTCTCCATTTTCATCAACCCCCACAGCTCTGATACTAAGATTTTAGTCAGAATTCTAAATTGAGTCTAAAATCTATGGGTACCAATGCATGTCTGTATTTTTAAAATCTATTGTTAGGGGCTGGAGAAATTATGGCTCAAGTAGTTAAGAGCTGTTCTTCCAGAGGAGCTGGGCTCAGGTCTCAGCACCCTTAGGCCAGCTTACAGCTGTCGGTAACTTCAGTTGTAAGGTATCGAACACCCTCTTTGGGCCTCTGGGCATTTCTGCATGCATGTGCTTCACTTGTACACATACACTCACTCAGGCATACACACACACACGTGTACACACACACACATCAAACAAACAAATAAATAAATGTTTTTTTGAATTGTAAAAGAAGACAGTATTACTGTGTGTATGCACACATGCACTCATAGTGTGTGTTTTGTGTTTTGTGTCATGGTACAAGCATGGAGGTCAGAGAACAAGAGTCAGTTCTCCCCTTCCATTTTAACCTAGGTTTCTTGATCAGAATCAACTTGCTGGGCTTGTGTGGCAAGCATTTTAAGCTCATGAGCTATCTTGCTGGCCTGCATGCATATATTTTCCTCAAGATGTTCTTTAGTCTTCTGTCTCCCCTTTGACTTGATAAAGAGTTTTGCCCTGTTATCATTACTGTCTAGGCTTCTTGGGTTTTCTTTGTTCTTCAGAGAACCCTTGGCCTTCCATCAGTGTGTTGATCTCATGCATTTCTTGAGCAAACATGTTTGCTGTCCTTCACAGTGCTGCCTCCCAGTTCGGTGGTTAGAGGTCACATGAGGACCTCTTAGCCTTTGACTCCTCTGAAATCAGGCAGTATCGGGAGTCCATGTCTCCAGCCCCAGTTATCTGTGACATCACTGATCTTCTGAGTACAGATTCTGTTGATTGTAGACTTCTTCCCATGTCCTTGCCTTGCTGTTCCTTGTGCATTCCTTCATTGTCTTCCATCACAGTCTCATGATTTTTTTTTTTTGTGGTCTTCAGAAATCATAAATACTGGTCTTCTTCTACAGCCCTTCTTCCTGGTTGTTCATTTTATATAGCATACATGCTTGCCAGAAAACCCCATCTATGCAGTGGTTTCTCTAAGGCTGTCCTGAGTTATTATGCCCAAGGTCAGGTGTCTTCTCTGGTAAGAGTCTCAGATTCTGTGTGACCTCTGGAGTGCTGACACATAGCTCATTTAGACATTTCAGGAGAGATGTGTGCCAGTTCCTTATGAAGAAATGGTGGGCAGTGGTTGAGCATTTGCCCACCTTGAGTGAGGTCCTGGGTTCGAGCTCCAGCACTGCCAAACACAAGAGCACTAATCAATGATAAATTTGAGATTTTTAGATTAAACCATGCTTAAACAGTATGCTATTTTTTCACTTAATTTATGCTGAATACCATTTGCAATGATTAAAATTTGTCATAGGTAAGGAGTAGCCTTACCTATGACATTCTCATTATTCTCAGCCTTCTGAAAAATATGCAGATAGGTGTGTCTGTGTGCACACATGCATGGGTGTGTGTGTGTGTGCATGTGTGTGCATGCACACTCATGAGAGAGAGGTGGAGTAGAAAGAGAATGGGGGTGTTTGTGTATGTACACCCCCTACTCCTGTTCCTTTCCTTTATCAAAGTCTCCTGGACTCTTGGTTCCTTGCAAAAGAAGCTAATTAAGTCCATGTGAACTAGGAGCCCTGCTGCCAATACCTGGCAAGCATTCATGGACTGATTTTTTAATATATTTTCAAGTGGTGCTGTGCAATTAAAACATTCTTAAATTTTGACTTCTAAAAAGCATTTTGAAATACTTCAGTGTAAATGTAAGATCTATTGCAAAGTATCTCTTTTAAATATAGATGTGGTTTGTAGTTTAGAATGATGTTATCTTGTGAAGAGAATATAGGGTTGTACTAAGCTAGGGACCAATACTATGGCTCAGTGTCTAGAGATGCTTGCGCATGGGCTGGGGAAACTGAGTACAGTGCCCAGATCCTGGAGAGAAATGACCCTTGAGAGCTGTCCTTTGACCTCTGCATGTACATACTTGCCTGAATTCACACACACACACACACACACACACACACACACACACAGAGAGAGAGAGAGAGAG
>NW_021620961.1:354642-364551 GCF_004785775.1 Grammomys surdaster
CACACACACACACACACACACACACACACAGAGAGAGAGAGAGAGAGGAGAGAGAGAGAGAGAGAGAGAGAGAGAGAGAGAGAGAGAGAAATTTAAAATTAGAGCTGGAAAGAAGAGAGTTAAATCATCTGCAAACACAGAAGGCCTCGTGCTGAAGGAATGCTAGCTAGAGTTGTCTCATGAGTCAAAAACGACAAGTGCTTAAAATTCAGGAAAATACACATACGACCTATTATTCATTGCTGTCATTGTTGTAGTGGAATATTCTGTTGACATGGGACTGGCTATCAAAGATGTCCTTTGTACTCACGTGGCTTTTCAATCATCATCTCTGTTTTTGTGGAGAGATGGGCTACTGTGTCAGGCTTGTAAAAGGCAAGCCAGGAATCCATGGAAGTATCCATCCTTCTTGCCCTAGAAACCAAAAGCTAAGGCTTGGAGATAGATAAATAGCTTAAATAGAACCCTAGGATGAACTGAAAGTGCAGATTGTCATATGACATTCAGTGAGGTCAAGAGGAAGAAGTGACCTTTGGCTTCATTTTCCTTCCTGGGGAATGACCTTAAGGGCACATTTCACGTAACTTTAAGCTTAGATCGGAGAGCTCCTACAGCCTGCTAATGTGAATGCTGTTGGAAGGTCTGCCTCGCTTACACCTTTTCTAGAAGATTCTGTTAACTGTTGTCAGTTTTTCTCAGTGTTTTTCCAAAACCACAACATTTCTGGGATAAAACAACTTAGAACCGAAGAATAACTTTCCTTGAATGTACATGATCCTCACCATCATAATTTTACCGGAATGGTAGAAATCATACCATGTAAAGGAGGGTACCCCCTTTCCTTATTGCAAGCCTTAGTCACATAGTGTCCTCCTTTCTAATTGTTTAATTTAAAACAAGAGATTTAAATTCTCCGAAAGCTCTGCTTGTATCTTCTTATCTTGCGAAATTTTTTAAGTGCATTTAAAAGCTCAATTTCTGCTTGCCCAGAATGCTTGCTCTTCAAAAATATCTGCTCCCTGGAGTGGTAAAACAAAGTTAGTCTTTTCATGTGACTTTGGATTGTTGACCTGGAAGATGTTGGGGTAATGGAATGAGCTTTGGCAGGCACCTTTCTCTGTTTTCTGGTTGAGTACCCAGCCTGGAAAGGAAGGCGTGACTGAGCATGTGCAAAGGGGAGGACGGGTGAAGTCTGACAATGTTTGAAGCAAGAATCCACCTTCATCTGATGCCTCGATTTACTGTGGAAGAGAACTGCTAAACTGCCGCATCCACTGATGCACGCAGCTTGTAAGGATGCATATTTAAATGATTTTGCATATTCAAATGAGCCTACATCCAAACAAACGCATTCATTCTCTGCCTGGTGAGTAAAAGCTGAATGACACTTGTGCTCCCTCTGAAAGGAACAGACGTTTTCATTATCAAATTCAATCAAGCAGAAAATCTGGCGAAGGGAGCAGAAATCTCCATTTATTTACATCTTTCATCGACGGTTTGGTGATAGGAGATGAGTAGGTTGAGGAATAGCCTTGTTCTCATTTTGCTGTGTGACACAAGATATTTTTTTGTCACCTTGGAAATAGTTTTTCTTACTTAGGTTATGAGCATGAAGCCAGTCAAAAGTCTCAAATTATACATATCTCTTTAGTTCACTAGAGATATTTCCAGGGCTTGTGAGGAAAGGGGAGTTCTAGTTTCGTATTAACATTCATGTCCTTCCATGTCCTCCTTATACTTAAAAGCCATTGTTTATCAGTTGTAAACGCTTAACTGCTATCTTTATGCTGTGCTAGCGGAGAGTCCCCATCTGACTTAGATGTTATTTGCATCCACCTGTGTAGTTCATCATAAAACTCTGCATTAGAGAAGTGGATCAGAATCCTCCAGGGGAATTTGCTGCCAAAGCATAGTTAGAGATCTACCTTTTGAAGCCTTAATATAATTATTTCTTGCCCAAACCTTCCTCCGTAGAAGTCCAGGAATTCAATTACTTCAGCTCTCGAAGGAGCGATAAGCTCCAGAAAATTGATTTGCAGTAATGAAACTAAGCCTTGTTTACAACTCTGAGTGGCACTTTCTAAGACCAGAGTGGCACGGTGACAGAAGGAGGTGCCCGTTTGTCTGGGGGCTCATCCCCTTTGAAAAGATTGGGTTTGTGAAAACACAACTGGAAAGGATATAGGTAATTTCTAAAAGAGCTTGATAGATCGTGTGAATGTGCTTCATCTTTAATTCTCTTAGCTACTCTGTTGCTCATCCCTAGGTGTGCTGCTGAGACAGTGGTGAATCCTAATTCCCTCTTCTGAGCTTTAACAGAGCTCTGGGAGCTGACCATAGTGTTCTGATGGCCAGCTAAAAGCTGTGCCAGTTTCAGGTGATATGGCCTCATTTCTTCGCAGTTGACTTGTTAAGTGCTGGGATATTTTTTTTCTCCGTTCTCTTCTTTCTCCCCATAAGATACTTGACCCAGTGAGAAATGGGCCGCTGTTCTTTGTGTACAATCATGGGGTTTGAACAGTTGGTTGGACATCACGACCTTTCTGCGTGTATAGCCGGTGATTAGAGATGTCAAAGGGAAGGTCCGCCTCGGAAGAGTAGAGAAAGTGATTGGATCCTTAGGCCTGGGTGACAGTGGAAAATGAGCAGTGAGCAGAGCTTTATATAATCGGAACTGTTAAAAGCTGGGGGATTTGGAGACTGAGAATGAGCTTCACATAGAAAGCAGAGAGCAAGAGCTGACTGGATTGGGGGAAGCAGGAGGAGAGGATGGAGGATATGGAAGATGGTGGCGTGATAGAGTGGTTAGGGAACCTGGAGACTGAAACCAAAGCATTTGGTGTTGACCTTGAAAGAACAGTTGTTGATGGTCATGTGCTGAGCCACGTGGAAAGGATCAGAAAGAGTCAAGCAGGGTTAGAGCTCTGGCAGAAACTCTCTTAAGTGCCTCTTCCTGTCTTGATTATAGCCTGCCTCTCACAGGGGTTTCTGGATCTGGTGCATGGAAGAGTATGGTGTGTACTTTTTCTTCCCACTGTGATGTCAGGTTTTGCTAATGACTGGTGGTTGTCTTTCCTCACTGTACCTCAGCCTGAATGGCCTTTTGTATGTAATTATGTGGTTTTTTTCCTTCTTCTTCTTTTTCTTTTTTTTAAAGCACCCCATATAACTCTAATTAATTACATCTTTTTAAAAAAATCTATATGGTTTTGAATTTTTTTTTAATGAGGCAGAAAAAGGAAAGTGTTGGGAGAAAGTGGCCAGCGTGGGTATTTGTGTTTCAAGAAACAATGTAAATTTAGGACAGTGTCCCTGCAGGGTCCACTTTTCGGCTCCTAGGAAACAAGACTGAGTTTAACCAAAGGAGGCTGAGGCCTGGTGGAAACCTTCGGTTTCCACACCTGAGTTAGTCACGCGTCTGTAGATACAAAATATAGCAGCAGAACTGTAGAAAGTGGAGGGAGAGGAGGACAGCTAATGGTCAGCACAGTTTGGGGGGTGGTAACAGTGAATCCTGCGACATACACGTTCACACAATGAACAGTATGCTCACATAGTAAAACTGTGCAGTATCAGTGAACAGTTGCATTCAGATCCAGTCTCCCATTTCTCTGCTCACTCCTGTCTTGGGCTATGCCCGTTCTCCCCTAACCCTTACCTGACTGGATTTAACTCATTGATCCTCAAAAGAAATTCTTGATCTTTAAAATCTGATGTAAGGTGTGTTGTGCTCACTGACAACCACATGTGGCTCTGTACAACACTGAAAGATAACTGTTCAGACAGCTTCGAAGGTAGATATAAAGGCAGAGCATGTGCAGTAGAGAGGAGTGATGGAAAAATACTGCATGCTTTAATAAGTATTTCTGCAATGGTTTCACAGTGAAAAGACAAAATATAGGATATACTGGGATAAATAAAACACATTCCCAAAGTGAATTTAATATATATTAAATATGGAAAAAATGCATACTGCTTTATAAAATGTGGCTGAAACCATTTATGTGATCTACTTTTTGCTACTCTTAGTGTGGCATTGTTAACAGTTCATCTCATTTCTTGTATCCTCTATGGACCCAGTTCCAGAGCAGGGTGGCATTTAGTGGTACCTACTGATACTGAGTATCACCTTAAAATCGTATCAGATCCTGCTAGGTTTCTATTCTTGTTCCTCCTTGAATTTCTCTGGCCAGTAAGCATTTCTTATAGTGTCCCTACTATTAAAGAGTGAGCATTCTTATCATAAAATCTGAAATCCAAAAAAGCTTCATAATTGGGAACTTCCTAGATGCCATGTCCAGCATGCATTAAATGGAAAATCCTATTCTGTAAGAAAAAAAAATTATTTCATGTACAAAATTATGAAAGGCATTGCAGAGGGTCAGCATGGCCTCATCTGTAAGCCCAGCATTCTGGAAGTGGAGACAGGAGACACAGTGGTCAAGATAAAAAACAAAAATGTAGTAAAATTACTGGAGAAATGGCTGATTTTACGAATTGGGTGGTAGATAAACAAAAAGAGCCTACAGCATCTTGTCAGAGTCATAAAGTTTGTACAGAGGGTGTGTCAGATGAGTACAGGAGCCAACCCACAATAGCTAAAGATGGACCAATTTGGGTGCACATACAAAATATATACACTGTACGTTAAATATAACACATGCACACCACACACTTTCTTTTTTTTAAAGAAAGTCATTACACAGAGCCTATGATTGGGATGGAGAATTATGCCCCACTTTTCCTAGGTTAGAATTTATATGTGTAAATTATTTAGAATTCTCCTGCATAAGAGATTATCTTTTTTTCCAGTGTTTCATCCCTTAGGCTAATGAGTTTTCCTCTTATATGTCGATATGTAATCCTGTCCTTCAGTGTGTGTGTGCCTCTGTGTGTGTGTGTGTGTGTGTGTGTGTGTGTGTGTGTACTCATTTGATATACCCCCTTTAAAAACTTTGTGGTTCCAACAAGATGCTGTAGGGCCATCCTTTCTAGGGAAATCCACTTGTCCTCCCAGACTCTTCTAGTATGGATTCTTGTAGATATTTCTGTAGCTCTCTGTGTCTCTGTTAGCATCCAAAGGACTTCACCCTGTTGATCCAAACCTACCCCATCACCTACTGGACTGCTCTACTTCCTGCTCTTGCCTGTAAACAACTCTCACCCCACTTCGAGAATCTGACTTCCATTCACCTTCTTTTAGCTCCACCATTCAACTCAGAACGTACTGGTATCAACTCAGAACGTACTGATTACGGCATCATCACAATTACAGTACCAATGGAGAGCTCTTTAGAAACCCTAAAATTGTTAACCATTGTTGGTCACTATATTTTGAAAAATACCTTTATTATTTCAAGGCAATTAATAGAGAGGTACAGGTAGTCTGTTTCTCTTGAACACCCATCTCACCGTTTATGTCTTCATGAGTGAGAGTATATCTGCATGTTGTGTGTATGTGAGTCTGAACTCTGCTCACTAGAATAAGTCTGAAAGATTTAAAGGAAACTTTGAGTGCTTACTTCTTTGGCTTGTAGCTTACTTGAACCATTGAGTTAGTTTCTGCCATCTGCCAAGTTGTTCTCTGAAGAAACCCATCTGCCAGCCATTATTGTAATAGTCACATGGGGTGACAGCACAGCCACTTTACAGAACCATGTCATTTACTCACGTGTTCTTGAGAACCCAGAAGTGACCCTCACCATGAAGCAAAACTCTATGCTGAGTTGGTTCAGAAGCATTTTGGCCACTTCTGAAAGCATCCTCTCCATACAAATGGCTCCCAGAGTGGTTTTCCAGCTGGTTGTCAGTGAGCTCAAGTTATAGGGTGTCAGTACATCTAAAGTGCTGAAACAAAAAATAAATTGTCCAAGTAAATGTGAGTAAACATTTCTTCAGTCTGCAGCTATCATTTTGATAGATACATATGTAGTGTGAACTAAAGCATACATAAATCTTGAGTCGGTATTTGCATGTTTGCACATTTGTGGAGACAAATTAGAAACATCTGATCCTGGGCATCTTTGTCAGTGTGCAGTGTCTTCTAGTTTGCACAGCAAGAACAGGCTTTGTTTCTTTTCTACTGGATCCTTTCAATTTGACCTTCAATCTTAAGTCATTGTCCTTGTCTGAGGTGGTCTAACTTTTCCCCATGGATGATTTCAGCAGCTCCTGCATAATCACTTTTCTTTCAACCTTGACCCCTATGATGCTAATAACAGTGGAAACCACCCGTCTTCTGGTCTTCCTCAAGAGTGCCTATCAGATTTGTAGTTGAACACCATGTAATCTTCTCTCAACCACCCATGGTCTTTTGAAAATGACTCTTCTCTGAGATTCTCCACTTCTGGTCTTTGTTTGAACTCATAGGCATGAGTTTGCTAGGGACCCTGTTAGCTCTGTGGCAGCAATGTCTTCTGTCAACTTAGGATGTTTTCTCTTTTCTTTTCTCACTTTCTCTAACTTATTCAAGTGTCCTGTTCACTCTCATCGTCCAGTAAAATTCTACATCTTGTCTCTAAGATCAGTCCCTACTCCCATTCCTCCAATCTTTCTCCATAATATTTCTTACCAGCTAACAGTTTGTTCCTTATGTCCCTCTAGAATGCTATTTTATTATGTCTTTTGTCCCTTTCCTGGATTCTCAACCCTAAGAGAAATGTAAATAACTTTCAATGAAGAGTTGCATCAGGGATGGACTAATGTTCTTGGGAGAGGTGTTTAAAGATACCTGGACTTCTCTTAAGAACCACTGACCATTGTGAGACTTGGAGGTTCATTCTCTCATCCAGAGTCTCTGCCTCACTCTGCTGACTGGTGCTGTTATCTATCATTAGTGATATTCAAATGTACAACAGCACCATTTCATCTGTGAGGCTACCACAGAATGGCAATAATAAACGTGGTTCTGTTGCTTAGACTTAGTACATTATTCTCAGTAAGTAGTAAAACCTGTTGCTGGTTTTATTACTGTAGCTATTACTAGTATGAGTCATGGTTAGCAGGCAGTTAGTGGGAGAAGGGTACTAGTAATGCACAGCTCGAGCACCTTTGCTCTGGACAGTGGCTGGATTGAGTGCTTTATGAAAATAAACTCATTTAATTATTCCAACTGTTTTCTGCATGTGTGACCTGGTCCATTACATGTGTTTTCTCTTGTCCCCTTTCCTCAGAAAACTAAAAGACATGACAACTGTAGCTGCCTCTTTTGCAAGGTTCTTAAGCCAAGAGAAGCTGCTTTGAATTCCTAAGGGATGTTCCAAGGTGTTACTTACAGTCACTGAACTGAATCCCTCACCTCACCTTGCTTGTGAGGCAGGCTCATACTCATGAAAGTGAGGCCTTGTCACCTTTCAGTTTCTCAGTGCCAGATCCCCCTCTTTGAGACAAGGATGGATACAGAAATCCACTGGCCTTCATACCTTTTACTCTGTCCATTCTTATGATTCTGACCATTTATTTTGTGTGTGCGCACATGTGTGCATACCTGCATGCCTGACTGTGTGTCTCTGTATGTGTCTGTGTATGTGTGCATCTGTGGGTATGTCTCTGTGTGTGTCTGTCTGTGTGTATGTGTGTGACTTGATATGTCTGTGTGTGTATGATTGTGTGTGTCTATGTATCTTTTTCTTTCTCTGTTTCTGTGTGCATGTCTCTATGTGTATGTGTGTGTCTCTGTATGTGTCTATGTGTGTGTGTGTAAGACTATGTATGTGTGTGTGTGTGTGTGTGTGTGTGTGTGTGTGTGTGTGTCCAAGCACACACACATATATAGAAGTCAAGGGACAACCTTGGCTGACATTTCTCAGATACTCTCCTCCTTGTTTTGGGGAATAGGGCTTCTGATGATTGTGACTCGCCAAGTGTGCTTAGCCGGTGGCCATCAAGCCCCAGGAGTCTCAGTCTCCTAGCACTAGGATTATACTCACATGCTATCATATTCAGTTCTTTTCTTTCTAAGTGAATCTGAGGATCAAACTCGTAAGCTCGTGCTTGTAAACCAAGCACTGCATCACCTGAGGTAGCCATCCATCTAACTAGAAGTGGCTTTGTTTCTGTCTGAGATCTCTGTGCCTCAGAAAATCAACATATGGCAGCTTTTCCTTTGAAATCAGTTTATTCAAAAACCATTCTGACTCTCAAAAACATTCTCGGTTCTGTTAAATTTTACTCAATTGTCTCACATTGGTTCTCTTTAATTTTCCCTGTGGGGAGGACTGGTAGGGTCTCCTCATGTTTCTGATAGTAGATGTTTATACTCTTAATACTGGATAATTCCTAGAATCTTTTTTCTGTAAAGTCACAATACAATCATTGAAAAATGCATTCTTGCTATGGAACACACAGTACTGGAGAATCTACTTTTCACCTATTTAATATCCATTCATTCTCCTTCTTTCCTGTCTCAAACATTCTCTTGTGTAAGGAAACCTTACACAATAAACTCACTTGGAAATATTTTCAACTCAATTCCCTTACAACTCAATTGGAGCAGCTAAGACAGTGGGTTAAAATGCAGTCTGTTGGTGGGGATCACTTGGAGGGAGAGTCCCCCTTCCATGGTAACCCTGGAAAGGTTCATAGCAGGCAACCTCCCATCCTTGGCCCATTCTGCCTGGAGCATGAACATGAGGCTATAGGTTTCCATGGATTGTCTGTCTATCTTGTGACTACAGAGCATGGTGTCATACAATCCCACTGTGTTCAAGCCACTGTCCGACATGTTCTAACTGATGCAGCAGAATGCATTTCTAGCCAGTACATTTGCCTTACTGGATAATTTTAATCTAGTTTTATATATATTTCCAAATTGACCAAGTCATGACATTAAAGTATTTCAGAGGCTAAGAATAAATCATTTTCTTTATAAAAGCCAAGGGAAATTGGCCATTATAAACATAGTCACCAGAGTTTAAATGAGTCAAGATCTCTCTCTTGAAGGATAGAGAGCAGGGACACCAGGAAGCTCAGCTCAGCTCAGCTGCCTGTTGGGGCTGTGAGCAAGCCACTGACCTGGACTTCTTCCTGCACATCTACAGAATGAGGTAATTTAGGTTAGACATTTGTTCTCACCGACACCAGAGAGCCAGCAGTGGAAGCCTGCAGGGCCCCTGTTGATTTCCACATCTTTGTTTTCTTGCCAAGACATCAGCCAAGCGCACATGATCTACTTTAAAAACCCTCTCTCCATGGAAATTTGCATTTGTGCTTTAAATATGAAATTCTTTTTATTTTCACATAAAAACAGTTTACGTGACTACCAATAAACATGCCCAGTGTATATTGGAGAATTTTTCTGTTTAAAGTAAATGTTGACTCATTTCCTAGACAATATGTAGATATGAGCACAACTTCTCATTACGATTCTTCTTTTACTTTGAGCATTGGCTGCCTTCATCTGGATTCTGTTGAGAATGCTTGCCCTTGAAGCATGAGTCCACATAAACAGGCTTATTTCCAAATCAGAAGCACCTATCCTTGTGTATGGAAACCCCAGGTTATACCTATCATAGATTTTAAAAAACCTCAATAAACTTTAATTTACATATTTCTCCAAGTCTACATCAAAACATATAGATTTCCCATAACACTAAACCATGTTCTAGCATAGACTTTTTTTAAAAAATTAATTTCTAACAAAGTTCAATCCTCTTGATTCTTAAAGAGTTTTTTATTATTTATTTTCATCTTTAGTTGTATATGTGGATAATTCTCAGTATGCCAGTATATACATGAATGCAGATATTCACAGTTGTCGGAGGTGTTGAATGACACCGGAGTAGGACATGCTCCTTGGGTGCTAAGAACCGAACTCAACAGCTGTATTGTATGCCCTCTTAACTACTGGGCCATCTCTCCAGTTTCTCTCTCTCTCTCTCTCTCTCTCTCTCTCTCTCTCTCTCTCTCTCT
>NW_021620961.1:364561-370840 GCF_004785775.1 Grammomys surdaster
CTCTCTCTCTCTCTCTCTCTCTCTCTCTCTCTCTCTCTCTCTCTCTCAACTTTGGGAGAGAAGTTTGTAATCCTCTTAACCTTCTTGATGAGTAGCATTCTAATATTGCTTCCCCAGCCCTCAGAGGATTAGAAGTGCTGTCCATTGCTAAATTTCACTTTAATGGCAGGGCATTATGAGCTGCCCTTTTGCCCTTTGTCCTAAGGCCTTTTAAAGTAGCTAGTATTAATCCTGTGCTAAAGCAGTTTTCTTCAGCTATAGGCAGTGTCAGCAACTTACAGTTAAGTGAAATATCTGCAAATTAAAAATTCCAGTATTCTTTTAAAATAGAATGTAAGAATCCTTCGGTGACTGGCTCAGCATTGTCATCTAGCCCTGGACCAACGAAAACTGATGGATTTGATTTTGTTCCTTGGCACTAATTTTTCTATTTGTACCCCCAATAACTCATTTAGGCCATGGACCAGAACATCTTGTATTTGCTTTTGATATTCTCACAAATGGATTCAATATTAACAGTCTTAGGCCAGCGTTTAATCTGTCCAGTAATTACTTACGAAACAGAAAAGCATCTCAGTTGCAAATATGGCTGACCATGCTATCGAAGGAGGATGGCTATATTAAGGCTCGTGGCCATGTCTCTCTTCCTGTACCCTTTTCCTAAAATACCTCGGTCATTAGGTATGTCCTGGCAGCCAGGATTGGTTACCTGACCTCCTCAGACACCCTGAGTAGTTCACCTGGGAAAGGTGTGTCATTTAGAAAAAGCTTGCCAGTTTTGAATTTTCCGACTTTTCTGAGTTGGTTTGTTTAAAGTTGTTCTCGTTTACTTTGCTTTACTTTATATCCCTCTAAGCTGTGACATCATTTGCAATACTTTTTCTTTCCTCATAGATTGTATCTGTTTAGCTCTGGAACTGGGTTACAAAGTCCTGTGGTACACGCTGCCTTAGGCAGGTTTCTTTGTAGAGGTTTCTCACTTGGGAAGTGGATTTGTGGGAGATGACGTCATTGCTTTGTGAGGAGTGAGATGCATAATGCAGTTGCTTTTTCCCCCCCCATCTTTTCCACAAGTGGGAAGTTTTGGAGTGGCTTGTGCCATCCCTTCCTCCCTTCCCTTCCTCCCTTCCCTTCCTCCCTTCCCTTCCTCCCTTCCCTTCCTCCCTTCCTCCAGTACAAGCATGCTTGCCAGAGATGTGTCAGGAATAGGGATGGAATAGTGTGATGATCAGTGCTAATTGTCGGAATCTAGAATCACCTGGGAGACTGCCCTCTGAGCAAGCCTGTGGTTGATCCTCTTACTATGTTAACTGGGGTAGGACAAGTCGCCCACTGTGGGTGGTGTCATTCCTTGGCCGGGATCCTGTGCTGCATAAGTGGAAAAGGAGAGCCTAGTAGCCTGTTTCATTCCACAGTCTCTGCTTTCTGGTTGTGGATGTAACAGCTGTTTGAGGGACCTATTGTCTTTATTTCCCCACCATGATGGACCCTATGTACCCTCAAACCATGAGTCAGAGTCAGCCCTTTCTCCCTTAGCTTGTGTTTGTCAGAGAATTCTATTTTTACAGCAAGGAAACTCAGATGATAAATGAGGTGCTGTCTGTACGTTGTGAAACTTGTCTTCATAGCCTACTCTGCTCATCTACTTAGACTAATCTTTAGTGGTATTTCTACCTGAAGACATTCCCTAGGGCATCCAGTCAGATTCATTCACTTTGTTGGCCTGATACTTGCTTAATTCTAATATGGAATGAAATCTCTTTATTCTTCAACAGACATTCATTGTCTAGTGTGTGCAGATTTTGTGCTGAAGCATAGGGATGTCACAGAGGATAAGACCAAGAGGAATTAACTTCACAGCTTATGTTATTTTACACTGTCAATCTTTCATCCTTTTGAGTATGTATGGACATACACGAACATGTATGTATGTGTATACATGAAGGGTGACATGTAACATTTCTAAACTTGGAGTTCCAATCATGCCTAGGATTTTTTCTCATGAGATGTAAAGTTCGAAGAAAACAAGATTCCGTAATTTGAACGAATTACTCTCTCCGGTGTGTTTTTATATCAACACTTGTGTAATACACATTGTGTATGTATACATTGGAGATTAACATTAAAAATGCCACAGTCTCTTAACAGCTTGCAAACAGTTTAAATTTACAAAATTCAGAAACAGACATCAGTGTTGATAGTGCTCAGATCGAAACTATTCGGTTTTGTACTTTAATCTTTGATTCGTTTCTGTAATTTATTCTTTCATGACAATGAATATCAGTGACTACTTGTGTAGCTTTTATATGGGTGCAGAAACTGAAATTAATTCAAGAAGAGGGCACTCAGCATATGTAGCAACCATCCATCCATCAAGGCCGTATGTGTGGGGAACATACGGACATAAGTGTCAAGGAAGTCAGTTGTTTAAAGTGGTTGACCCACCATTTTAAAGGTTTTTCAGTCTTTGTGGGGATTTTCATGCATTGAAAGCTGGGCAAGTTCTCTGACCTCCATCTAGCCTGTGTGAAGTCAGAAGGCACACGTGAATGACACAGGGCAACTTTCCTCTCTTTCAGTTGGTGAGTTTGTAAGTGATGCCCTTCTCGTGCCCGACAAGTGCAAGTTTCTACACCAGGAGCGGATGGATGTTTGTGAGACCCATCTTCACTGGCACACCGTCGCCAAAGAGGTACCAATCTGTGCCCGCTTTCCTACAGAGAGATCTCCTTGGGGGTGGGGACAGGCATACAAAGATATTTTTAGAGGGATGTTGAAGGCAACAAGTTCTTTATGGGAGTAATGTTCATGTGACATGAGCATCTTAAAAACTGAGTTTACCTTTTAGAGTAATTTTTTTTTGCAAGGTCACTGAACAGAAAGTCCAATGAGCTACCCTGTACCATGTCTGTACAATGTTTGTGCTTCTCTATGAACAGTTCTAATGGTCAGCAATAGCTCTCATTAGTTATATGTTTGGGCTACATCTTACAAACGAACATAAAGCTGTCTTCTTCAATAGGCGTAACCTTACAGTGCACATTCTTTTCCATTTATCTATCTACTGGTGCTCTTGTTCCGTGTGGCTCGTAATTTAGCTAGCTATTGGTTAATGAACTGATAGAACAAGGAAGCCACATGTTCAAGGCCACCTCTGAGGCCAAAGTCATTACATCATACCTTCCCCGGCCACCTCCTTTTCCGAGGTGAGTGCATCTGTGGCAGCATGCTCAACCCTTGGTACCCACTGCTTTGGGCTAAGTCAGTGGAATACTAAAGACAATTGAATGCAGTGGGCGTCACTGTGAATTCCCACCCTCAGACTGCACTGTGCCTTTGATTTAATTATAATGCTTTTCTCCTAAGTGGTGGTGTCAAGATGGTGGCACCAGTGTTCTAGAACTAGGGTCCTTTATCTAGCTCAGGAGTTCACCACCAGAGTTAGTTTTACACCCATTTCTTCCTAGAAACATTTTTCTTGTCCAAGCTGTAGGGACATCACCACTGGCATGGAGCAGTAAGAGACCAACAGTCTGCTAAAGACCCTCCAGTGAACCAGGCAGACTCCACTTGGCAACATTTTTCTTTTTCTTTCTTAACAAGGATTGAATCCACTGTCTCATGAGTGCTAAACTTTTATCGCTCTCTGAGCTGTATCCAAGGCCTTGTTTCTAATTTGTATTTTGAGATAGAAAGTAAAGTCTTACTAAGTGGCTCAGTTTGGTCTTGATATTACCCTATAGTTCAATCAGGCCTTGAACTTGCCACAGCCTTGCAAGTAACCAGAATTATAGATTTGTAACACTAGGCCTGACTCCTCAGCAAGTTAATTTAGTTCAAAATATCAAATATGTTGATTCCCAAATTAAAGGGGGAAAAGGGTCTAACGTTATTTTTATATTTCATAAAATAGTGTGTTCCGACTCACTGTAAAACAAAACTTTCTTTACCTAAAAGTGAGTTTGTAAGTTGAGAAGCTGCCTGAGCTGAGAGTAGAACACATCGTTTGATCCCAGCTCCCCAGTTGACAACCTCACTTTGTGCTTCCTCTGAGTTTGCAAAGGAGAACTCCTTTGCTACTAAGAAACAGCAAACTGGTGATTCCTGTGAGGTAAAAAGGCATCTATAATAGTTTTACTGTTTCCCTAGGCATGTTGAATTATTAATTTTTTTCTGTCACCGAGAGATAGTTTCCCAGTTTTCTCTTGGTGCCGATTTCTGCAAAATTAGCAGATCCCAGGCAATCAAAAAGATACCGGAAAAGAAAACCAGGCTGTGGAGGACGGTTTCTTCCTTTCTGGGACTAGGACTCTGAGATATGAGCCAAGAGACACAATTTCCAGAATAAGGTGCAACTAACTGCCTATAAAAAAATCTGCATCTGGGGTGGAAGAAAGGGGGTAGGCAGACATAGACAGAGACTTCAACTCCTGATAAGCTATCAGAACCCAAAGCGTAAATTGTTCCCTGATGTTTGTTCCCATATTTAGACTTCTTGAACCTGTTTTCTTTTCATGTTTATTTCATAAACATAATACATCTTTAAAAATGTTTAGGTATATTTATTTTATTTTGTGTATATATTGTATACATTGCCTGCATATATGTATATGCAACAGGCGTGTGGCTGGTGCCCACATAGGCCACAGAGTCAGAATTAGGTATTAGATCCATAGACCTGGAGGTAAGGATGGTTGTGAACCATCATGTCTGTTCTGTGGGTGGATCAGGAGTTCACTGTAAGAGCAACAAATGCCTTTAACCACTCGACGCTCAACCACACATATCAAGAAAACAATGTAAAGAGAGAATACCATGCAGCCCCTGCTGGTGACTAGGTTAGAAACGCGTTCAGACAGCAAGCTGTCCTCACCTTCTGGAGTTGGCTCCGAATGTGTCTGTCCATGCAGTCCATGTGATTGTCCCGGCTGTGGCTGCAGTTCGGTTGTTCTGGCTGTGGCTGCGTGGCTGCGGTTCCGGCTATGGCTGCGGTTCGATTGTCTGGACTGTGGCTACAGTTCGAGGGCCTCTGTGCCCACACTGACTCCTCCTTCTTTTTGTAGACCTGCAGCGAGAAGAGCACTAACTTGCACGACTATGGCATGCTGCTGCCCTGTGGCATCGACAAGTTCCGAGGGGTAGAGTTCGTATGCTGCCCGTTGGCCGAGGAAAGCGACAGCGTCGATTCTGCAGATGCAGAGGAGGATGACTCTGATGTCTGGTGGGGTGGAGCGGACACAGACTATGCTGATGGCGGGTAAGGTGGATTTTGAGTTGGGTCTCAGAGAGACTGAACCATCTCATTTCTTACACAGTTTTTGTATTCTCTGAATGCATCTTTCTGTCTCACAGTGAAAAGAGCCTTCTCACTCCAGGTATATTTGATAATACCAGAAAAATCTAACCCTGAAGGGCTGCCATGTTTCTTGTGTGTTACTTAGTGTTACTGATGTACCTTCATGAAGTCATTTGACCATCACATTTGGCTGTCAAGAATACTGATGAAACTCCACTCCCAGCTGTGGCTCGGTAGTTCTGACACGATGCTGGTCGATGTGAGGTCAGCGCTGTGGCAGTCCATTTTGCCCTGCCATTTGGGAATACTTTTAAACACTATTTCTTGAACTCAGTATAAATTCTTTGTTAAGGAAGACTTGGTTCGTGTTTGTATATTTACTTTTGAGGATTTCTTTCTTCTTTGCATTTGGTTCAGTTTTGGATGGATGGCTGGACCCCTCCCCTCGACCATCTTTTTCCTTTGTGTAGTTAGCAGCATTCATAAAGGTTTGCTGAAGTTCTTTAACAGTCTTCAGTTTCATGATTGCTTGATGTCATATTTTTTTAACCTCCTTTTCCTTGGGATCTTAACCCCTTCATTCATTATCTGACTCCCGTTTTCACTTTAGGACAAATATCAAATCAAAAGGCTGTGAAGCCAGAATTTCTGAGTTAGATATATGACTCAGTTCATTGATGAATTCAGGTTATACCATCCCCAAAATGGTATAGCTCATTGGCTCAGGGTTTCCTGTCAAGGTCCTTTCAGCTGCTCCCTAGAGTTACCTAGCTCAAACAGAATACCAAATACAAGTCACAAAAACTTGCTATCAGTAAGATGAGGCTTCATTTTAGTGGTAGTTGCCTGAGTTTATTGGGACTTGAGTGCGTGTGCGTGTGTGTGCGTGTGTGTGCGTGTGCGTGTGTGTGCGTGTGTGTGCGTGTGTGTGCGTGTGTGTGTGTGCGTGTGTGTGTGTGCGTGTGTGTGCGTGTGTGTGTGTG
>NW_021620961.1:370850-384557 GCF_004785775.1 Grammomys surdaster
GTGTGTGTGCGTGTGTGTGTGTGCGTGTGTGTGCGTGTGTGTGTGTGTGTGTGTGTGTGTGTGTGTGTATGTGTTACAGTCTTTTATGTCCCCTCTTTACCATTTACTTTCATCCATTTATCTATTTTTGAAACAGGATAGAGGCTACATAGAGAGGATATATATGGAATAGAGGCTACATATAGCCCTGGCTGGCCAGCACTTGCTATGTAGAATAGGCTGGCCCACGACTCACAGAGCTCTAGCTACCACTGCCTCCTGAGTGTTGGAATTAAAGGCTTGCACTACTTACTACATCTAGATAATTGTCTTGCTCTCCTGCCTCCCAAAATAATTACATTTGATTTAGTTTGACATAGACCCAAGGAAACTGAACATAGATTTTTCAGATACTTCTCAGTGATGTAAAAGTTCACCACTTATGTAGAAGTCTTCTGTTTCCCAGGCAAGAAGTCTCAGGGAGGCAAAATTTACTTCTGAGATTTCTGTCATCCAGTGGGTTAGGGGTTCCCCATAATTGTTGTATACCCCACTCCCTGTACCTCTGTTCTATGTGCCACATGTGGGACAGTAATGGGTTAAACTTAATTATGTCTTTTTTATTTTTAGAAATGAGGTGTTCTAGTTCTCGCTTATTAGCCCATTCCTATCCTTCCTTGGCCCTATGCTTCCTCAGTCACATTTGGACTTCCTCAGTCACATTTGTTTCAAGCTTCTGAAACAAATCCTCTCCTTAGGTGTCTGACCACATAACCAATACAGCCAGTATTCCTAAAGGAAAATCAAGTTACTTAGCCTAGCCATTGTCTTTTGTTCATAGGCTGTTGGATACTTGACTTGCTAATTTCCAGTTACTCACCTGACTGTGGATTGAGAAAATATGCAGAATGGTATTTAAACCTGGATACTTCCATGCCTGGTGTTAAAACTTTAAGGCGTTAGATTATGTATTGGTAACCATATTTGGTAAACTGGGGTTGATGTCACAACGGTGTGTGTGTGTGTGTGTGTGTGTGTGTGTGTGTGTGTGTGTAGAGGTTAGAGTTCAACAGTGTGTGTCTTACTCAACTATCCTCCACCCTATTTTTTTATACATAGGCACTGGGGCTCAAACTCGGGCTGTCATGACTGTGTAGCAAGCGTTTCACCAAACTCCTATCTCCCAGCCCCACCAGGGACTTTTAAATTTTAAAATGATTATTTCTGTTTTCTTGAGAGCTACCAGCCTTTGCCAAGCTTCTTCCGCATGTAAAGCATTTTAGGTGCCTTGTAAAACCTCCTTTTCATTGGGTCTAGTTTTCCACGGGTCTTGATCCTTTCATCACACACTTTTTCTGACGGACTGACACCGTTGCCACCAGCACTGACAACACCATCGGAAACCACTGTATCAGGGACCCTTTCTCTTGCTGCTGGAAGTTGATCCAGGCTTTGCATTCTGATCCAAGCCTCCTGTGTATTCACCACATCACTGAGTAATTGTACCTTCTAGATACCCATCTCTGAGTCTATGACTTCTTTCTGTTCTCACTGTTACAAATCCCAAGCTGAGACGTTTGTTTTTCTCCTCTGAATGTATTGTGTTTGAATATGTTATGCTACTTCTTAGCAAAGGGATATAGTATGTTATCTAAACCAGAGAGAACACTCAGACCTCAGCCGTCCCCTGCCTGGGTCATGTGGTCACCCTGTCATTATCATCAACTTGAAATGTAAGCTGTCTCCTCCTCTAATTATCTTCCTTTGTATTCTGTCTCATGTCCCCACCTCTCTCATCCCTTGGAGACAGTGCATGCTTAGTATTCCCAAACATTACTCTGATTGTACATCTGAACCACTCACCAGATCTTGCTGCATTTCACAGTCACTGACACAGCAGCAACATGCAATCTATGGACTTTCCTTTCTTTGCCCCTGATTGTCCTAATCAGGACAGACTGAACACATAGCCATTCACATACACATACCCCACACACCCTAGACTTGCAGATATGCTCACACTTCCTAAACATATTTCGGTCAGTTCTTAATGCCAGCGAACATTTAATTTCTTCCTATAGCTGCTTCTGAATTTCCTAAGCTATCGAGTTGTGTAACTGAACCGCTTAATTCCATTTCTAAGTCACTTTGTAACATCAGCTGAAACCTTAATGTTTCTGGATGCTCCTAATTACAATCCCCATTTGAGGACAGAACGTCTTCTACATAGCCATCAATCCAAACCAACCCCATTCGCCTTGGTCCCTAACATCACCTTTCTTCCTTGCTATATCTATGACACTTTCATAGACAGCCACTGCAGATTTCTACAGCAAGATACCTGGCGTTTGGTAGACACTCAGTACATGTTAATTAAGCAGATGTGTAAATCTCCCCTGCTACCTAAATATCTCCTGTCCCTTCTTTTTCTAGCCCCTTGTCCCTATCTTTGTCTTTTTTGTGTTCTGCCTGGATTCCTGATCTCCCCCCTCCACTGCCCTTTCCATTGTCACTGGCTCCACCTCCTTTACCTACAAACCTTCTCTTTCTTGAATCATCGTTCTTTGACACTCCTTTTTTTTGGGGGGGGGGGATGAGGAAGACAGCAATGAAAGTGGCTATCTCATACTGTCCCCTCCTTCTAGGCTGGCCCATCACTGTTCCACTATCGGTTTCTGGTGGTTTTTTGGAGAAGTTAGTGAATGATGATGACATACTTCTTGGGATGTCAAAATAAGAAAATGTTGTAACATACGAAATCTAAGGTTAAGACCTAACATGTGTTCTGGATGTCTGATACACTGCAGTGGACTTGTATGATAACTACAAAATAAAATGAGTTTTACTCAATTATTTTTTTCTCCAAGAAATAGTAAAAGTCAGGAATGCTATTTCTTCTTACAGTTAGAGTGCTCAGAAAGAAGCCTGAAAAAGCTAAAATGTAGCCAGTGGTGGGATTCCAAGGGTTAATAGCCTGTCTGTTCCTGAGAGTTTGTCACTTAGCAAGTGGAAACACTTGGCATAATTGTATACACATCAGGTGCTCAACAAATATTTGAGTAGAATTGGAGTGGCCTTGACATCAAACACAAACACAGACACAGTCATTGTAGCCAAAGGTCAGCATATATACGCAAACTGATTGGTATTAAAAGAAAAAAAAACTGAGGAACATCATTCTTGGCAGGCAATGATTACAAGAAATTGCATCAGAAATCTCTGAAGCTAGAAATTGTATTGAAAAAGCACTGAGACCAAAGGAAAATTAATCATTTCTTAATTAACTTCAATGTGGAGCCTATATGAATACCTTATTCAAAAATTGTGATAAAATTATAGTTATAGGTAAAGATAAGATTACTTTTCTTAGGCCCTTGGGTAAAAGTCAGTTTGTTTTGTTTTGTGTTTTTGACAGTACCGACCATTGTACCTAAGGCTCTATGTTTGGGGTGGGGGAAGGGGACTTTACCACTGGAGTACAGTCTTTGCCCCCTTTGGTTATTATTTGTTTTTAATTTCCCTTTGTGACAGAGTCTCCCTCTGTGGTACAGGTAAGCCTTCAGCATTCTGTACACTTGCATCAGCTTCCAGATTAGCCAATATTATGGGGATGTGGAACCACACTGGCTCTTAAAGTCCATTCTGAGACTGACTTTTTCTTTGAATCAGTAAGTCCCTTTTGTTTCTGTAGACTTGAAATCCTTAAAAGATGAAACACACACACACACACACACACAAACAAACCAAAACAAAACCTGCAGGTAAAAATCCCAGTAAATACAAGTTATATTTACCAAGCATTCTGTGATTTGAGAAACAAACTTCAGTTAAGAGCAATATTTCCCAATGGGGAATTATTTTTCACTCAAGGGGCATCTGTCAATGTCTGTGGGCATTTTGAGTTGTCACAATATAAGTAGGAGTGAGACAGAAATGTCATTGTCATCAGGGAGGCTAGTGATGATGACACTGCCAAACACCCCACAGCATAAAGGATAGCCCTATGACATCATGGAGTGTCCTGGGGTTCAGAAACCCCATTTGGATGCCAGAAAGATGCTGCTCAAAGGCCAAGAGCAACTTGTTGCTCTTGCAGAGGACCTGGATTTGGTTCCTAGCACCCACATCTGTAACCATCCATAACTGTAGATCCAGGGAGTTTACCGTCCTCCTCTGGCCCCCATAGACACTACATGCACACACTGTGCGCATATCCATGTAGGCTAAACATTGTACACATAGAATAAAATATATAAATCTAAATTAAAACTAGTTTTATCCAAGTGTCAGGGTTCATACCTATAGACCCAGCACATGGGAGGCAAAGGCAGGAGGCTCCTTGGGAGTTCAAGGTCAATGAACCACATAGCTTGTTCCAGGCCGGCCAGGACTACATAATAAGACTCTGTCCAAAAGAACAAAACAAAACCAAAAGAACCACTATCTGAAGGTTTGTTTGGCATTTAAATTCTAGGGAAATTACTCTCCATTCAAGACTCAACCTCTAGTTCTGCATGGCAAGAGAAGCAAACAATCTACCCACCGTAAGAGTCTTCCTCTAAAGTACAGCTTTGGTCTTTATGTCTGTCTCTGTCTCTGTCTCTGTCTCTCTCTCTCTCTCTCTTTTCCTCCCTCCCTCCCTTGCTACCTACCTACGTCTCTTCCTTCCTACCTCTCTTCCTTCCATCCATCAAAATAAACCTTCCTAACTTCAGCTGTAGCCTTAAAATGCTATCTGTCATCAAAATGTGCAATGAACTTTTATTGAGACTTCTCATTTGTACCAAATTATTTTGTGACATCCAACTATGATGTCATTTTTACTACAGTAAACTACAATAATATTTTTTGGTGGGGATGTTATAGTTTAAGATATTCAGTGCATTTTAAAATCTCTCTTTTTAATGTTCATTGTATCCATTTTGAATTTTTTAAAGTTGTTGCATTAGGGCGAATTATTATGGTTTGATTTGATTGTAAGTTTTATCAATTTGGTCCATATAGATTATAGCTAAAACAAAATTTCAATCCCAAAGCACTACTGTCATTTACCTTCCATTCCAAGTCTTAATGTTTATTCCTTGAGTTATGCTTATTAAGGTTTATTGTCTGTCTTTACCCTACTGAGAGATATTGTACAGGAGGTCCATGCAGAGCACAGAATTCCATGACTCTTAACCAGTCATTGTAGGCAGAATAGGAAGTTCACATTAAGGCCAGGCTTGTAAGTAGCACTATGTTAGGTATAGTGAATGAAGAATCACTTTCATTATGGTCTCTGTGCCCCAGAACCTCCCAGACATCAACAGCCACATGGCTTTACAGAGAGTACCATTCACAAAAACATGGTTTAGAGTTTGGGAAAAGTTGCCATCCAATCAAGCAGTAAATTTCCTCTCTTCAGTAATGATGCTGAAACAGTCACAGCTTTACCTGATACTCAGCTGTCATGAGATTTTGTAGGTCAACACTTTCTATCTTTAAAATTAGATGACCAAGAAAGAGAGGAGTAAGTTTTATTTGGCCAATCTATCTTCTCCTTTATATCTGTGGAGTTGAAGTTCTTTGAGTAATCTTGTTCAGTTTCTGCCTTGAGCTTTAAGAAAATGCTACTCAGTGCTCAAGGGAGATGAAAACATCGTGGATGTTAGATGGACACCAAGTGAATCACACAAATGATAAACTAAGGCCGGGAATCTTTGTCAGTGGACGAGTCAAGTCTGAATGGAATTGATGAAGCAGCGCATGGCTTTGAGAAGCGACCGCCACAGTGCTGGCTTGGCAGCTTCCAGAGCTGGGCCGGACTGTCTGCTTCTTGTCTGAATAAAGGAACTAATTTGAAAATGATGAATAGGGAAATCGCAGAGACTTGTACTTTTCCCTTGAGGACACTGGCAGCCACTACCAAGGTCTTATTAGAAGTGCTGTTTCTATATTTAATAAACTTGGACTGCATATACATCCAAAAGAAAAACAAACCACTTTAATATTGTCTTTACCAGATTCCAGACATGTGGCCAAGCCAGTGGGGTTTGTTTTGGTTTCTGAGCAGGTAATGGCAGAGAGGAGAGTGTTTTTCCTATATAGGACTTGGCTGCTAGTATCTGAGGTACATCTGGCAGTGCACTGAGCTTACTGGAGGACAGTGCTCCGGAAATCATCAGATGAGACATACTACACTCTTGTGTTATTTGAAGGGCTGGGTTTTTCAGTGGTGGTGCTTTCAGGACAGTGGTCCATGGTCAGATAGTAAGGCAAGAGAAAGAAAATATAGATCCTTATTATTGTGACTGGATTCAGCTACTGGTACCCACAAGAGCTAATTTCCTGTTGAAGCTGAGATCAAGATAATGTCATCTCTAGAGTAAAATCCCTTGTTTATATGGAATTTATCACTGTTTCATGTAAAAGTCACTTTGAAAATATAATTTACATATTAAGTTGTTATGCCAAAAGATATTTCTCTTTCTAGAACTATGTGGCATGAATTGGTGCCAATAAATTTCTGTAAGAAACTCAGCAAAATCTAAAAGCATGTATTTCTGTAGAAGAAAGTCACTCATTAGGCAAATTTGCAACCGTATCCTTTCACTTCCCACATTTATGAAATAACATTTCAGAGAACCAGTGAAATTAATTGTGAAACTAAAGATGGTGGGCATGCCCAATTTAGTTGAAGCCAGAACTTGAGTGTCTTCAAGTAGATGAGGAAAGAGAACTCCAGTTAGCAAAGAAGATGGTCTGGTTTTGCAATAAATGACTCTTAGATGGAGAGACGCACACAGGTCAAATCACAGAGAATAAGAGATCGTGGAGTGTTCAGCCATAAATGGCATCTCTCCATGCTTCCATGGCTCAGGGATCATCACAGAAAGTGTAAGAGCCAAAGGTTGCAGAGGGCTACATCAAGAAAGGGTTCTTTTGGGACATCATAGGCCCGCTGCCCATGTGAAACCATAGCAGCTGTGAATACATGCAGACGACCTGTGTAAGAGCAAGCCAGTCAAATCTCTAATGTGGGGGCTGGAAGGGATCGGGAAGCCCTACTCCTAGTTGAAGAGCTATTGACAATGGATAGTTTCATGGAGAGGGTGTGTCAGTTTTCTTCAGGGGTACAGGCCAGGGTAGGTTGCCCATGTACCAGTGGTTGGCCCTGTGCCTAGGCACATACCAGGAGCACCGCACCAACAAGACTGCCTGGTTAATATATTAATAAATAACAAGTACATGAAGTTGTGAGGTAGCCATGGAGGGAAGAGATATAAGAGAAGACAGAGGGGTAAGAAGGGATGAATTTCATCAAGACATTATAAACATGGATGAAAATCTCAAAGAATAATTTAAAATGTACATTTAAAAATATAACCATGCTTTAACCCTAGCATATCTGGTTGAGCCTGTTTCCTCTGACAGGGGAAATGTGAGATATTCTCTATCACAGTGCTTTTTGGTCTACTGATTAATGTACGAACACATTTATAATATGTATACTGGATCTCGAAGAGAGGTAAACCCCTTTGGAGCTGATCTGTAGGCTACCCCCACCCCAACTCTGTCTCATGCTGTCAAACAGAAAAGCACTATTCAGGACTTGGAGCCCAGTGTCCTACCTCTGCTCAATAATCATGGCAAGTGTAATGTGTTCTTTTTTCAGTCGACTCTTTTAAGGCTGTGTCACTGTTATAACTGATACTGAGAGATGAGCAAGTCTTAGGCCTTTTGTTTTAAATGAGGCTGAGAATATCTTAAAGTAGCTGTTGGTAGCAAGCAAGTGATAACACTCTTTTTTATATGCCTGTTTTATCTCTTAAGTATGCAAAAATTATTTTAAAGATGCAAAAATATACTAAAACATATGATCCCTCTGACTGGAAATTGTCTATTAAATTAGTTGTAGTTGACCTTGGTTATCTTGGATATTTTAAATAAAAACTTAATGGCTACTTAAACTTTCAATTTCCACATCGAAAAACCTTCCATTTTAGATCTCAGTTATATATTTCAGAAACACAAAAGAATTGCAAGTAAGAGAAGATTAAGTTTTTAATCTTCTGCCCCCTGGAATCTGCTGTTCATTGGCTTCCCATTGTAGAAACTTTGATTGTCATGTTAATCGGCCTTCAGCAGAATTTGACAGGCATTGTAGTTGGAGCCAGAGCTGAGGAGCTGTACTAGTATCAGATGTCATAATGAAATCTTAGGCTTCATGAAAATGTGTGTCCAAGTTATTCCTGGGATAGCGGCACCCTGTTTAATCGTGGAGTAACTCAGGTGCTAAGTCCATTGACAAAGCATTGCCAGGCACCTATCCCACAAGACTATGGGATCCAATACTCATACAAGTGGTGAAACTCTTTAGCAACACAGGACTTAGACATCTGAAACAGAGAGGCCTTCTAACTCCCTTCGGCTTGACAGTATTGTTCCCATGCATGCACATTGGGAATGGACCACATAAGTATTTTAGATACATATCTATGACTACTAGGATCTCTGGTTCGACTCCTACATTGAATGTTTTTGCTCTGTCATCAAAAGAAGCGACAGACTTTCCCTTGGATCCCCTTGGTTTTACTGTCAGGTACCAGTACATGCCCAGGCATCTGTGGGCCCAGGAGTACGAGCATCTGTAGCAGACCATGTAAAGCTTGAAAGGTCCTTGGAATCCTTTCTTCCCTCTTCATATGTGACTTGTCTATCCTATTATTTCCTGCCTGCTTTTCCTGTGTGCTCTTCAGTCAAGACGTTGATTGGGTCTTTTGTTTATCAGTTTATAACTAGCTCATCATCATTGTTGGTTTTAAATTGTCTGTTAAATTTGTGTTTCCTGACCATCTTCTTTAGGTTACTGTGATACTTTCCTTTCTATCCCGTTCTCTCTTGTTTTCTTTGACTCTGAATATTAGTTAAGGCAAATAGTTCAAGATTTACTTTTACAGTCTGAAAGACCTCGTTATTTTACAGATAAATGAATTTCAGTGCATACGGTGCTGTTGTTGGCTGCCTTGCCCCCCACCCCACAATTGGGTTCTGTGAAATCTGTTCTATATTTAGAAATATTCCCCGGAGTTACATTTGGAACCCTACACTGTTACTTCTGCAAATTCTTCCAGGTTTACTTCACCTACTCTGCCCATCCTGCCCAATACAATCTTAATCTAAAGTACCTTAAAAGACAACCAAAACTAGAACCCTCCTAATATCTTATAATTAACTTTCTCCTATACTTTCATCCTTCCTTCCCATACAAATTGAAAACTTATTGCTGCTATAGAGCAGCTACAGTGTCGAACATGTATATGCATAGTCCTGACGAGGAACCCTCCGAGATGCTTTGGTGACTTTCCATCACCCCAAGAAACTGATGTTCAGGGAGAACTCAGGGAAGCCTTGCTTGGAGGGATGTAGGGAATGATGGTGGATACAGTTACAGAGCTTGTTTTTGTGCCCTCATGTAATGTATGGTTGTGTGTGTGTGTGTGTATGTGTGTGTGTGTGTGTGTGTGTGTGTGCGTGCGTGCGTCTGTCTGTCTGTGTCTGTCTGTCTGTCTGTCTGTGTCTGTCTGTCTGTCTGTCTGTCTCTGTCTGTCTGTCTGTCTGTCCGTCCATCTCTGTTCCTGTTGTATATATGCAGGTGAATGTATATGAGTGCATATGTATGCAGAAGCCAGAGAATAATCTTGGCTATTGCTACTCAAGTGCTGTCTACCTTGTTTTTAGAGGCAGGTTACCACTGGTGTAGAGCTCACCAAATAAGCCAGGCTGGCTAGTCTGTGAACCCCAGAGATCTTTTGATCCCAGTCTCCCCACTGTGGGATTATAAATGTGGCATTCCTAGCCATTTATATGTAGGCATCACATATATATGAGAAGGGGAAGCTCCCTCTGGGTGTCAGCCCCCTTATCCCTCCCCATTCCCTACTTCCCCATGCAATCAAATCTCTGTGGGACTAGGTACAGACTCTCCCACTGGGGCCAGGCAAGGGTGTCCATTTAGGGGCTCAGCATCTACAGACAAGCAGGCAAGCAGACAGCAGGCTCAGGAACAACCCCTGGTCCAGTTGTTTGGGGGATCCACATGAATACCAAGCTGCTCACCTGCTACATATGTGCAGGGGGGGGATTGGAGGGGTGAGATGGCAGCTAGGTCCAGCCCATGCTCATTCTTTAGTTAGTGATTCAGTCTCTGGGAGCTCTTAAGGGTCCAGGAGAGTTGACTCTGTTGGTCTTCCTGTGGTATCCCTGTCCTCTTTGAGTCCCTCAATCTTTCTCCCAACTCTTCTGTAAAGATTTCTCAAGCTCCATCTAATGTTTGGATGTGAGTCTCTGCATCTCTTTCCATTGGCTGCTGAGTGGAGCCTCTCAGAGAACAGTTATGCTAGGCTCCTGTCTGCCAGCATAATGGAATATCACTAATAGTGTCAGGGATTGGTTCTTGCCCATGGGATGGGTCTCAGTTTGGGGCAGTCATTGGTTAGCCATTTCCTCAGTCTCTGCTCTATATTTGTCCCTGTACATCCTGTAGGCATGACACATTTTGTTTGGGTCAAAGGCTTTGAGGGTGGGTTCTTGTCCTTATCCTTCCTCTGGGAGTTCTGCCCGGCTACAGGAAGTGACCACTTCAAGATCCATATCTCCCACTGCTAGGAATCTCAGCTAGAGTTGTCCCCTTAGACCCTCTGGGGTCTCTCCCCATCCCAGGTCTTTGACACTTCCTAGAGATTGCCCCTGCCCCTAGTTGATCTCCCTTCTCTCTTCCCTGCTCTCCCTATATATGACCCACCTCACTCCCCTCCTTCAAGAACAGACAAATATCCCTGCCTGTAATCCTCCTCCCCGACTGGCTCATGGACAGTTTTTTTTTTTTTTTTTTGGTTTTTTTCCTGTCTTGGACATCATCAGGTCCTTGTCTCACAGAAATGAAACGAATCACCCTTTATGGAAGAGCATTCTTCACTATTTCAGTCCTGGCATCCTGTCTGTGCGTGTCCTGATGCTGACCTCAGACTTGAGCGTTTTATTTGTTCCTTGTCTTTTTCTCCTCCAGTGGAATGTGCACTGCAAGAAAGGGGAACTTGCTCTCCTTGTCCCTTTGGGGATCTCACATCTGGCCCAAGGCCTAGCACACGGTCTCCACCGGCATTCTCTTGTTGTGTCCGTTGTCTATGGTTTTGGCTTCCACGATCTAAAAATATTAGCTGGAAATATCTAAAAATAAGATTCACAAACTTTACAGTTGCATGCTGCTTTGAGTAGCGTGGTGACATTTTGCACCATCTGCTCCATTCTGCTCAGGACATGAACCATCCCTTTCCCAACAGATCCACCCTGTGTATGGTTCTGGCCTGTTAGTAGCTGTCTCAGTTTTGCAATTGAAAATTATGGTATTATAATGCTTGTGTATTTTTAACCCATTTTGTTTAATAATGGTTGTAAAGGACAAACATGAGACTGATAGCTTTTATATTTATTTGTTTGTTCATTGTCAAGAGAAGCTATAAAATATCATCTTACATCTTCACGAAAATACAATAACAATACTATACAATAACATACTGTGAAAAAAGGACCATATTCATATAGGGCATTGTTCTAATTGCTTTTTATTGCAGTTATTAGTTTCTTACTATGTCTAGTTTATAGAAGTAAATTTTAGGATAGGTATGCATGTGCAGGGGGTAAAATCTATAATACGTATGGAGCTCAGTGCTCTCTGCAGTCCCTCTGGGAGATCCTGGGATGTCTCCTCACACATAATGCTGTTTGAAACGTTGTTCCCAATTAATAAAGTGGGATATTGATTCTTGAAGAAAACCTATAAAGGCATCTCAAAATCTTTCTCATAGATCTCTGAATTGGCAGCAGTCTTGAGATACGTTCTTGGGGTGATCAGGGACAGAAGCAAGAGCTGTACAATTAGACTTCAGAAGGCCAGTTTCTGTTTCTACTCCAGGTGATAATGTAAATGGGCCACATAGCAGTGCACAACGTGAGTGGCCATCTGCTCCATTATCTGTGGTCTTTCAGGAATTGTAGCTCATCTTCTTTTTCTTTTTTCAGTGCTGTTTATTTAAGAATCATAAGAAGGTGACTTAAAACACACTGTATTCGTGGCCCAAGTTTCTGGCCCTTCCTTCCTAGCTGTCTGTTGGATCCTTTTCCAACAGTATCTGTCAGCATGTCAAATCCATGATCAAAGCCATTAACTTCTGCTCCGTGCCACTGGTTCTTCCTGCTGTGTCCCGTTGCCATTAGTAACCATCCCCTACCCCATTTCTCCATCTTGAAGCATCAGATTCATCTTCCCACTAACCACCCCCCCCCCCATCCAGATGGTTACAAATTCTGTTATGTTCTGAAACCCCTCATGGTTTCTCAGGCTCCTGGGCTGGCTATGCTTCCTTGAACTTTCTCTCTACACAGCCCCTGTCACTCTGTCACCTGTCTGACCTCCATGCCACTCCCAGCACATGAATGTCCACGTGTGACTGCTCTTCCACAGAGTGACTTAAAGCTTGTTTATTAGACACTGGCTTCTTGTGGGTAAGGATCCAAAGTCTTCAGCCGGTGAAGACAAACTCTTTGATAGTACAGCAATGGCCTGCCTTCTGTTTTCTGTAAATACTCACTCCTGCTACGCAGCCTACTGAGCTCTTGGCCCGTCGTAGTCCTGTTTCCCACGTGTCTGTCCCCGTAGCTTCCTACTCATTTATTGCTTTCCAGTTTATTATATTTTGATTCTGTTCTTAAGTATGACTTACCCAGATCTTTTTCTATACATGTATATAAATATGCAAATATATATATTTATATATTGTTTATATATGTTTATGTATTTATATTTACATATTGTTTATACAGAGAAACAATAATGTTTGATTTGTACAATAAACTGATAATAAATAGGGCAAACAATAACTGATAATAAAATAGGGCCATTCTATCAGGTTGCAGCAATAAAAGCTACTCAAAATGCATAAATTGTTTTGCTCAGAAGTTTTTCACTAAATAGTAACTGAAGCCACGTCTAATCAGGGGAGTTACTGTGTACTTAGTGTCTTCTGTCTTTGTGACAGAACAAAGCACTCCTGAAAGCAGCTGTTGTCAGGGACTTAACCTAAAACACAGGACGCGGCCACACTGAGCGCTCTGCCCCGTGACCCTCTACCCTTGCTGCCCTTTGTAAGGAACACTGGTGTTCCATGTGCTGAGTTTTCCAGATACTTCTTGAGAAGATTCTTGTAAAGGCAAAAAACTGGCCTTGCTGGTAAAGGGGAAAAAATATAATGGAAAAGCCCTTTTCATATCTAAACATGCGCCCCTCGGTTTCCTGGCTACCCAGTCCTTTGGCGATGCAGTAGTAATGGGCTTATTTATTTTACCTTTAGTTTATATCCAATTTAAAATACTCCTTCACTCACCTCAAACCCTCAGAAGAAAAAAGAAGTGGAATGTGTGGGCTGTAAACCCAAAGAACCCTGGTGTGGCTTCCTTTCTTACTATTTTTTCCTGGATGAGCCAACAAGGCATGTCTGTTCCTTCCTCTTGAGAGTGTAGGTGCAACAAATATTACAGGATTTTGCCCTTTGCTAAAAGAAGGGGCACAGGTTCCTATGGTTACTTCACGTATGAAACCAATGTGGTTTTCCTAGAAGCAGGCAGCTTCCCTTTCTCCTTTCCATGGTGTTCTCTCTCTCTCTCTCTCTCTCTCTCTCTCTCTCTCTCTCT
>NW_021620961.1:384657-451412 GCF_004785775.1 Grammomys surdaster
AGAGAGAGAGAGAGAGAGAGAGAGAGAGAGAGAGAGAGAGAGACTTGGTTAGTTTCTTGCTTTAAGACAATCCTGGAAGGCTTAGTAACCATTCAGTTCACAGATCACCTGCAGCTTTATATTCTTTCTCTTGTTAGAAGAAAGCAGAAGGGAAGACTGGGCACACATTTCCTCAAATGCTTGTTTTCACAGGGTCTTCTCCAGCTGCCTTTATTCAATACTTTTCTCATGACTGGGACCAAATACCAGAATAGGCTATAACCTAAAGTTTCCTATGAAAGACCCACTTCTTAAAGGCTTCATGGCCTCCTTAAACCATGCTACCACCTTCTAGGAATGAAGCATTCAAATACAGGAGTGTATTGGGAACACTTCACACACAGGCCATAGCACTGCTTTGGAAAGTCCAAATGCTCATCCCCGTATTCATCCCATGTGTCCTACATAGCATTCCTGAATTCGTTTCCCCTTTTGTGCTCAGCACCTAATACTGTGCCAGTATACCATCATTTCTTTAGTTCCATAGTCTTTTTCAGTCTATAGGATGTGCGTACCAGGAAGGCAGAGAAATTCTCTGGTTTGTTTCTCGAAATTTCCCCAGAGAATGGAGCATGCCCGCAAACCTAGTATGAGCCCTGTTGACCAAATGGCTAGAGATCATGAATTCCCTGATCTCCATTTGTGATCTACACAGAGTCACCCATACGCACCAATACCCAGGTCGTCAGGAATTTGTTCCTTCAGAGGTTTCTGCCATAGCCTCTGATGAACCAGAATTTTGTTTTCTCACATCAAGGATTTAAAATGGTTCCAGGACTTTTTTCTCACTGCAGGTGTTTCTGCTTAATCCTACATGGCTCATAAAGCTGTCAGGACAATGCACTTTAGATTATATATGACTTTTCTTACTTCCAAGATAGCCTTGAAAAAAAAAAGCACTTTAGTCTTTGACTGTAATTATAGTCCAGATTTAGAAGCCTTGCCAGAATATCATTCTACCACACTTTTTTATGATGCTGAAATGTTTTAAAGAAAAGTTCAGTCAAGAGCATACTAAATATGTCTGAACATCTCTAAAACCACTCCACAGAACCCACTGCCACCCTCTCACCCACAAAAATGAATAAAAAATTTTCTGTACCGTCAGGTACTAAGTTCACAGATTGGTCTAAACTGTTTTTCGTGGTTTATTTTTAACATGATTTATTTGTAGCAGATCCTTCCTAACAACAGGTTTTTTTTTTCTAAATTATTTTATGATTATGGATTTTTTTCCTACATGTATGTCTGTGTACCAGATAGACCTACCCCGGCACTCCATGCAATGCCCAACCTTTGAACTTCCAATCTTCCCTCCCTGTTGTCCGCTCCTATCCAGCAAGATCAAACAGGTAAAAAGGTTTCTGGGTGCAAAGTACTAATATGCTAATGAGCAAGTAGGATGTATGTTCTGGAGACCGACCGGGACAGCATTTCAAGTACAGTGTTCATGGGTGACCCTGAGCAAGTCAGAAGATGCGATGGCTAGTGAATGGCAAAGAGTATAGTCTAATTGAGGGACTCAATGGTTGGATGAATGGTTGCATTGCCTATTCATTCATTAGCTTATATTGAACCTGCATATATCTCTCTTACTTCCTTGTTTATCCACTAAGGGAAAAAGCCTTGGTTTCCTCTGTCTTTCTTTTAAAAACTCAGTGCCCCTGTGAACTTATGTTGGGATCATAATTACTTGCATATTGCTCCCAATTGCATTATCAATGCAGATTCCAGCCTCATCCCTACTACCCAATGGCCTCTGGCTTGTACCGGTCACTTTCTCCTTGGAATTTCTAAAGCTACTATTATGCAAGTCCCCTGTTGGTCGCTGAGCAATTAGTATAGACTCTCTCACCCAGAAATAGGCATTACTAAATGTGTAATGACGACTCAGTCCAATTTCAAACCGAGGTTGGGACCAGCAGCTCACTCTTAATTGCCTGAGTCATGCAGTTTTGGTTTCTCAATCTTGTTATTTGTGATCTTCTTAAAGTGGCAGTCCTTAAGTTGAGGCTCCAGCTGGGTTTAAGAACCCTCCTCAGCAAGGAATACTTTAGCTGCAAATGTCAAAAATCATCAGGATTGGCGTAGTGGTAAATAGCTTAGAGCCTTTCCAGTAAGCCATGCTTCATTGATGGTCACCTTGATAAACCTAACTCCATCCCCTCATAGCTAATGGGCTTTTGCCTTTCTAGGTGGGCACACAAGGTAGGAGTAAAAAGGCAAAGAAATAAAGACACTTGGGCTACTTTTTCATCTAGATGTGGCTTCTTCATGAAGTACAAGCATGTAGCCTGGCTTCTGGTTTTTAAGAAATTGTCAATCACAAGGTCTCCAAGCTGCAAGGGATGCAGGAATGTGGACTAATGAACTATTTGGTTCTTATCCTCTCCTGTCAAGGGAGGGGGGGAAGGACTTGAGAATGATCTTGGGTAACTTACACAGTGTCTGCTACAAGGAGTTTATGTGGGTTTTCCTGAGAAAAGCATTCATCAGATTTTGTTTTAGATAACTTCTAACTGAAAAATTGATACTCTCTGCTAGCTGCTATGTGTCACCAAGGCATCTAGTCCCCCATATCTGCAGAAGATACAGCCCAAAGGGCTCTGTCATCACTGGGATCTCAAGTAATACTACATTTTGTATATACTCTTTGTTGCTTTCCTTCTATACCTGTGATTAGAGTGTGCACTCATCCACAGAAAGACATAATCAACAGATAATCAACAGATCATAAAGTGGAGTGATAGTAACGGTATGATCGTAACAGTTGTGTAACTAAGAATTACTTGAAGCTTGTGAATTGTTTCTGGAGTCTTCCATTAGATAGTATTAGAGTATGCTTGATCAGGTAACTCAGTGACATAACAGTATCCTAGAGTAAAATAGGAACTACATTCTAAGTCTACAGCATCAAAAGGAGACTCTTGGTGTATGTAGCTCTGAATTAGTGAAGGAGTCAATGTAAAGGATAATTTGGCTCATTCAACCTGGTTCGGTGAAGCCATGACAAAAATGTGCTGTAAAAATGAAAAATCATAGCCCTGTTTTTACTTTCTTCTGTTATAATTATCTTTATTGTACTGGGTGCTTGGAATAGGGAAATTTCTTTGCAAATCAGCAGACTCTGAAGATGGCAGTTTTGCTACTGAGAGTTTTTATGCCAGACCAGCCCACAAGTATTTACAACAAGAAAAGTGGTTTGTTACTTTAGAAGAATCCACTTTAAGCCTTTTTTTTCCTAAACAAGGGGTGTGCATAAACAAAGAACTCATAACACAACTCTACAGCTTTGCCTAATTTTAAAAACTGAAAATGATCAGGTCGTCCAAATCAGAACATGAACCCTTGCCAGCCACCCTCTCCTGAGGTCCAACTTTCTTCTCACTGGATCGTACAACTCCTGAAATTATCTACCTGGACGTTTGCATATTTTCATTGTTTCTATAAGTAGGTGGAACATGGTTCATACCAGTAATGACAGCATTTAGAGGCGGAGTCAGAAGGATCATGATGATATCAAGGTCATCTTACACTACAGACTGTAACCTTCTCTTAAAACATTATAAACAAATAAGTGAAAAAATAGACAAAGAGTGATCTTGTGGGTTTAGCATCTAACAAACAGCCTCTTGGAAGGAGAGTGTTCCTGACTTCATCTTTCTTGGCCTGTCCTTCGTTGACTATTTCCTTAGGACCACAAAAAACAAGCTTACCTTCTTCAATGTTTCTTCGTGTTCTCTGCAACTAACAATAATGATCTCAGACACTGCTTGCCTTTTCAACAAACTGATTTATTCAGTTGAAGAACTATGAATCCAAAGAAGGAAAAAACATCTGCTCATCTCAGGTTGTTTTCTTATGTTACTGGTGCAATGGTTTGTTTGTTTTTCTGTCTTCATGGCTATATTTTCTCTCTGCCTCTCACTTCAATTTTGGGAAACTCCCAGAGTCCCTCGTGCCTTTCCCTTCTTCCTTTTCATCAGCATGCATAGGTCTGAGCCCCATCTTTTTCAGTCATGCTCCTCTGGCCTTCTTATTGGTCACAACATGTTGGAAACTGGCTTTTGATTATTATTACTGCTGAAGTGGAGGCCTGATAGTAGATCACATTCTTATAACCATGGATATCGGAGCATCTCTCTGCCATTTCTTTTTCCCAGTTTCTATGACAGCAGGAAAAAAAAACAAATTAAATGTTGATACAGGCTATCAAACAATAAATAAAACTTCTAAAAGTCCTTTATTCATTTAATTTTTATGATATTTTCCTGTGATTTTGGCTTCACATCAAAATTGGGCAGGAGGTCCCAAGACATTCAGTTACCCCATACTTCGTATCTTCAAACCCCTACCATTGTGCCCACCAGAGGAGTACATGTGGCCCCTACTATCCTAGCATGTATGCAGAATTGCATCACAAGCCAAATGACCCTCAATGTGCTATGGGTTCACTCCGCTCCTCTATGAGCGTGAGCCACCACCCCGCACCCACTGATCCTTCTTATTCTATCCTTTTGCCATGCATGGAATGTCATATGACCATTTCAGAGAATGCAAACGGCAAAAGGCTTTGCATGACTTTCCAAAGAAGGAATGAAAGCTGGTGTGTGAATCATGCCGCCTAAGGAGACTCACAGGTGGCACCATCAAATGCAATTATATCAGGTTCAGCCTCCTGGGAAATGGTGATTCACCTTCGTGATAGCCTTTATCCTCCACCAAAGTACAGCCTTAAATGTGGACCTCACATCATGTCGGTGAGTCAATGCCTCATTGTCAGGTCCTCTTCTCACTGCATTCAGATACTCTTAGGAGCTTCTGTTTCCTTAATATTTCTCATTTTAAAACCTAGAGAAGGCATTTGCAGTATGTAAGTTGATGGCTTTTGCTGTTGGGGGATGGGATGTGCGTATTCTGCCATCTTAATAACAATCGTCTTCCTGTGTTTCTTGCCTGGCTTATGAAGAAGTAGCTCTGCCTCACATTTTCACAGACTTCTCCTTTTGTTTTCTGTCACTGTGCTCAGCTTTACACAAGGGTCTCATCTTTCTTACATCACAGAACAACTAACTGTCTGGCCTTTCAGCTGGTGGCAGGGAAGCATCTTTCTCGCCTGTTAATGCTTCCTGTTAGTCCTAGAAGCTGCAATTAGAAGTTGTAAGAGTGGCACGTTCAGGATTCTCAGAGAAGATACAGCCTCATTAAAACACAATTGTGTGCCTCTGCTTTAAATAGTGTCCAAATAGATAATTGAATTCATGGCCGTCTAAATTTAATTCCAGAAAATCAAAGCCACGGCAATAAGAACTGGACTTGAGTTCTCTTAGGTCAAATAATTTAATTTCTCAGCCAGTTGAACTATTATGCATCTCAGTTCTTAGTTATTATGACAGTAAATTATGCCAACAGAGGCAGTGAGGGATGATGGCAATGTAATTCCTTCTCTTTCCTGGCTAGGCACACACCAGAATGCAGATCTCTTAAGCAGCTTTCCCCACAGCCAAGGCTTCTGTGTGGAGCTTTATAAGCAGCCTTTAGGTAATAATGGAAGATGGATAGGCACCTCAGGGAATCCAACTGTGTATTTTCTTCACCCTTCCTGTCAGCCCAGGACTCACCAAAGCCTGGACCATACACCAGTTAGTAACATTGTTAGAACAGTCATGGGGTGAGATCATGGGTATTTCATGGTTTAAAGAGAATCGTGGCCTGGATTTAACTTTTCCCCCCTGCCATTGCTTTTGAATTACTACCAACAGTTGAGAAACAATGAAAATTGTGACTGTGATTTGGGTTGGACAAAGAAGCAATCCTGGCTGCAATCAGTGCAGGAAGCAACCTCTCTTACATTCACTAGAAGAATAATCTTGAGATGAAATAAAAGGATGTATCCCAGATAAAATCCGGGCCAGCTGTAGGTTTAGTTTGGAAATGTGGCCTCCGTAGTAGATATGTGCACAGAAAGTTTTGTGCAGGCAATCAATCAAAAAATCAAGTAGTTCTCCCTATTTATATCGAGGCAGATGGAGGCTTTAGCCCATCTGATTATCCATGCCAGTGTCTCATCTTTGTTTTCTCACCTATTTCTTCATGGTCTTGATAAAAATGTGAAAATCAGTTATAGTCTTCTACCTATCAACCCGTTATGCATTAACACTTCACTAAATTATTCAGCTTAATAATTTATTCTGTATATTTTAGCCAACTGTTTCAGAATTTATTGTCCTTTCATCATATTTCACCAGAATTGGGGAAATGTCCCCTTGAGGAACCAGACATAGTTTTATAGAACTTTTTTTTAAAGTCCTGCATCATGTGCTTGCACCCAAGGGCCTGCTATGCATCATTCATTATAGAACCTGTACAGAGTATCCCTGGAGTTGGAGGAAAACACAGAGGTCCCTTGGTACTACATCTATCTCTTCAAATTTCCTTTCCCTTTCATTTTCATTTTCAGGACAGCATCTCACTGCTATGTTGTCACACTGACTGTGAGAGGCTTTTCAACTTTCTGGAAGCATGCAAAACTATGACTGGGACCATCCCAGTCTCCAGCTCACATGAAATCTGATACATTCTACCACACCGGACCCACACTATTTTGACCTTTAAAACTGAGCTCTCTCCTTCCCCGACATTGTCATTCCAAAGCATCGTGGTGCTACAGCTAATGCAACCTCCAGATTTCCATTGCCTTTCACAACTACAAGCTCCATCTTGCTGGCCACACTCAACTTCAGGGTGATAGTTCCTATGTGCTCTGTTTGTTGCTGGGGACACTGACCTGGATATGGCCTCTCCTCTACTCATGTATAGAGTGCTTCTTATTTGATGGAGCTGTGCCAGAGAGTCTCAGTCTCAGCTATTTGTCTTGTGTTGGTTTTGTGATCTGGTCCAGCATGTCTCTCTGTCCTTTCCCTCCAGGCAATACAGGGCAGGATCTCCCTCCTTTTGTCTTCATCTGAGGGCTCTTGGCCAAGGTGACATTGGCAGCCAGATGCTTTCCACATGGGTTCCTTAGTAGTCTCTTAAATTGTGTCCTAGACATGTCCTTTAATGATTTTATCTTGCTGGTTGCTACCTGCCCTGTGTGCATCAGTACATAGATGTTTACAGTCACGTCATCTCTCTATAGTCTACATAATTTTGCCTTGTTCACAGAGTCATTTAATGGGAGTCATAGTATCTTCTTTCTACAGCCATTAAATAAAAGGCTATGTCCACCTGTAAAACATTTTGTAGACCTTAGCTAGAGTTCCTACTTAAGAAGATTTTTAACCTTCCTAGTGGTTTATACTCCCTCACACATTACCAAAGTTCCTTGGTCTTTTTTTCACTTTCCTAAACTTTCGTCCAGCCATGTATCTCACAGCTATTTTTATTTGTCCTTCCAGTGAAGACAAAGTAGTAGAAGTGGCCGAAGAGGAAGAAGTGGCTGATGTTGAGGAAGAAGAAGCTGATGATGATGAAGATGTGTTGGATGGGGATGAGGTGGAGGAGGACGCCGAGGAGCCCTACGAGGAAGCCACAGAGAGAACAACCAGCATTGCCACCACTACCACAACCACCACTGAATCCGTGGAGGAGGTAGTCCGAGGTAAACCACTGTTGGGTTTCTATTTAAATGCCTTGGGATGAAAGAAAGCAAAATGGGAGGGGGGATGATTTCAACCAATGCTTCCCTTCTCCAGCCCCCTGCCCTCACCTCCCTCCCACCCCACGCCCACCCCTGAAGTCACAAGGCTTCTTGCACTTGGTTTATTGCTGGTGTTGGTTTGGTTTGGTTTGACAAACAGTCCAGCAGTCAGTTTAAACTAAACCACATCTCGTGTGCGTGTCACTTCTGTGCCTTGTGTATACTGTTTAAGGAATCCTAGACTATATTTATAAGACCCCGCCTAACCAGAAGCGATTATAGACAATTCCAATAAAGTTTACTTGTGTGAATAGCTTTTATTAGATTTTACTAATTTTTACTAAATCTAATTTTTTTTTTTACTTAGTGGAATTTTTCATATGATTTGATAAGAATCACTTTATTTCATGCTGTGAAATTCAACATGGGCAATTTGTGTTACTTGTTTAATTGGGATATATGGCAGCACCTTCTTCAAAAAACAGGTGTAGTTCCAATACCTTAGCTAATCTTCCTCCTGCAAATGTTGTGAACCAAATGAACTAAAACAACTTTTCATCTCCAGGAAAAGAAAGCAAATATTTTATCTAACGTTAAACAACCAAATGTTATGCCAACTAGTGTGTTTGGGGGTTGAGGGGTTTAATGGGTATGTTAGGTTTTTCCCTACAGTAAAATCTGCCTCTAGATCTAGATTGAATGAACGTAGGTTGGCTTCATTTTAGTGTAATGCAAACGATAATAACCTTCATCCACGACACTGTAAAATTTCGTTTCTCTTTTGATTAAAGTGTAATGATTACAGCTCATTAGAGTTTAATATGGGAGACTGTCCAACTCAAATACATTGTTAATTATTATTGTTAGTGGCTCCCTCTCTCCCTTTGCTGCATTTTAAAGAACTTTATTAAGGTAAGATATATTATATATTATAATATTAACTCATTTTCTGTATCTACTTCAGTGACTTTAATAAATTTACTCAGTTATTTAATATCACTATAATCTAGCTGAAGGCCATTTCAGCACCATAATGAGATCCCCCCTCCACGACCTCTCACAGAGTTGATCCTCACTCATGGCCCCATCAGCTGCTGGGCTACTTTGGCCTCCACTGAGTTGCCCTTCTCTGAATATTTAATACGTAAGTGAGGTTGTACCCTGCACAGCTAAATGACTGACTTGCATCCCTTAACAGTGTTTTGGATTTTGTGGGTTTCACTTGAAGTTTATGTTAGTAATGTATTGAGCACTCAGCCACCTTAGATCTAATGGAAGTATTCAGCATTCTTTAGGAAGAGCATCCAGTTTCAGATAGACAGTTTAGTTTTGTCGATCCCTACTTAAGGCAGCTTCTTATTTATTTCAGCTTTTGAGCACATTCGAAAGTAGAGGTATCCTTGATCTGAATGAAATGCTCTTCTTCATATGCCCAAGGCATCTTTTTCCAGAAACATTTGAAAATGTCTCTGGAGGCCAAGACAGGCAGATCTGGCCTAATGAAATTTTCAGCCCTGATTTTCTCAGCAAGGAATGAGGTGTTTTTTTACTCTGCCCCCTCCCCCCCACCCTGATTTTTTTTCTTGGCATCACATTACAGTGACTGAATCTGCAGTGAACTGAGGTCTTTAGAAGTAGAGAAACCTTGTTTGCTGCCTGTAAGTCTGAAGGGCACAGGTGATGAGCACAGCACACACAGGCTCATGGTGGTCATGAGTGCTGAGATCTAGGACAAAATCAAAGCCAACAGAATGCAAAATCATCTACTTTGTAAACATAAGAAAACAGAGACTGCTTCAGAACGAGCTTTCAGATTGGCCAAGGAAGGTTCTTAAGCGTAGATGGCATTTAAACATGACAGGGGAAGTGTCTCCAGGTAAATTCTGTTACGAGGCACATCAAAGTCAGTAGGAAACATGGAACAAACCCTATGGTTTGGTGGAAGATAAGAGGCACTCTTGGGAGACAGGACTAGTCGGTGCCCTGTGGGAGAGAATCTGAGAAAACTGGGGTGGGATCGAAACGTGAATGTGCCAGGGTTGACAAGTACAGGTGTTGAGAATGATGGGAAATAGTATGAATTTGACCATCACAAGTCGCAGGTAAACAAGGAGTGGTGACCTTAGACTTACGTTCTAACCAAGATGGAGTTTTCTCGAGATCTGTGATCTCTTTAACGTCCAAGTTTTGTTATTTTCTGAATTTGTCCTTCCTTTTTTTTCAGTTTCACGAGTAACTTTGTAATTTTAGATATTTAGTTTTGGCATACACCTTTCCATGTAAGATGTAATTTTAGATCTTCAGATAGAACATGCACACTATGGAATTTTTCTCTAGAAAGCCAATGGCAATTGAGAACTAAAAGAAATCTCTAGGCTAGCTGTTTATAAGAAAAATCTAAAGCAAGCACTAATTTTAAAGATAAGCAGGACCTGTGGATTGGCACAATAGGTAGAATGCTTGCTGCAAAGGCAGGAAGAGCTTAGTTTGAATCTTTAGAACTCCGCGTAAAAAGCCAAGCATGGTTTTGTGAGCCTGCAACCCAGAACTGTGGAGACAGGAAGATTGTTAGGGGATATTGGTAGAAGACCTTGTGTGGAGGAAGTAAGATGGTGTCAAAGCAGGACATCCAACATCCTACTCAGGAAAATGCAAACATGTACATACAACACACACATACACACACATGAATGCACATACACACACGCACCCATGCACACACATACATACACTATAGAATTATAAAAAGTTTTTTTTATGTGAACCCATTCATTCTACGTAAGGCTTATAGAATGAAGCAATGGTATAAATTTAGGCAAATCTTTCTGAAATGTTATAGGATATTATTTAATGATGCTGATGTTTTAGATGGTAGGATTAAGGCAGACAACCCTCCCCTTTATATTCCTAGTATAGATGGTGACTGCTAATTCTTCCCAGTAGTAGGAACAACAGCAGTAGCAGAGCTGATTACACACTTTTTAAGATTCTTCCCGCAAAGCCTGCTTCTGTGCCTTGAAAGCAAACACTACTTGCAGAGAAAAGATTAGTATTGCAGTCTTATTTTCAATGTTTTGGCCTCTGAAAGGAAATAAATGTGATTTACAACCATTCGTAGAAAGAAAATCATTTCATCATCTCCAGGCTCCAGCAACTAAGCCGAGCCCTTGCTGTGCTTCCTAAGAACTAGGTGCTCTCATAGCCCGTTGGCTCTTGAGAGAAATAAACATAGGGAAGAAAACAAGCTATTGTTACCTGATCATAAAATTGCTAACCCCAGTTGTCTGTTCTACATTACTGATTTCAGAGAGAAGGGAACTCTTTGGAGGTAAGCTCCTTACTGCAAATCCATTCAGCTTCTAAGCTTTGCTAATTAGGAAGATGTTGGATATCAGTCTAACGGCTCAAGTTGTTACCAGTTAAGTGTGGCAACAGTGTCAGACTCTTGTGCTCAGTGTTCAGATCATAAAACCAAGTTGTGAAGGTTTTCTTTTCTTAAGTGGGAATGTTATAGAAACTGGCTTAGCCTTGGCTTTTTAACCTTCCCAATTCTGCCTGTTCAGAAAATCTCTATTTTTACCTTATGTTTATTTATTCAGCAAATATTCTTTGTGCCCTGCTTCCGGCTAAAGTCTTTGCCGCTGTACAAAGTATACATCAGGGTTAGCACAGTCACACTTCTACCTGCTGGGAGACTGTGTCAGATCCATGTTGGAGTTCTTTATTGCAGACATAAGTGTTCTGGGTCACTATTTCCCTCATTCTTTAAGGCTGTGTCTTAGTCAGTGTTTCTATTCCTGCATAAACATCATGACCAAGAAGCAGTTGGAAAGAATTTATTCAGCTTACATTTTCACATTGCTGTTCATCACCAAAGAAAGTCAAGACAAGAACTCACACAGAGCAGGAACTTACAGGCAGGAGCTGATGCAGGGGCCATGGAGGAATGTTTCCTTCTGGTTTGCTTCCCCTGACTTGCTCAGCCTGCTTTCTTATAGAACCCAGGATTGCTCGGGATGGCACCATCCACAATGGGCCCTCCCACCCTTTATCACTAATTGAAAAAATGCCTTACAGCTGGATCTCAAGGAGGCATTTCCTCAAGGGAGGCTCCTTTCTCTGTGATAACTTCAGCTGTGTTGACTCACAAAACCAGCCAGTACAGGTTGTGATTCTGCCTTTTAAGCCTTACAGCTGTAGTGTGCAGTAGAAAAGTTATTTCCCTTATTTCAGGTCAGGACAATTACGACTTAGGGAAACTTTAAAACTACATTAGTCATATAAGCAGTAATTGATGAAGCTAGGATTTGGGTCCACATGAGCTAGGCTATTTCAGTTTCATTAATGCCCAAATGATATTTTTACTTTCCTTTCTAAATATATATTCTTCCATTTAACTTACACCTCTTGTAAGTGCTTGTTGTTTTGCTATTGACATGGATGCATCTTTTATTTCTGAACCATACATTTCTATAATTTTCTTTTTTAAATTAAATCATAGTAATGATCAGGTAAGTCGAGTAATACATGATTAGGGGTCAGAATACTACATTCCAGGGGCCACAAATAGCATGTTACCTATTTGGTAAGTCAAGGGTTTCCCTGGGAGACACTCAGCCGCATTCATTTGTATGTTGTCTCTGGCTATGTTCCTGCTATGAAAGCAGAGCTAAGGTGCTGGATAGTTAGAAAGGAGATTACATTGTCAGAAAAGACCAAGGCATGGACTGTTTCTTAGCCTCAGATATTGTTCATAAAATGAATTCCACTTACTAAAATCAAGTTGATTTCAGTGTGTCTGTGTGTCTGTGTGTCTCTGTGTGTGTGTGTGTGTGTGTGTACACACATGTGTATGCAGGTACATATGCATACATGTGGATATGTGTATAGAAATCATAGGACAACCTCATTCATACATGTGGATATGTGTATAGAAATCATAGGACAACCTCATTCATACATGTGCATATGTGTATAGAAATCATAGGACAACTTCATTCATATACATGTCCATATGTGTATAGAAATCATAGGATAACCTCATTCATATATGTGCATATGTGTATAGAAATCACAGGACAACCTCATTCATATACATGTGCATATGTGTATAGAAATCATAGGATAACCTCATTCATATACATGTGCATATGTGTATAGAATCATAGGACAACCTCATTCATATACATGTGCATATGTGTATAGAAATCATAGGACAACCTCATTCATATACATGTGCATATGTGTATAGAAACCATAGGACAACCTCAAGTATTGTTCCTCGGGTGGTCCCATCCACCTTTCCTACTGTCTAGTCTTTGGGCAGTGATGGCCTTTCGTGGCCTTTCATTGGCCAACACTTCATCCAATAGACTAGGCCATAAGTCCCAGATATATTGGGATGGTGAGTGGTCCTGCCTTGCCTGGCTTGTTCTTAGTGTGAGTATTGAACTCAGGTTTTCATGTTTGTGCAGCCAAGAGTTTATGGACTAAGTTACCCCTCCCCTACCCCCCCAGCTCCAACTGTAGTATTTACAGGAGACATTTATCATTTTATAGCCTTGGACCAGTTGAGTAACCTGCTTTTTATTTGTCTAATGTAAGTGCTGATGTTACCTTGCATGTTCTAAGAATGACTTTACATGATCTGTGCTAAGCACTTAACAATAATACCTAGGAAGACTTAGACTTTGTTGCTCAAGTACAGGTTGCTAAGATTTGAGTCTTACTTAGCCCTGCAGCCTGTGAACTGAAAACCCTGCACAATGCAACAATGCAAGTAGTCTTGCATCCTTGTGGGTCTCGGTAAAATTGGGGCTAATAATACCTGTCTAATATTTGGCTACTCTCTGAGAAGTGAATGACTCCCAGTAATCCCTAGGAACCATTAAGCCCAGTTTCTGGTAGACAGGAAGGCCTCAGCCCTGAGTCTGTGGTCACTGTGGTTGTAGTCATATTCCAGTACCCTCATAGATTCTGAACCTTAGACAACTAATGTTTACTACATTAGAAGTGCTAAAGGTAAACCAACAGATTGACATTTTAATTGCAGTGCCATGCATCTATGAACTGTTGGTACAACAGAGCTGGTGATTATAGACACCATTCTGTTACCATTAAAATACAGCATGAACTCAGTTTCCTGCTTAAAATAGTTTTATGTGTGAATATATTCCACATACCAAGATATTTACAATTAAATTTTATATCCAGGAGAAAATTGAACAAGATGGTACTGAATGTCACATTTCAAGATGGACTTTTTATTCCTTTCAAACATTTTATGCTTTGTGGAAGGAAATTCGTCAGTAAGGGGACAGACAGAGACATGGATATGGGTGACTTTTTAAGCACCTGGTGTTTGTGAAACTAAAATCTCCTGTCTAAACATTGGCTGCTTTACAATAGCTGACTGACCTTGTGAAGTTACTGTTCTGTGGATGATTACTGCGAAGCACCAGAGAAGTATCATGAATTGACATGAAGACATCCCCAACAGTGATGAGGCACATTTACACACTGGGTGCAGTGTTGCTCACTTGGGGCACAGGGCTATGAATATGGGTAGCTCAGTCCATCCATACCTGCATAATCTCTTTTCACCCTGTGTGAAAAAGGACATTGGTACCCTGTGGGGGAAAAAATATCTGGGAGATTTTTGCCCAAAAAACTGATGCCCAAAGCATCAGACATAATGCATCTAACGAGCTTTATACATAAATCAAAGCCATGTTGCTCTGCAGGGTATAAAAGAGACAAGGCTGACATCTCTGCCCTCTCTCCACTGGCACAGCTTACGAAAGGCATGGCACAAGCATCCTGGGACTCAAGGGTGGAACTCTTGCTTTGTCTATCTTACTCAACATTAAGAGAAACAGTAAGCTTGGCTTCCTGTGAGCGTGAAAAAGACCTCAAAGCTCTAAAGTGTGTTTGGGAATAGGAAAAAGGACAGTAGTACCTTCTTGGAGAGCAAGCCATAGGCTTTTACCTCTGCTCTAACTAAGGCAGAGAATGGGCTCACACAGTCGGGCCAAGGTGCAGCATTCTTTTTAACATCAGGAAAACCGGTGTCAGCACTGACCATGGAGGTGACAGGTGGCAGCCTGTTATTTTGTCCCCTATGGCATAGCAGTCATTGATTCTAAGGCATTCCATACATGCTTTGCTTGAACTGAGGGGATGCATGTGACTGTCATTTTACTGCCCTAATCTGGAAAGTCTACTGTAGCAATTAGTGTGCTTAAGACACAAGACTAGGGAATGAGGCCTACAGAGATGGGTAGTATGCATATATGGGCTTTTCTTACTTTTAATAAGAACTTCATTGACATAATTTCCTATCCATAAAGCTCATAATTCCGTGGTTTAGTAAATTCACAAAGATCTGAAAACTTCGTGACTTAAGCACAAGTATGTGCCTACTTAACAGTTTATTACGTAAAAACAAAAATCAATTCCATAAAATGTAACACAACAAATTAGAGAGCAGATAATATAATTATGTATACATTTCTCCCTCTCAATTAACCCTTAAGTCCAATAGAGAGTTGTCTCAGGTAACAAAAGTATGGTTTTTCATGGAAATACTTATTTCCTTTAATAATAAGTGTCTGGAACATTAAAAAGTGAGGAGGATTGCAGCCAAACTCTGTTGGTCCTGAACCATCCTGCCCTTGTGAAGATCCATCTGTGACTTCTAGACACTTAGACCAGAGTAGTATGTCTGTCCTTTTATTATTTTATTAGCAGAACAATGAGAATTCCAGAAGAGATGAGACTGAATAAGTCTCAAGTTGTGTGTGTGTGTGTGGTGGTTTTGTGTGTGCTGAAACACAAGAGATTCATTGTATGACTTTAAACTTGATCCTCTGTGTCTCAGTTCCATGTGCTAGGATTAGAAGACTGCACCATGCCTAATATAATACTCCACTACTATGTACGCAGTGAAGTGTGGAGGGAACCCTTCTCGGATCGAGTGTTTCCTCTGCCAAAGGAACCCATTCTCCTTAATACACTGCAGTTAAAAGCAAACCTTGGTTATGAGACATACTTTAACTAGGAATGATGCTGTTCTCAGTTTGAATCTGGGGATTGCACTCTGTTGGAGACAATGGCAGGAAGCCAGCCACTGTGGAAAGGTGAACATCTCCTGTCTTCCTCAGGCAGAATCATGTCTCCAGATCCCAGCTCACTGGAAGTGTTCTCCTGTTTTGAAATGCATTGATACCATCTCACATGTCTTCCCAGAAAAGCGTTGTGAAAAATTACATTCTAAGTTTAGTTTAGTTATTTCTTCAATTTTTTTATTGGTTTTCAGCATTACTTTCAAAATAAAAGCTGTCATGTGTAAGGGGAAGAAGGCCACTAGAGTTCATATTTCTGAGAAGTGACATTTTCATAGGTTTAAATATAATTATCATCTCAGTACTGATTAAAGCAGAAGTGTTTTGATGTTGTCTTAAAACAGCTGATTGTACAGAGTGAGATAAATACGTATTGACAATCTGCTAAAAAACAGTTCATCTGTTATCTTTCTGTATTTTTTTATTCTAAGACTCTTTTAATATATGTTTTATCTCTTGTTTCCTACATACACCAAACTCTTTCCAACTTGGACAAGTTCTTCCTCTCTTGGCCTAGGATGTGACTGTGTCTTTATATTTTTAGTATAACACATTTCAACTACATTTAATAAGTTAGCTGGGCATGGTGACAGACACTTGCAGTCTTAGCATTTGGGAGCCTGAGACAGGAGATTCTTAGGGGTTTACTGTCAACATGAGCTATGTCCTGTGACCTTGCTTCTCAAAACACAAGCAAGAAAACCACACCCTCCAGAACTTACCACAGCGTTACAAGGAAGTTAGCAAACTTTGCTATTCCTTTCATTGCACCTGTGGCTTTCACCAAGTCTACACATCAAGAGAGAAGTGGCTGGTCATGGACCATACTTTGAAGAAACTTTAGCACCATTTTCTGCCTTCTATCTTTTGAGGGTTGGGCATAGAGACAGGAAATAAGAAACTTAAAAGGAAAGCTTTCCTTGTCTTGTAGCTTTCCATTTGTGCCTGTTTCTTCCTGGTGTGGCACAGTCTAATCCCTACTAGGCTGTGAAAACTAATTATTACTGTAGTGAGGAATTTTGGGAGTCATAACCACTACAGCTTAAAATGCCAGTGACAGGAGTGTTTATACCTAGGAAGTAGCCAAAATTCTACAATTTATTTATTTTTCCAGATAAACACAAATTTTTTTTAGCAAACTCTTACATATCATTCAATTAAAAAAGAAAATATTTCCCCTCCAACACAAGGTACTCCCATCCTTACGGTGTTCTAGTTTTAAGCTTGTTGATAAGCAGGCTGAAAGTCAACATAGCAAACAGGAAATCAAGGTCGTGGAAACATCATAGTGGTAAGGTCTCTGTGCTCACTTACAGCACCATCTCAGAAGCACTGACTGGTGTAAAACTCATTTTACAGACCCATGTCCATCAGGTGCCATTTTATGAGAAACCTTTCTGCATAGGGAGGTGTGTGAATCAGGTCAAGTCTGATTACAATGACAGAGAACTGCACATTTCAGTACAAAGCCCAGGCAAATGAGGATACCTGCTACAGTGGTTCTCAATCTATTGGTCGTGACCCTTTTGGTGTTCAAATAGCTCTTTGACAAGAGTCACATAAGATGATTGGAAAACACAGATATTTGCATTACAATTCATAACAGTAGCAAAGTTACAGTTATGAAATAGCAATGTAGTTTTTAATGGTTGTAAATATAATGGTAATAATTTTCGTGGTAATTTTAATGGCTGGGGTTCACCATAATATGAGTAACTATGCTAAAGGTAGTGGTCTTCCATTAGGAACACAGAATTAGGAATGCTGAGAATCATTGTGCTGGAGACTTCTATAAAAAATTCATATACATCATCCTTCTGAGTCTGTGACTTTAATAAGGTACACAGCTGCTTGTGTGGTTTGTTGATATTTCAACCTGTATTTGGAACATGAGGTTTAAACTCCAGCTTCCTGGCCTAATTTGCATGATTATATTTAGTACAACATGATTACTAGATAATAAATATTTGATTTATTTCCTGATAGACTAATTTTCTTATTGTTTTTATGACTACTTTGTTAGCACTCATAATTCGTGATGAATGTGATTTCTCCTAGAAGTATGTGGTTTTAGCATAGGAGAAAACACATTTTTAAAAAAGAACCACTTATCTAATGTGTTGATTTAAAATTTGTTTCATCTATAAGAACCAAACAAATATTCACCTACAGAATATAGTTTTTGTTCAGATAAATTATGCTCTTGGAATGTTGCCATATCACAACTGTTAAATTTGTAGCAATAACTTGATTTTTAAAAAATGGATTTTTAAAAAATAGATTTTTAAAAAATGGGTTTTTATGCTTATTTTACTAGTATTATAATTTGTTTGTTTGTTTCTTTGTTTGCTTGCTTATTTCTTCTTGTTGTTGCTGGTGGTTTAGAGCTTGCTAGACTAGACTTGAGCCTGTGAGTATATTCTTGTCCCTGTTTCCCAGGTATTGGCAGGTATGCACCACCCACATCGTGGTTGTTTTAAATGACACTGACATCAGAGTTTTCCATTATTATGGTTTAATGTAGACCACAATTTATTTGAAAGAAGTATTGATGATCAACACACTTTAGTACAATTGATTTGAATGTCTTTGCTTTTATTTTTAATTTTATTTCACTGTGAAGTTAGATAGGTAACGATTTATTTCTAAAGCAAATTGTATTTGTCTTTCTGCTCTCCAATTAGAAAATAAAAATACAAAACGGGATCTAAAAAGAGGTACATTTGTATTATGTATGTCTATGTATTATGTTTAGTTATCATGTTTCCTAGAATATGTAGAAAGTCATGCTTTGAGAATTTTTTCTCCACATTCTGAGAATCTCCATCTCCTAATTTTATCCATTAAACCCTAATATCGGAAGCAGCTCCATCCAGTGGCTGTCTGCTAGATGCGGAAGGGAGGGGTACACTTTTGTCCAGTTCTTCCAGGCTCACACAGACCCACCCACATCCCCTCCCACACACACTACGCATTTGCCTTTGTTTTATTCCATTACCTAACCTATGCCTGGAGCTCTGGCACTGTTACTCAGTGAGTGGGAGACACTCTGAGGACATGCCTCTTGTACCAGAGCCAACATGGATGGATTTTGCTGACAGGCTCTGTTGACGGAGGGCCCGTGTCAGTAGATCCAAAACTTCTGTTTCTCTTGTGGCTACACTACAAATCCAGTGCAGGACACCGCTGTCCATTATTGGCGTTAATACAACCAAAGAACAGATTGCTGGGAAGTAATATCAAATTAGGAACAAATGAGGGTGCTAAAGCACGTATAATCTCAGCCCCCAAAAGGAAGAGGAGGCAGCCCACCATAGGCCTACCAGCTCCTGGAATTGAGTGCTTCCACATGGAAACTGGGAAAGTCAGAATTGTTTTAAATGCTTGCTATGACGTGGAGTGGACCCTGTAAAGCTCTGTTTGAGGCTCTCTAGGGTTAGAAACTTGCCTGCGTTTTGTGAATTTTTGTCTTTAGTTGATTATGACAGTGTGTTGATTGACACAGGGGATCTGAATGGGGATGGAGCGTCTTTTGGGATACAATGTCCAAGATAGTATCACCAACAAAAAAACAAACAAACAAAAAATTGATCAGGCCAGGGAATGGCAGAAAGGGAGGGCAGTAGGTAAAAATAGTACAGTGGGAACTTAAAAGCAAGAGGTACCTCTCCACGAGGTGGGAGCAGGCTTGGAGCCTCCTCCCCTTTGGCTCTCAGGAATTTTCTTCAAAAACAGGGATTCCTTTTGGCTGCCACAGATGATTTCTTTCTTTCTTTCTTTTTTTTTTTTATTTGTTTAAAGGAAGTTATGCAATCTTGGAGTGTTCCAAGGGAGCATAAGGAATGATTTTTTTAGGTTGCTGCGACCCAAGGATTAATAATTCTTTATAAGAATAAGCAGTCTATCTTCCTGTCTCATGTTTACTATTTCTAACCTACAGGTTCTGGGTCTGATACAGCTTCTATCTTTTAGAAAGGTATTTTCCCTTTGGGTAAGTTAGGAAAATCCAGTCTAAACAGAAGTATGTGTGTCAGGAGTCAGCTACCAAGGGTAGAGAGCAAACCCCCAAAGAGAGATGGAGCTATTGTTCTATTTGCAGCAAAAGTAGATATGTGGAAAGTCTGGAGTCCTAACTTCAAATAGTGGGGAACTTTTAAAATACAACTGAGTGAATTGCTGCATTTTAAACCAATGGGGATTATGGAGCTGATTTTGGAGACAGGGGCAAGATAGACTGACAGGTAAGATGTGTTTTAATGTAAACTAATGCGCAGTATATATTAATAAATTTGAATGTGTTAGCTGTATGTTACTGTTTGGAACATTACAGACTAAGGGTCAGATAAAAATACACAAATAAAAAATTTCTTAGAGTTACCATGGTTGACTGTCAGTCACTCTCCCAGATGTTACATATGTTGTCAGGTTTAGTCAGTGGACAGGCTGGAAACATTAAAAGTAAGTGTGATTAGTTATGCATGAGTCTAGGCGATCATTGACTAAGAAAAACAGTCAGAAGTTGGAGAGAACTTAAGTGCTGGCATCACATCACAAGCAATCCTTTTAGGTCAAAGTTGATTCAAGGTTGTTTTAGGAGATGTTTCTTTTTAAGAGAATTTTTTTTTAAGAGATACTTTTTATCCTTAAATCGAGCAAAGAATCTTGTCACTTCTAGCCCAAATCCTTTAGCGGCTACCGCATCCTACACATGAAACCAGCCAAGAATGTCTTGTTCTGTGGGAGAGGTGACTCTGAAGTCTGAGGGGGTCATTCAGTTCCTCAGGGAAGACTGAGTAGGTGCCACCTACTCTGCTCAGCCCAGGTCACCACTGGGAAGATCAGGGCTTAAGATGAGTAAGTACAGAAACAGCCAGAAGATGTCTTTTCTTGCTAAATGTGGTTCCCCACGTCTCCTCTGATTAGAGGTATGCTCTGAACAAGCCGAGACCGGGCCATGCCGCGCAATGATCTCCCGCTGGTACTTTGATGTCACTGAAGGGAAGTGTGCCCCATTCTTTTACGGCGGATGTGGCGGCAACAGGAACAACTTTGACACGGAAGAGTACTGCATGGCGGTGTGTGGCAGCGTGTGTAAGTGGACCCTCACTCCAGCCTGGCCACCTCTTGTCTTTCTCGCCACTGGCTCTGCTCTTTGTACCAGATTGAGTTTTCCCCTTGGTCTCGGGAATGGGCCTGTTGCTACCACTAACCACATTCCTGTCAATTTCTCTAATTACCAGAAGCCTCCTCCACAGTGTGTTCAGTCATGAGCACATTTCTCCGTCTATCTCTAATAAAGCATGGCCTTGGGCGTATTCTGTTATAGTCATGTTAGATTCTTCTTTCAACTCGTAGGAACTTCTGACTGCTTCTCTCTACAAAAGGACTAGAGGGGATTCTGTCTTCTTCAGTCCTTCCTGCAAATGCATAAATGCCTGTGTCTGTCTATGTGCATATATGCATTCATGTTTCTGCATGCGTACATGGGCCATAGTCTCTCACTGGTAGCTGGCTTATGACGCTTCAATTGTCTTGGTAAGATTGCTGTGGAGAATTCCTTTGTTATTTCATCACATTTTTTTTAAACTTCATTCTGATAATGAAATTTAATTGAATTGAGCTCATGCAGCCTCAGATGCTATCATAGAGTTTCATGACTGTGAAGAGACTTCTTGACCACAGCAGTTCTTATAAAGGACAACATTTAATTGGGGATGGGTTATAGTTCAGAGCCCATTATCATCATGATGGGAAGCATGGAGCACATAGTCAAACATGTGCTGGACAGGTAGCTGAGAGTTCTTCACCTGGATCCATAGGCAGGAGGAAGAAGAGAGGCACCGGGCCTGGCTAGAGCTTCTGAAACCTCACAGCCCATCCTCAGTGACAGACTTCCTCCAACAAGGACATATTTCCTAATAGTGCCATTCTGTAGGGGCCTATGTGGCCCATTTTTATTCAAACTACCACGGGTGCCCATGTTGTTCCCTGAATGAACCCAGAGCACATATTCTGACAATTAGGTAGATGAGAACTAGGAATGTGGACCATTTAATAAAAGTTCTTGTCATGCAAATGTGAGGACCTAAGTTCAAATCCCCCGAATGCACATAAACCAAATGTATAGTCTGTACCTCCATAATGCTTGCACTTGTAAAGGGAGACGGGAGGCAGCAGCTAGAGAAACACCTGAAGTCTGGGACCAGCTAGTCTGGGCTACATAGTTGAAATAGACTGTCCCAAACAAGGTAGAAAGCATATGACTTGTGACTGTCACATGGACTCTGTGGCATGCACAATCACACCCAAATGTTCATGTACATACACACAAAAAGAGTAATGCTAGCAACTCTCAGTGGCATAGGCTGAGGGAAATAACTTGAAGTGTCTCTCTTGAAATATCGAACTGTCTTTACAATGGGAGAAAATATGAAGTCCCTATGATTTCATGTAAGACAAAATATTCCCCAGAGACTCAGTCCTCAAGAAGCCATGTCTCAGATATTTGGAATATCTCCTTTTGTTAGTAGCCTTTCAAGTGAAGTCCTCAGTTGAATTTGTTTATTCCTGACCATAAGTTGAAAATATGAACTATTCAAGGATCTTGGTCACTGTGCATGTCTTTCTTGAGAGATTCTTGCATTTTAATTCCTGGATTTGTAGGGAGACAATCTCTGCCCAGGAATACCTGGGAAATTTTGGACAGTTTTCCAACTGAATCATAGAATCAAGCAAAACAATAAAGATTTTGCTCCATTAAGACCTCACACTGTGACATAGTCAGTAGCTGTTTGGGACCTAGAAAGCTCTTGTTTGGTCTCCTAGGAGATGATGACTCCACTTCAGTACCCTGAGGCAACAAGTGTAGAGGCTCTGACTTCAAGTGGATGCTTGTAGCCCCTAGCTGAAGATGCCTGCACTCATTTTTACCTAGAGGTTAATTGGATTAGGTAACATGGACACAATGAAGGATTCTGGAGCCTGGAGCCTTTGAAACAAAGGGCCTTTGTTCCAGAGGCTCTAAAGGGTTTAGCTGCTAGGTAAAGATTTCCTGGCAAAGTTCTCAGGTTTTTCTCCTTTCCCTAAGATAGGTTTGGTTTCTGGAATATCATATTCTAGCGACGAGGAAGTTTGCTTTATATTATTAGCAGAGATTAATTCACCTCATGATTTGGACACTGTCTTCTTACCAACCCTAGTGTAAACCCCATTAGTTTTTTTGTTTTTTCCATTAGATTACTCTGGGCAGGGAATAAAACATTACATACCAGGGGTTGGGGCATACATACACTTTATGGACTGATTTGTAAAAAGTCAGTGATGCCCACAGGGTTTTTTTCCAGAAGGCCAGTAGTTCTGATTTAGTTCTTACAGAGTCTGGTTACAGTGTATCAAGGAAGCAAAGATACAGCTGGGTACCAGACTCTGGTTTGATTCTCAGAACCTTTAGAGGAAAAAGGCAGCAGATGGGAGGGCTGGAGAGATCCTTCAGTCTGGGTTTTTTTAAAAAAAAAAAATTGATAAAAGCAAGAGAACGTGAGTTCAGGTCTCCAGCATTCACTGAGCATGGTATTCTTAGCACTTAGAAGGCAGAGACAGGAGGATGCCTGGGACTTGCTAGGCAGCCAGTTTAGCCAATCAGCAAGCTACATGTTCATCGAGAGACTTTGTCTAGAACAATATGGGGATCAATGATCGGGAAAGATTTATCTGGTCTCCACACACATGAGTGCGTAACCTGTGCACATAGACATTACAAACACATACAGTACACACAGTAATAAAACTTTTAAAAGAAGGAAAGAGAACAATGGGGTTGAAGGTCCGTTAGATGGGTGGATATCTCTGCCAGGCATCAGAAGTGTCCCCATGAACAAGTGAGATTCAAGGAGCTACCACTGAGGTAGGCTCTGAGGGAATTGAGGATCATTGGTGCTAATGACGGAGAAGAGACCCTACGTCCTCCTGCAGATTGCCCAGTGCCCTGTCAGTGGCAAAATGGGTGGTAATTCCACAATACTGACCTTTAGAAGTAACAAATCTCATCTGTGTTTCCTTGATTCTTTGTTTGGGTTTTCATTTTAGTTTAATGATTCCCCTCCGCCCCCATTTTGTTTGTTTTGTTTTGAGTTCTATGAGTGTGTTTCTGCCATCGTTCCTATGTTTCTGTTTTTATTTTTAGTTATGTCCTCTCATTTTCTCCATAGCATCCCAAAGTTTACTCAAGACTACCAGTGAACCTCTTCCCCAAGATCCTGTTAAACGTATGTTGTCATTGACTTGGGGGAGGGGCAAGGGAAGAGTTTGTTGCATGGCCGGATGTGACCTTCACTTGCATCATCTGCTTGGCATGGGTTTTGTGATTCTTGACCAGGTACCTTTTGATGGAGACTCTCTTCCCATTGTCTTGCTTGTCATTTCATCCAGTTTTACTAGGCAACTTCAGATGTTGGGCAGAAAAGCCTCCGCTTAAACCATTTATACTTCTGATGGAATTCCTTACTGATTTGTGTTGTTCTGTGAGATATCATACATATAGTATTTCTTGATTTGGCAGAACTGTTTTTTTAATTTCCTGAAAGCCATCAATAAATAGATGAAGTCCTATTCGTTAATAGAGGTACCGGTCCCTAAAAATTTAATGTTCTATATCAAAGACAAATTTGTGTGCACATTTCAAGTTTCCTGTGTTAAATGACAACTGTAAAGCATTGGGAGGTGAAAGATCAGTCACATAGATTTCAGGACTACCCTTCCTTCCACACCTCCCACCCTCAGAACGGACACTGGTTGGTACCAGGTGTTCCACTTAGGGAACTTACTAGGAAAGAAAAAAGAAATTTCCTATAAAAAGATATCGCTTCAACCAAATACTCTTGGTCTTGACAACCTCTTGCTTTCTGGTTGCCAAATCAGTCTAATTTCATTTTCAAATGTCATATCTTACACATCAAAATATTCGTTTTTAAAATTCAGTCTGTATTTAGAAATGGATTCTTCCTCTCCAGGGATGGTCTATATTGTTGATACTTACTGAGGCTTGAAGAAGAGACACAATTTCAGCTAGAAATTGTATAATTAAAATTTGCCTCTGTCACTATTACCCTGGGGTTGGGGGAAAATTCTAACCTCAAAACTGATAAAAAAATAATAATAATAATGATTTTTTAAAAAAATAGTTTGAATGACTATATCATCCTATACCATTATTTTTTCAGTGGCCCCCATAAGATATTACTGTTAATTCAAATAATGGGATAATATTTGAAAGACGTGGGTTTTTTATTGACACAATAAACCCATTTCCTGATATTGTGAAACTGTTCCTGTAAAACCTTAAGTCTGGCAAGCGAGTGGTACAGGGAAACACTCCAGTCCTCACACCCAAGAACTGGGAAAACATTATTTGTGTGTGTTGTGTTGTTCCCAGGATTTTCAAAGATCACAGATCTTTTTCTGGCACACTCATGTACATTTTCCTTGCATCCTTTGTGCATATGAGAACATCTGAGGCCTAACACTCTTCATGAGCCTTCTGCAGGCATCAACCACGAGAGGGCCATGTCTGAAAACTAATGGCACTCTGGCTGTGCTCCACACCAAATGGCTCAGCATTTGGTTCTGACATTTTCTAGGTTAGACAGTTTCTGATGTTCAGAAAGCACGTTTTCAAAACATATAAGAAACCACAAAAAGCTGGAAAATGCTAATGTGCCTCCCCAAGAAGGCCATGCATGTGAGTAGCAATGGTGATTGGTTCTCTTCCATTATATTTCCTTTCAGTATATAAAAGACTGTCAGTTTTCATTCTTCTTCATTGATTAGAAGTAAACATTGTTTGATAATTTATTTTTATAAAATATACATAATGTTTTCCAGACAGATATTGGAGGTCTCGCTTTCTTCTCCCACTTGTGGTATAGTGCAGACCCTGACACCCTTCCATCCTGGGAGGATGAGGTGATTTTGTGAGCTATATTTCTTGTCTCCCTACAGAGACTATTCAATCACAGCAAGTGAAGGGTTTTGCAGTGCTAGTACCAACATACGGGGGGAAAAACATATAATTTCTAGTTATTTATAGCTGTGTGGCTGTGCTGCCTTATTTATAGCTAAGCCACACATTTGAATTGAAAAAGTCATGGTCACCTGGAGGTCAAATGCAGATCGCAGCCTCGATTCTGAGAAAATATGAGCAGAATGAGGAGAGGTGCCGGCCTGTTCCATTGGAAAACTCCGGCTTAGGCATAGCTTCTTCACCTGCTTAGAGTTAATTGAATGGCATCTCTTTGCTCTGAGGTGATTGGTTCTAAAGATGTTCTGTCTGAAGTGCTGCTAGTGAGAAAATAAATGCTAAGTGAGCTAGAAAAAGCCCTTCCATTGAACTGCTTTAAGACTACATGTACAGAGAACTGTGCATTTGGCCTGCATCATGAATCATTTCCTGACAAGGCTTAATGCTGTAATCAGGCATTGCATGATTTTAACTTTTCCCCATAAAAAAAAAACAACATTGAAAAGCACCACAATTTTCAGGACACTTATTTATTGTGGCTGCTCTCACAGAGGCCTCTTCTCCATAGTCAGTGTAAGCGAGAGGTACGAGACTGAAGAGTTGTCTTACTCATAAACGTGGGTTCCTGTCTCCTTGAAAAGCCTTTCCATTTGAGGTAAAGAACCTCCTCTCCCTTAGCAGTTTCTGAGGTCAGCTCTGCATCTGAGTTGATACACAGACCTCACTTCTAGTCCCTGCAATGCAGGATTTATAAGATAGTAAAAGTTATTATGTAAATATTTGACCAGCTGATAGGTCTTGACTGAAGGTGAGGATAGCATTGTCTGTCCATGTACTGTCTCCATCAGACTGCATTTCAAACACCAACAGACAAACTCCATGAGGAAGACAAAGATTGTTACACCATTTTTTTTCTGATTTATTTATTTATTCTATGGATGTGAGTGCTCTATCTGCCTATATGTCTGCATGCCAAAAGAGGGCATCAGATTCCAGTATAGATGTTTGTGAGCCACCAAGTGCTTGCTGGGAATCCAACACAGGACCTCTGTGAGAGCTGCTGAGTCATCTGTCATTCCCAGTTACACCAATTTTTTAGTCGGCTGATGGTCTGGGGAATTTGCCTCATAGGGTGACCAATTTCTGGTTACGTTTGTGTTGTAAACCTTGGCACAAGGGTTTCTTTGAGGCTTGTCACTTTGTTTCAGATAATTCATGCTATACATACAGGTGCTTAGCAGTGTTCCAGATCCCCGCCACCCATACACCATTATCTACCTATAATGACTATCAATTCTCCAGAATTTGCTAAGTCTGTGCAGGAAGCAGGTTACACACATCACCTCAGGCCTGTGGGCTCCAGGGATCAATGAGGTGCTCCCACTTTTCCACCATGCTGCGTTATACCACAGCACCCAGATGTAGCTCTGTTGTAGTCTAGTGTTCTCTTCATCCCTGACCTGACTGAAAATTGTAACTACGTTCATATATAGACTTGTGATTCACAGATGGAAAGTCCTGTTGAAATAAAAGGATGTCTGTGGCCTCTAACTCTCAACAGATGTTTATGAACCTGTTAGACCACCTTCCTACATCCCAAATGCTGTTGCTGTCTGATCAGTTGTTTTTCTAAAGTACTGTAAGCTACAGCAGGGGGTGCAGAAGGTAGACCAGCAAGCTCTGTTAATCCTGGTTCACCTGCACACCCTTCCCCTCTTTGTTTCATCCTGGTTTCCATTATCCCAGGATGAGAAGAGCTGTCTGTAGAGATGCTTGAGACTCTTGCTTCTTGTTTACCTCTATCTTGGTATTGTGTTTCTGGTCTTAGATCCATGATTACAGAATGTAGGGGGAGGTCTGGCCCCATACATGGTTACAGCAGGGGAAAAGATGACTTTGTCCACACATAGTATGATCCAGTAGTCCCATAGAAGTTTGTTGTATCAGAAGGTTATGATTTGCAAGCAATATCTAACTCATGCCAGCATGAATGGGGTCTACCAGTGTAACCCTTAGCCATTGTCCTTGGCTAGTTTTGAGCTATTGTTTTAAATTATTCTTTATTTATTCTTCTAGCTGTGAAGTAATAGGCATCAATTTATTAGCACATCATAGAATACTAGCAATGGAACTATGATATTCTCTTAGACTGTCAAACTGTATTAAAAACAATTGTTAGGCTAGGTATGGTTAGCACACTCCTTTAATCCCTGAACTCAAGAGGAAGAAGCAGATGGATCTCTGTAAGTTTGAGGCCAAGCTGGGCTACAGAGTTACTTCCAGGCTAGTCAGAGCTATATAATGAGACCTTATTTCAAAATAATAATAATAGTAATTATTATTGTTTAAATAATTTCTGTACAGATATGTACTTCTTCCATTAGCTACTTGATAAAAGTATGGAAGTGGGTCCTTTTTATTAAAGGAATTGGCCATGCTTTTCTGTCAGGTCACTGATAAAGGGGTATCGAGGAATGGTTTTATTAAAGGGATTAGACATGTTTTTCTGTCCGGCAGTATAGTCACTATCATATCTACACACTGCTGCAACCACAGACGGTAAATAAGTAAGTAGTCATGACTGTGTGGTTTCCATGGCAGCCAGCAGTCTGAGGAGATAGCTCTGTTGATGACATGCCCACTAGGCAACCATGAGGACCTGAGTTTGGATCCTGGCATTCACATGCAGAGTCAGGGACTGCAGCACAGAAGTCTGGAACCCTGGTGCTAGAATAGAACGTGAAGCCAGACCAGCCAGTTGGCTCACTCCAAGTTTAGTGAAAGACCTGCTTTTAAACCTAAGAAAAACAGGTAAATAAAATAAGGGGCGGCTGAAGAAGGCACCGTACAGTGGCTTCTAGCCTTTGCATGCACACATGCATAAAATGAAAAGCACCCAACAGGCACACATTTGCTTTAATACCAAGATTACTTTTATTAACCCAGAGTGTGCCAGTGCTACCGCTAAGCCTTTTGAGAGATTCTAGCAGGATAGTTTAAGCAGGCCACATTCAGTAATTTACTTGCAGGATAAGAGATGTGGTAGGTAGGATTAAATCTCAGCATATGAGTGAATTGGGAAAGATAGCTCTGGAAGGCTGGGGTACGTTTAAATTGGTTTTATCCTTGAGACCTTCATAGAAGTTAAGGGTCCATCAGCACTCACTGTCAGAATTTCTGTGGTATGACTAGTAGGGAAGACTGACATTCTGAACTCTTCTGTTAAATATTGAGCAGTTATAACTGGCCATGTCTTTGTGAACCACTGGTAATGAAGTCAAGGAGGCTTCCAGCAAACTAACGAGAAACAATACCTTATGGTTAAGAGATTTTGGCTTCCAGTTACTATTACTCTTGTTTTATATCTTTCTGTCTGTTTGGTAGCTGTTTCTATTCAGACTACAGATAGCATTTAAGTCAAGGGAGTATAGCTATGAATAAAAATAATGCCAACATTTATCCTCCCTCATTCATTTCACATATCTGACACACTTGTACTGTGTCAGTACAAGTACACAGACATAAAAAAGAAATGTAGCTGGACTGGTGAAGAGTAAGCAGAGTGTAGATTACATTTTTATTACCTTCTGTCCACACAGTACATTCATAGTGTTCTCCAGCAGCGGTGATCGAACTGGACATAAAAGAAGAGAGGCTCAGGAGCGCATGGGTAAAGAACCTTCGCTCCTCTTTAAAATCTAGTATTCAACTGAAAGAACACTCTCTTTTATTTTCCCATTAAGAATGGCTCATCTATCTCAAACTTGGTAGGAATGGTCGATATTTAGGTTTTGAATGGAATGCACTAAAAGTTTTAGCTACTTTGAAATTAGAGCGATGAAGGAAACTTTTGTAAAAAAAAAAAAAAAAAAAAAGGTTTTAAGTGGAGATGGCATTTTGAAAGCTTTGTCACACAGAGATTACATTTCCCCATAAAATCCTTCCTTACAGGTTTATAGTTCACTCATACATAAATTACCCATGCTGCCATATCCCATAACTCATAGCTATTTCAAGGAATGGCATTACTAGCTCTCAATCAAATAGAGTTTTCAATGATAAGGCAGTGAGTTGTGTAAGTCTTCACTGTTATCTTTGCTTGCCGGTGTTGTATAGATAAGCCGCTCTCTGTTGGGGAAAAGAATATATCAAATGGATGCTATTCGTGGAGTTTTGTCTAGGAATCACTCTTGTGTTGTAGATTAGATGGTCAAGGACATTACATCTGATCCCCCCACACACACACCCAACATACACAAAATAAAATAAGTAAATGTAAAACTAATATTAAAAGAAATCGTGTCACCCTGTAAATTGAGAAGCCAAATGAACATGAAAACTGTAGGGATTTTTTTTCCCCAATATCTTAATTGTCAGTGTGAAGATGGACTGGCTTCCAGTCAGCCCTTTGTCTCCATGGCTTCCTTATCTAAGTATTCAACCAATCATGAGTCAAAAATAAATGCCTCTGTACTGAGCATATACAAACCTTTTGCTTGTTCCTCAAACAATACAGCAAGAAAACCACTCCCTTTGATGTTTGCATTATCTTCAGTAATATAAACAGTCTGAAAAAGGACAGTGTATACATTAGATACTCCAGGTTATATCCAAATATACAAAAGGGAGGTGGGAAAAGTGGAGTTTGCTATCTATAGGGAACCCTGGAACCAACTCTCCCATGCACACACCCAGGGACAGTTAACCTACATGGAATTGAAATCACAGCAAGGGAAATTGGTGTATGAATAGTTGGATTTGACCATTATTCTTCTTGAACCCTCTGAGCTACATACTGATTTCAGCCACTTCCAGGAACTTCAGTGGGTTTCACTTTGTTTTCAAGTAAATTCCTCACGTAGTGAAGCCTTTCTCAGGGGACAGCAAGCATAGAAAATGGCATCATGTACTCAGGAATAGTGCATTGTGTGAGAGACCATGCACCAAGATTATTAGGAAGTCAGAAGTAAGCCTGCTCCCCAGCCACCAGAAAATAGACTTCCACTGGATCTTAAGAAGACCTAAGAATGCACAGAAGGTACTGTGACCAGCATTGGTGTGTCATCACTATTAAAAGTAAAATGGACTCTCACACATGTAACGAAACTTACTCTCATAATATTCAGCCTCCTGGGGTTTAGGTTTAGGTAACGTAGTTTAATCAGGAGAGAACATGCATGCCCATGTTCTTTCTTGTATGTGGCAAGCAGAAGAGGGAGACTGCAGAAAGTGTGTGTGTGTGTGTGTGTGTGTGTGTGTGTTGTGTGTATGAGCGTATGCTCACATCACGCTGTATGCCCATATATGCATGAGTGTGCATATATATATGCACATAAGGATCCCGGTGGAATACAGCATATGTCCTGCTCTGTCATACTCTGTTTATCTTTCACTGAATGTGGAGCTAAGCTAGCAGCCAGCAAGCACAGTCGTGATCCTGTCTCTCCACTACACTTTCCTAGGATTGCATGTACACAGCCATGACTGGCTTTTTACAAATCCTCATGCCTGTGAGATCTCTTACCCACTGAGTCCTGACTCAGCTCCTGCATGATCTTTTTAAAATCTCATCATCCATTCCTCACAAGCCACCAAACACTCTCGCTCCTCTGAGTTCTCACTGTGGCTTCATGGCCTTGTGATCAGCCCCCACTGCTTTCTCTGCAACCTTCTGTACTGTGGCCTTGACATGGACATGTCATAGAACTTACTGGGCATCCTTCCTTCTTAGGACCTCAGTGTTAGCTTCTGCATCTCCTCGTCATGTTCTTCAGCAGTGATCCATGAAGTCTCAGACTTCATCTCTTCTTCATGATGATGACTCTGCCTGAACACTTACTTGGTGGCTGTAGTTCCCTGCTCACAACTTTTCCCACCTTCCCCTATGGCCCAGTTTTCCTTTTATCCTCTCCATAATACAAGTTACATATCACTAAGAATATGTTTTAATATTTGTGTGTCTGTGTGTGTGTGTGTGTGTGTGTGTGTGTGTGTGTGTGTGTGTGTGTGTCTGTGGTGATTGCTTCTTTCACTAGGACATTATACCATGAGGTAAAAATGTGTTTGCTTTGGTCACTGCTTTTTATCCCACAGGATTTGCATATGATAGAAGCTGAGACACTCCTGGAAAGGAAAGTAGAAGAGAAATGAATGAGCAAGCAAGTGCACATGCATGGTACTACAGCTATCACCTAAGCTTGTTAGATAGCCCTGGCTTCCCAGTTAGAATAGCTTCCTATTGCTTATAAAGGACCAGGAAAAGCCAACCTGATGGGAGAAAGGTTTATCCTGGCTCATTTTGCAGTTTTAATCAATGGCCCAACTTCTTTGTTTCTGGACCATGATGGCGGGAAGGGAGTAGTAGAACATAGCCATTCATCTTATGGTAGTGCAAGAAGGAGATGACTCAGTGAGAGGGTACAAATAAGACCTTAGGCATGGCCTGAGTGACCTGCTTCTTCTCTCCAGTCCCCATCTCATAAAGGCTGTACCATCTCCCAATAGCACCAACTGGGGCTCCAGTGTGGGCCATTCCAGATCCAAAGTATGACACGATGCTTGCTGATAGATAGATAGATAGATAGATAGATAGATAGATAGATAGATAGATAGATAGATAGATAGATGTACATATCATTAAGCATGCAAGGCACTCTGGAATATTTGGAAGTAGGATCTTCACCTCAAGACAGCAAGTAATGTGCTCTGAAATTGCAGTGCTTTTCTTTTGTTTTGGTTTTGTTTTCTGTTGTTTTTTTAATAGGAGAATCACTTAAATGTTAGAAGTCTGTGCATAGGGACTGGGTAGTGATGGCACTAATGTTGATTAGGGATATAGGAGTCACAACCTGGAGCTGTGTTCGGCTCTTGAGGCTGAAGGCTGGTCCTCTATAGATGGATGGCCATGCCCCTCTCCCTGGCTTGCTTATAGAAGGCAGGAATAGGCGTCTCACCTCAGGTGAGAATTCATGAGTATGCCATGTGCCTCTAACCCCTGTTGCATAACCTGCAACAGACAGGGTTTTACCAGACAGGGTTCAAGGACAAACAACTTGTTCAGTGGGAAACAGTCCTACATACTCAGAACAAACCGTATTTCTGGCTAAGTTTTGTTCATTAAAAACTTAAAACAATGAAGTCCCTTTCCAGTGGCCTAGATGTGTGGATAAATGAACTCTATATTGCTCAAACACTAGTGTAGCCCTCTTATGGCCCACCTGATCATGAATTTGTATTATCGTTATTTTAGGATACTGAGTTTATTCTATACACAGTGAAAGAGATTTTTTTATTCTATCGTATTGAATATATATATATATTTTCCCGACACAGTAAATGGTATTTAAAAAGATGACAGTTATTTGGCCACATTGGAAATCTGAGCCCATATCATAGCTTCTAAGAAAATTCAAAGATTTCTGAGCAGTTTATGCGATTTCTAATGGCACGTGGATTTACTTTTCTTTTTAAACAAAATAAAAACCTAGTCTGATATGGCAAGGGCACTCTGGAGGCCTCTGCAAAGTCGGGGGGATTGCCAGTTTGAGGCCAGCATGGGTCTAGATAAGACCCTGTATATGTTTAAAAAAAATCAAATAATTCAATATTGAAGCAAAATAAAAAAAGCCCTCCCAAAGTTGTCTTTTGGAGTGTCTGCAGTGACCCATTTGAAGTGGCATGGATATATCTCCTGCTGCTTGTGCTCTGAGACACACAGAAACCGGTATCGTTGGGGCCACTCCTTTCCTCAGGAATACCTGTGGAACATGAACAGGCCACTGCCCATCACCTGCAATGGACTTTGTCACAGTACAGTAGCTGGTCCTGGGAGCACAATGGCTTTCAGATGTTAGGACGTAGGGGAAAAGAATCTGAGGTCTCTGGATGGTCCTTCCTTTGAGGTCCTTCCTTGTCATGGAACAACGACAATGAAAGACTAATATTGCTTTAAGTGTCAATATATAATGTCATTGTCACTTTCCCTAAATGAGCTCATGGTTTGCCAGTTTAAATCTAGGATCATTCCATTTAGCCATACCGACTGAGATGGAGGATTAGTATAAATGGCTCTAAGTTTGAATCGAAAACTGAAAAAAAGTTGAATCTTAAATTCCAACAGTAGGTTGTAGCTGGGACTCCTAACAAAATTTCCTTGAAGGGAAACTATATTCCTTATTTTTTTTTCTCCATGGAAATTGGAAATGGTGTGTGTGCGCGCTTGCATGTGTACATACACACACACACACACACACACACACACGTACATACACACTTATATAAAGACTTCTACTCTGAGGAATTGACGTCTGTGAACTTGGTGAATACTGATAAGTACATAATTGACTCCAAAGCTATAGGAATCAGTGTGTTTCAGTCCATAGGCAAAGACCAGTGTCTCAGACAAAGTCCAAAAGCACAAATAGCTCCTTCATTTGTCTTTTTGTTATGCTCCGGCTCTTGGAGAAGTGCCTGAAGGGGTCTTAGCCCTCAGATCCAATGGCTAATCTTATACAGAAACAGGCTTGTACTCATACATCCAAATGACGGTTGATTCTGGCATCCTGTAGCTCATTCAGATTGGTACATGAAATTAAGTAGCATAGAAATCTACCTTGATGAAGCAGAGTAAATGTTAATAATGTCATGTGCTGCTTTTCATGTTCCTATAAGAAATCTATTTGAAATAACCTTGATACTGGTAAACATGCCCCACTTGCTTATATCCTAATTATTAGTTTATTCTTATTTTTGCAGGCCTACATTTTAATTTAGACCAATTAAAGCAGGTTTTTCTAAGGGACCTGTACTCTTGTAGTACTTACGGCAGATGCTTATAAGCAATACTTAAAAGCATCGATACATTCCCACCGTATGAAAGGTAAACTGCAGTTTGCCTGGTTACCTCAGCCTGTTGCTATTTTATTTACTAGTTTTTACTGTAGCTTCTCATTTTCACTCTGCAAATAAGAGGGAAAAAAATGGTTAGGTCCATGGGAAGCAAGTTTTGATAAGGTAGTTAGAAAACATGTGTATATTGATCTGCTTGAGGTTGTGCAAAGCAAATGTATTTGTCTTTGCTATCTTTTCTGTTACTGACAGTGTTTAAAATTGCAAATCATATTTCAGTCATTCAGGATAAGAAACCATATATTTTATTTATTTCCATTTTCTATCTGGACTATACATACGTTTAATTTTGCTAGGGTTTTGGGGGAGGCGGTTGGGGGTTTTTGTTGTGTTTGTTTGTTTGTTTTCCAGAAAATATTTTGCTTTTCCTGTAGATGACATTGCATAGTCTTGTGTTCTAATTTATTTTTCAGTGAATTGGATGCAGTTATATCTTATTTTTCCCCAAGGTTAGCATAAAAGATTTCTGTACACCATAATGGGGGGCAATAAAGGCACAGGCATGCATCGAGTACCCTGTGTGACTGACACCTAATGTAGGATGCAAGACATGTTACCACCACTAGATAAAAATCCTGGAATGCAGAGTGCTCGGGTCTCTTGCCTGGGGTACCAGCTAGTGTGAAAACATTGTCTTAGGTTCACACCTAGCTGGGCCTAATTTCAGAGTCCGGAGTGAACCTTCCTTCCTTCTCCCCATTGGGCAAGTGTTTCCTTTTTTATCAGCTAGATGAGGACAATTCTTTGAGGATTCCAGGAGTAAGTCTAAACATTCTCCCTTCTGCTCCAGTGCCACACCTACCTGGACAGACATCGTGGCTGCTGTTATTTTTTGAGAAGTAATGACTAACCGGTGACCACAGAAAAAGGAAAGAAGTCAGAATGCATGTCTCTCGTATTTATTGAAATGCATTCTGGTTTCTGTTAACGTGGTCAAACCTTTGATTCTAATGCCAGTTATTTTCTTAAGTACATAGACGAGGTACTAGCTTCAGACGACTTCGCTGACTTCCCATCCAGTTGCCGTTGGGGATATTGCATCCCAAGCTGCTTACTCCAAAAAGTTATTTCCAAGAATGAGAAGTGTGAAAAGAATATTTTAGACTGTGGCTGATATTTTTGAATAGCATTTAAATTTATTAGACGAGGATGCTGTCATTTCCTGTTTAGGGAGAAAACACGTTCCTCTTTAAAACTCTTTTTCCTCTCTCTTTTGACTCCCTTAAATACTTTTCAATTCTTGCTAATCACTGCTCATTCATGAGTTAGAATACTTTTGTTTTATAGTTCAGTCTTCAGTTTTAAGAGCATCCCTGTTGCCACATAACATCACAGTGGGTGTGGCAATTCAGATCCTGCCTGGTGGTATTGGATTCAAAATAGAAATCACTGTCTATTTGACCAACAGTGTGATGAATTAGCAGTTGTTGCCAAATATTCGAAGGCTGGATGTCCTTTTGTGGTTTCTAAGCTGCACTTGTTACTGTTTGTATGTCTTCCTGTGGTGTTCAAGCTCTCTCGTGAAGGGTGGCTTTGTAATTAAGCTGTCTAAAACACAACGTACAGAATTCCCATTTCGCTGAGACGCCTTCATTTTGCAACAGCCTTCTTTTCAGATTTTACTGGTGTCTGTGGGACTTACAATGTATGATGCCGGTGACTGCCTTAGTTACTTTCCAGATTACAAAATAGCCAAGCAGAGCGAGGGAATTTGATGAAACATGACCATGTAAAGCAGTGATTGCTGGAGGAATGCCTGTCTGGGCAAAACTTTTTTAAAGCTATAGTTTTTAAATGTTCTTTCTTGCTACATACTACAGAGGTGAAACATGCTCCAGCCGTGGTAAAATGTCTCTGGGTGTTTCTTTGGGCTGCATTGGCATCTACTGTGTGCTGTTCCTTTACACAATTCTCTGTCCTGAGAAATGGCTGGCTTTCTTACAAAGATGGGGCATTCTGTTTCTCTTCTCAACTTGACTTCCCCTCTCCTTTCTAGTTCCCACGACAGCAGCCAGCACCCCTGACGCTGTTGACAAGTACCTGGAGACACCCGGAGATGAGAATGAGCATGCCCATTTCCAGAAAGCCAAAGAAAGGCTGGAAGCCAAGCACCGAGAGAGAATGTCCCAGGTACAGAGGATTCTTCTGTCGTCTGTTGTTTTGTTATTTAGGGAAATCTGTGCCCGTCTCTCCCTCAGCTGGATAGACATAAAGTTTAATTTAAATGTTTGCTATGAGGACACAGACTGTAGGATTCCCCCACATCTATCCCTGTGAGCATCAAGCAAAGGCAAGTACAAGAGGATTTTGAAGCACAGATTCAACCGTGTCTCTCTGCTAAAGAAAGGTACTCTGTGAAGATGGTGAGGTGAGGGCCATTGATTGATACATTGTAGTAAACTTTATTTTGTGTGTGTGTCCCATAGCAGGCTGTATACTTTAAATGTGCTTTGTAAGATTTATTTAAAAAATAGAAAGGAGTAGTTTAATCAGTAAACTACTTACTATTACCCATTCAGCAGGAAGATCTGAGTTTGGTTCCCGGAACACAGACCTGGTGGCCTGTGTTCGAAGTCTAGTGCAGTAGAAGCAGATCCCTGGGACTTACTGCCCAGCCTGTCTGGTCTGCTTGAAGTTCCAGCCCCATGAGATAAGCTGTTTCCCAAGAAGTGTGGGGGACTAGAGGAAGAACACCTACACATTTAAGCTATGCCTTATCCCTTGGGCCAAATCCCAGCTAACTTCTTTATCAGGCTCTGTGTCCCAGGCTCCAGTCACCCAGCAGCAGGCACCATTGCTTTGTGAAAATTCCCTATGCCTTGGTACCACTCAGATGATCCAACCAAGCTAGTCCTTCCTAAGCTGGCTTGCCTCATGCCTGTACTCCTCCTGCCCCTAAATGCACTCTAAGATGCTGCTCACTCCTCCCATCTGTCCTCCCGTCAGTCCTCTGCCTGAGATTGGCCCTGGTCCTGACTCTGTGTCCCTGGGAATCATGAAGTCTTCCCCATGGAGGTCATCTCCTGAGCTGTTGGCATCCTAAACAAAAAAACACTTATTTTACACAGAACGAATGATGTATCTCAACAATCAGGACAAGGTTGCTATTTCTTTAAGGATGACTAGCTATAATACTTGGCCCTCCTCTACAGTTGTAACACTGAGAGAAAGGGCTCTACAACCACACTGGACCCAAGTAATCCTGGCCATGAAGTATAATTCACATTCTACCACTGGCCCACGAGGAAAACCTGAAAGCACATTGAACTAGAAAGCCAACTGAATGGAGCAGCCAACTAAAATCAATCCCCGCTGGAAGCTAGAATTTTTCACTTTTTTTTTTTTTTCATTAGAAAAATCATTTAGGAAGGTGTGCAAAGACTCATTGAGATTTACTACAATTCCCTCCTTTTTAAACTCAGAATTGATCTCATTTTCTGAAGCTTTCAGAGGCTTTCCTGTAACCCTTAAAAAAAAAAATAACAGCCCTGGGTATATAACTGCACAGAAGGCCACAGGAAGTATAGTAAACACTGAGTGCTCCCATGAGGTTTCCAGGGCCTGTCAGGGCACTCTGACCCCAGCCTGGCCTCTGCCTCTTATTCCTGCTGGCCTGGCTTGTCTGCAGCTGGAAGCTGCTCCCTCCACTGGGCTCACTTTGCTCCTGACATTGGCTTATTTTAGAAATGTCGTTCTCTTCTTCTTCCCACCCACAAATCTCACACAGGCCTCTGGCACACATCATGTTTGACTAGGGCCAAGTGGTTACTCTTACCTTTTACTTGATTCAAAAGATTTGTATAATCGTTTATGTATTGGTGATTTTTATTTCTGTATCATATGCCTAGACTACACTCTAATTCCTTTTAGTCCATAAAGAACTACGTAAGGTATGCCAACCTTGTATTTCATCCTTAAATCCATGTGAATCATTATTTTTAAATATTTTTTCACTGTCTCTGAGGTATTTTTATACAATTAAGAAAATTAGTTTCAAGTACTGTGTCAGCTTCTGACATGATCTGTTGTGGAAATGAGAGCCCTGGTGAGCATCTACTTAATCCAGGACTTAGTTCATAGATTTCCGGGAGATTTTCTCCGTCTTCACATCCCAGATCAGAGATTACTTAGCTGTAGTCATCCTAGAGCAGAGACTACGCCTGGTAGACCCCAGTGTTACAAGTTTAGCTGCCATTTATCTCCATAGTCTTTGCTGCTCAATTCTGGGGACTTTTTTGACTTTGAACTTGTCTGTCTCTTAAATCTCTACTTAGTAATCGTCATTTTCTCTACATGACATAGCCAGGCCTCTGAAGAGCCATAAATCCTGATGGAATTGATACCTCCCTGCACACAGTGAGAAACTGCTGTTCAGGGACCCACAGTGCAGCTCCGAAGTTCAGATTCAGAGTACTTCAAGTTTTCAAATTTGGAGCTTTTCCAACTGGATTTTTATTGTAGTTTTCAATTAATTTTCTGGGTTAGCATACAAAATAATGGACCTCATCTCTTTCTGTTACTGGTACAGAGGGTTAGGGAAGATGATATTTATATTGATGTTAATGACCTAGGGATCTGAAGATCTTGGTTGCAATGTGACTAGCATGTGCCAGATGCAAATAAGCACACACACAAAACCTAAATGTGCTTCGTTAACTGTATTAATTACTTCTTGGTATGCCAAACAGCCTGACAAGTGCGACTTATCAAAGGAAGGCTTTGTTTGGGTGTAGAATTCCAGGGTACAGTCCAAAGTGACACAGTAATCATGGTGTGAGGCAGGAGCTTCAGGCAGCAGGTCACATGGCACCTGCAGTCAGGGGGCAGCAGGTCACGGTGCACATGCAGTCAGACGGCACGGTGCATGGCTGCTCTCTCCTTTCCCTCCCATCCAGAATCCCCAGCCACAGACCAGTGCTACTTAAATTTAGGGTGAGTCTCCCCACATCAATTAACCTAATCCAGAAAATCCTTGCCACTTGTCATTTCTAGAGACTTGTGTCCATGGCGACGTTAAATCTCATCAAGCTGACAAGCAAGATTATTCATCACACTTACTTATATATCTAGTCCATTTAGTCTGTATGTAGAATGAAGTCTTTGAGAACAAAAATTTGCCTGATGCTGAGTTTTTTAATATATTCAGTGACATCTCAGGGATGCTACTGGTACTGACCCTTAACTCACCTGTAGATGGTCCACTCTGTAGTGGCACACTGAGCCAGTAAGCTGCTTGGCTTATCATCATTCCTCGCCCATTGGTTACTCCCATAGCTTTCTTAAACTGGTCTGTAGAGTGAGAGTGCTGATCACAGGGCCTGCTGTAATCAGGCATCAATTAAATCAGACTTTGTAAAGCACTTAATCCAGTAATAATTATCTCTTACCAGTGTACTCCAGTAAAAACCACTGGTTAAAGGGTAAATCTGCCTACAGAGTGTCTGTAAGTAGTCCTTCAGTGATGGCGTAGGCCATGGATTTGTGAGAGTAGGAGATATTGTTAAATTATTCTGAAAAATCGATGTTCAAGTTCATTTATATAGTAATATGTATTTTCAATACATTAGCTAGGTAAATCTTAATTATTTCATGGATCTGCAATTCCAAGAGGGCGGTCCAGGTTCTGAACGTCTAAGACAAGATGATAGCAAGGATGCATAATTGCAGGGAATTGGTTTTCACACCCCATTAAGACATTTGGTTTCTATCTCAAACTAATTTTGCGATGTCTTGCCTGAGGAATTCTAGTTAGAACATTGCCACCCGGGAACGTTCCCTCCCGAACAGGAAATTGAAACATTTTTCTTCCCAGGCTTGTCTCATCTATAAAGTGAAGCATCTCTTCAATATCTTTTTGTCCAGTGCTGTTCTTTATTAGCTAATAGAAGTACCCAAGTATCATGAACAATTTGTACGTTTTCCATGTATCTTGTTCTCAAAAATCTAATTTTAAAAAACCAACTCCCACGCTGATCAGTTATGACCTTATAAGTCTGATTTTCCTTGCAGTTTGAGGAGATGTCTAAAAAGTCCATGAGTACCTACCCTGTCAGCAACTTGGTGTATTGCTTCATCTTCCTTCACTGGGCTCTCTTCACAGGGAAACCCACTTCACAGACCAGACAATAGAAAAGGGAAAGGCAGCCATGGGTGATGGAGAGTTAACCTGCATCTACATTCAGCAGAATACAGCAATAGACAGTGTATTCTGATCAGTGAGTGAGAAGGTCGAGAACAGGAAACTGTCATGACACAGAAGGCTGGCCTGCTGACTCAATTAATGTCTTACCTTTTTCCACATTCAGAAGATTATAATGCATACTTTCTGGGGATTTATGGGTGGATTTGAAGTAATCCTTGCTACTCATGACTTCGGTTACTGAACAGGAAGAGTCCACTCTTCATTTGTGCAAGGAGTAGACTTTAGCATTTCGGAGAACAGAGGTCTTCCTTCTCTTCTGCATCACCTTTCCCTTTGTGTCATTGTATTCCTGGTCTGCACATACACATAACCAAAATACACCACTTAGAAGGCTTTGACTTGAGGTCATAAAAGGTTAAAATAGATGTTTTAGTTCATTGACTGGAGACTTCGTTCAGATAGCATACACCTTTCTTTTAGCCAGGGTTTCTATTCCTGCGCAAATATCATGACCAAGAAGCAAGTTGGGGAGGAAAGGGCTTATTCAGCTTATGCTTCCACACTGCTGTTCATCACCAAAGAAAATCAGGACTGGAACACAAGCAGGTCAAGAAGTAGGAGTTGATGCAGAAGCCATAGAGGGATGCTACTTACTGGCTTGCTTCTCTTGGCTTGCTCAGATTGCTTTCTTATAGAACCCAAGACTACCAGCCCAAGGATGGCACCATCCACAATGGGCCCTCTCCCCTTGATCACTAATTGAGAAAATGCCTTATAGCTGGATCTCATGGAGACATTTCCCCAAAGGAGGCTCCTTTCTCTGTGATAACTCCATCTTGTATCAAAATGACACACAAAACCAGCCAGTATAGACTTCTACTATGGGTAATCGGTGTTTACTCACGTCAAGTAAAATGACTTTTAGGCATTTCTCAAGGAAAATGAAAAGATGAACCAGCCTTATTTCGAGAAGCTGAAAAACATGTGGACATTTATATTCACCATACTGCTGGCATAAATTATGTATATTCTTGTAGGACAAATATTATTCACATTGGGATGGGCATGTGATGCATTTTTAATAAGAAACATACTGTAACATAAGCCACTATGTTAAATCTGTATTTGAAAGAAGAATGGAGGATTTTCATATTGTCTTATGTCATCTTTATAGGTCATGAGAGAATGGGAAGAGGCAGAGCGTCAAGCAAAGAACTTGCCCAAAGCTGACAAGAAGGCTGTTATCCAGGTAACACCCCAGCCCCACCTACACACCAGACAGGACCTGCCACTCTCAGTCATCAAGGGCCTCCAGGCATCTGCTGGAAGCCCCTGTTCATATTTGCATGACCTTGACTCATTCTCACTCCTTGCCTTAGTAATAAGTTGCTTCCCTTACATTTGCCCCCAACTATTTAAAATTAAAATTAATCACCCCAAATTTATTCTATGACTTGCAGTCTTCTTTCCATTAATGATACATTTTTTTGAGTGGCTGGAGTTCTCAGCTCCTCCAGTCCCTTGGAAAATTTAAATTAGATTAGAAATTTAAGACTAAACTCAGTCTACCAATGACTTTGTACAAACAGAAAGACTATCTTTGTACTAATCATCACCATCACGTTAAGAAATCAATATGTTTGTGTCTATTTTTTCACATCAGCATTTCCAGGAGAAAGTGGAATCTCTGGAACAGGAAGCAGCCAATGAGAGACAGCAGCTTGTAGAGACACACATGGCCAGAGTTGAAGCCATGCTCAATGACCGCCGCCGCCTGGCCCTCGAGAATTACATCACCGCACTGCAGGCTGTGCCTCCAAGGGTAGGTCACATTGAGATCTCACTTCAGGTCACAGCATCAATGATGGTTTTGAGACAGTGAGGATTGGAGGCCACAAGAAAGAAGCTAGGAGAAATGCCATAAGCACTTTATTTGTAGATGTGATTTAGGTATGTTGTCTCCTAAAGACACTGGGGTCACAGACCAGTGTTGGCCTTCCCTCTCTTTTGGCGATTACCTTTATACTGTTTTTCATGCTGCATTCTTATTTTGCTTTAAGCCGTCATTTTTAAATCTTTTTTATATAATAGGAAATAATCATACTTTTTGCCTCATGTAGTCATGAGTTTTCATAGTTATATTCTTTGTTCATATTTACCATGTATCATTTTTCTTCAGCCCAATGGGCATCCTTTATGTTTTCAAGTGGATATAAGATGAAGTTTGAATTCTTTGGCTTAGAATGTGTATAAGCTAGTGATTTATTTATGCTTGAAAAACACCTTAACTTTACTATTGGTTTTAAAAGATATTTTGGCTGGGTATTGAATTATCAGTCCAAGTGATTTTCTTTTACTACTTTAATGATGTTTGCTGTTTTCAACAGACCATTCTTACTACCTCTACAGATAATCTTTTGTTTGATATGGCTATGCTAAAGTTTTTTCTGTTTTTCACAGTACTTATTCTATCTATGTAAAAGGATGGAATTTCATCTGTCCTCTGGCCATCCCTTCGTCTCATACCTAAGATTATGTCTGATATTTTCTTGCATAATTTTGTATCTGGTCATTTTTTATTGGCTATCATACACTATAAACTTTATGTTGTTGGGTGCTAGGTACTTTTGTATAGCTATAAATATATTCAGGCTTATTTGAAATCTAGCTAGTTTACCTAGAAGTAGCTTTACCCTTTCAAATTTCACTACTTTTAGATTTGTTGGGTGGAGTGAATCTCCTTGTAGCTTGTTATTCCTATTTTCAATCAGAATCCTTCTTAGTAGTCTACCATGAGCGCTGAGTTTCAAATTGGATTGCCAAGATCCGGGCAGTTCTCTGTCTGTGGGACTATATGCACTGTTTTCTCTAATCCTCTGGGTACCTTTTACCTCTAGCCTCAGACTCTTATATCAGCAGGCACAGAAGAGTCCTCAACTACAGTCAGTAGGATAACCTGCAGATCTCTTGTAGAGCACTTGATCCTGTAAAGTCTAGCCAATTGGGTCTCTACTGACGCCTCACTTCTTGGAGTCCTCTACCTGAGATCCCTACCTTGTACAGTCCAGGAAGGTCAGAGGCCGTGGTTGCTGACAACTGTAGGACCTCCCCTGTGTGTCTCCTCTTCCTCTGTGATCTATGCTCCTTACGTTGCAGAAGCTGTTCCTCTTATTTAGTCCATCTATTCCTTTTCTCTGGCAGGAGGGTGAAATCTTGGTCTTGATATATCTTGGCCGTAAGTGGAAATTTGCCCACATTATGTAACAAAGCTCAAACTCTACCCACTTGTGCTGATTTTCCTTTCCCTGTTAAGGAGCTCCTGGCACTCCTCTGGGTAGCGAGATGTCACTGATTCTTTTGTACTGATGACATCACTGTGATCTCGGGGGATGGGGTGGCTGGTTCAGGGTGACACCAGTAGTCATGGACAGAGGAAGCTGTGAGTCAGTTGCCTGCTACAACCTCTCTTCTCTGGACCATACTTCCTCCCTGAACAAAGAGCTTCTGAAAATAAGATGTCTATATTAGCATTTTATTTTCTGTGAGCAATCTCTGTCTTTCCCACGTAGTACTTAGTGAAGTTCTGGTTATGTCTTTCTGCAGATGACAAGGTCCTTGGTTATTCCTTCTTTAGAGAGCGTGCTTTGGTGAGGAGAGTTGTGGAGGTCATTTGTCAGGCAAGAGTTGTTGGGTGGATTTTTAAGATTAAGCCCACAAGCCTGAGTCTTAGGGTGCTTTGTTCTGTGCATAAAGTTACTGACCTTGAGTGTTATTTAAAATTTGACTCAGCCACTGCACTTAGCTCTGTATTTTGAAAAGGTATTAGAAAACTCTCTCTTCTTGATCACTTTTGTGCATTTCTCTTAAAAAGATAGAAATTAAGAGTTTCCATTGAATCTTGTAATTGGAACTATGAGATGTGTTTGGATATGTTGCTTATAACAATCACAGAGCCAGAACAAGTTATTAGAAATATGACTTAAATGTGCACTGACTATTTCAACATAACGGTAAAAGTAGTTTTTTTTTCTTTTCTATTTTAAAATAGTCTAATCTTATTCTGAATGTTTGCCAAGCTTCATAGATAGATCTTCCTCAAGACCAGTGAGAAATACATGACCAGGGGCACATGTGTCCTAGTTTTAATTAATTCAAACAGAAAATGAAGGAATAAGTTGAAAATCTTGGAAGCTTCTCTGTTTCTGAAAATGTATCCATTCCCACATTCCCTCCAGAGAGGAGACGTCCTCTGGCACTTCCTTCTGAACATGTCTTCTTGGGCAGCTGTCCACAACTGCAGAGCTAGGATGCTCTGTGGCCCTTTTCTGTGTTTCATCTTTTAAAGTGAAGTTACAAGTGTTTAGATATTTAAAAACATTTTATAGAGCACAAATGAGAAGTGATTGTTACCAGAGTTTGCCATAGAGAGCAGGGAGTTGGTTAGAACTTCTGAGAATGTGTGTGCTTGCCTTTACACACACACACACACACACACACACACACACACCACTCTTAAAACCATTTCCAGAGGTGCATTTGTTTGTTTAAATTTAACATGCATTCTAATACAAAATTTAACAGCTATAACTGGCTTCTAAGAAGTCTTTAGTTTTATTATGTAAGTGTTTTTAATAAAAAAAATGAACTTCCAGTTGTTTCAAAACAGTGTAGGCGTTGGAAAAGGAGGGAATATAATTAAAGCAGCCTAGATGTATTCAACCTTGAATTGTTGGTCCATTAGAGAGTATTTGAAGAAAGAACAGAAGATCTTGAATGTGATTATGCAAAGCTAAAACAGATTGTTGTAAATCACCCTGGAAAAAGTCAAGAATGTGTCACAGGTGGCATTTGTTGGATGATCAGACCTCTTGGCAAACCTTTCCCGGGGTCTGTGTTGCTTAAAACATCTTTTGTTTACTAATTCACGCTCACTCTGTGGGTTCTCCCTTCTGGGTTGTGTTACTAAGCCTGTTTATCCCCAGAGAACTTCAGTCTGTTTGGTTTGACTAAACAAGGCTTAAAGGTGCAGAAGTCCATATCAGACCTGGCCTTTCTGTGCTGTGGGGTTGAAGGAGGTTAGCTCTGTCCTCAGGGTCTGTACAGCTAACATTTAGCTGAAGGCATGAATCACAGAGCTGTAGGCAAGGGCTAAATCTCAGTCTAACCTGAATGTAATGTAAATGTCGCTGATTTGTGGGAGAAGACTGCAATCAGTCTGTTTTCCACAGGTTGTGGTGTTATATAAATACCTGTGTTTAATGCCCAAGACAACCAGTTAATCTGTAACTTGGGACAAGTTACTTAACAAAGGAATTCTTCCTCCCCAGTCTGCAAATCGGGGTTAAATTTTCAACATGTTGAAACAGCAGTTAACATGTTTCTACTTTTGGTTGGCCGTAATTCAAAACCAGAAGGATTCACTGAAGGTTGAGATAGGACTATAGAGAGTACAAAGACGACTTCCTTCCCAAGGGGTCTGTGAGGTGGTGTGGAACACTTGGAGGCTTTAGTGACTGTCCCAGTAGGGAGGATCTGCTACTTAGTAAAAAAGGAACCAATGGATTATGGCGTTTCTGAACTCCTTGAGTACTGTGCAATATGTCTGGTCTAGCAGTGTGAATCATGCAAAAAACGACCTTTCCATGTAACTCATTGTTATTATCTGAACTAAAAATCACCAAACAGAAGGAAGACAAGAGAATAATCTGTTGCCATTTTCTCTATTCAGTGAAATTTGTGTTTGACCTATCTTGACAGTTTCTAAAGAAAAAGATTATAGATACATTTTATATCAGGCTTTAAATTTTTCACCCAACCCCTAAACTTAATGGCAAGAAAACAAAACAAAACAAAACAAAACCCTTATTTTTTAAAAATTGCAACGTAAGTGTCCCCAATCAGTTTTGATTTGTTTCCTTACTTTATTTTTGTTTGCATTCCTTTTCCTGGGTTTTCTTCTGGATTTTTCCTGTAACATTGAGAATATGTATACAATGTTGATGGCAAAATTGGGACTCAGACTCAGCAGGAGATACCACAAGGCTGTAGGTATAGCTCTCTCAAGTGTGTCTCTAAACCACCACTCAAGTGTTTTATACAGTTTATATCGTATGCTGAATATTTTTTTAAAATCTGAGATATACAACTACAGACATCTGTGGCTTTCTACAAACAGGAGAAAGTCACTTTTTTCTGGGGAGATAAAGTTCAAGGTTTTAGAAACCATTAGCATGAAATTTAATGTTTCAGGAGGGGTTTTTACATTATCTGAAACAGAGACAGGTCATGATTTCCTTCCATTTTATCGACATCAAGCTGGTTATCAACATGTTATAAAGACAATGGATGGATATCTTTTGGAATTAGTGAAATGAGCCTTGTTAAGAGAAGATTGGTATATCTGGACTCTGTTAGGAATTTTCTGGGACAATCAACCACTTCAAACACTTTAAAGGGATGGGGAATACTGGATAAATACATCAAGTGGGTTTGGAATTTCAGTGTGGTCTGTGAACATTGGGAGACTGGTTTTCTCATCTGAGAGATACTCACTTGCATGAATAAGATACAAAGGATAGTTTACAGCCTGGAAACACTTCTGAAATTATACTTGGCTCTGAGTCACTCATCAATTTAACTAACAGTGAATTAGTGATTTGATTAACAGTCATTGATTAGCAGCTCCATTGAGCCAGGAACTATAGCAGGAGGTAGGAATAGGCCATACCTGTGGTCCTATCTCAGAATGAGTGTGCTCTACTGTGCCGTGAGTTCTTGTCCTCTGTGCTCACATTGTGGGCATCATCTAATCCGTTTCCTTACTGTGTATCCCTCATCGTCGTTTCATAAATTAATGTTCGCATGCCTTTTTCAAAAGGCAGTGTGATTCCAAGGTGAAGGAGATGCAAATGGAAAGGGCCAGATCATCTGCAGAGAGAATGCAGCTACAGGGCAAAGATGCGCACGGAAACAGTGGAGATGATAATGAAGAGGGCTGGATATAACTGGTCCCAACGGGGCAGATCTGTTTCTTTATTCTTAACTATGAGTTTTAGATCCGGCCCATTGCCGCTATAACCAAAATGCACTGTTAATACTTAACTGAAATAAGAATTTGCCAGTAAGCCGGGCGGTGGTAGCACACACCTTTAATCCCAGCACTTGGGAGGCAGAGGCAGGCGGATCTCTGAGTTCAAAGCCAGCCTGGTCTACAGAGTGAGTTCCAGGACAGCCAGGGCTACACAGAGAAACCCTGTCTCGAAAAACCAAAAAGAAAAAAAGAAAAAGAATTTGCCAGTAAAATACACATATATGTACACACATATAACACATACAACACACACACATAACACACATACAATACACACACCAACCCCAATCCATATGTATGTGTGTGTGTGTGTGTGTGTGTGTGTGTGTGTGTGTATATATATATATATATATATCTCACTAGTTAGGGAAAATTTCAAGAGTTAATATTAATAAATATTATTAAATTATTTGTCAACATATTTATAATGAGCCACTGAATTTTTGCTTGTTCTGTGAAAAATTCCATTTTGAATGGGAGTAATGTGGTCAAACTAATAGTCATTAACAACAATTACTTTAAGACAATTGTGGAGATACCAGGCATTCTTTTTCTATCATTCCTACAAGGATATTTTTCTTTTTTTGTTAATTAAAATCTACCAAATTCATCTTTGTCCTGGCATAATCAAATAAAGCACCCTAGACATTGATGACTGCTCGTTACTCTACAATGGATTATATAGCTCTAGAAATAACTAGCACCCACCTTGGAGAATTGTGGCTGACAGTTGTGAAAAGGGCCACCCATTTCATTCCTTTTCTTTTCTTTTCTTTTCTTTTCTTTTCTTTTCTTTTCTTTTCTTTTCTTTTCTTTTCTTTTTGAAGGAAATGCACATGAATCATATGCCAGAGCTGAGCTGTTTTCTTTGAAACAAGTAAAAACATAATAATGCAGGGACAGTGTTGCTTGTTTCTTCTTCTTTATCTGAACACACTGTCATCTATGAGTCCAGACACACCATTTTAGGTGGTTTGTCTGCTTGCTCTCCAACATAGGGATTAATCTAACTTTAAATTTCTAAACATGAACCCTGCAATTGCAATCTCAGAGCAACCAAGCAGAACTCTGCAGCTAGGGGCACCTTAAGGTCCTTGGAATTATCAAATGTCCCTAGGCTTTGCTCATGGGAGTCTCCAGGCTCACATGATGATGAGGTCAGAGCTCATTTTCAGCCCTCAGGGCTCATGGCTCATCCAGGGCTGGGGGATCCTGGAGGCCTGGTATGCTGTTGCTCTGTATCAGGCTCTGGGGATTTTCAGGAAAAGTTAGAAATATCTTCCTGAAACACACAAAGAAATAGCGGTGTTAAGCGAGATAAGAGCTTGAAACCATGTGAATACATTCTTTCTTTAATTATCACCAGACTTACTAGAAGATAAGGGTGAATTCAGAAGGAAAACCCATGAATATCACAAAAGCCCAACTTGTACCTAATGCCTTGAATCACTTTCCAGTAATCTTCTAATGAGATTGACAGGGGACGTTCCTATCTTCCTCTTTCTCCTTCCTGCTTCAGACCTTTAGCAAAGTATAGCCTCCTGCCAAGAGCCTAGGACCAGAAATGGATTCAGTAATCTAAATACAAATCTTCTCCACTGTTATAAAGAACTACAGTCAGTGTGCTCTACAAACTCAGCCCTGCTGTCATCTGCCCTAGCCACAGTGTCATTTTTGCATAATTTTAGTCCCTTCTCCTGTACCTCTTTCTTCTCTCTCTCTCTCTCTCTCTCTCTCTCTCTCTCTCTCTCTCTCTCTCTCTCCCTCCCTCCCTCCCTCCCTTCCTCCCTCCCTCCCTTCCTCCTTCCCTTCCTCCTTCCCTCCCTCCTTTTCTCCCTCCCTTCCTCTCCAGCCCTTTCTGAAAGAATTGTCTTCTGAATTGTGAAGATGGAAAAATTGAAGTTCTAATGTTTATTTTTAATGAACGTTAGCATTAATACACAGTAAGTGGGATGAATATATGCAATTTATGCTGATGTGAAAGACAGAGGAAGCTAATCTGTGAAAAGCATGTGTGTTAGCTATAAGAAATGACCTTCCCGGTTCTCTAAAAGGTACTTTGGCTTAATGTAGAAGAACAAGGCCAGGCTGCAGCATCAGGTGCAGTTGCTTTCTGGTGACAATTCTTTCAAGACAAAATGCCTTAGAAAATCATTTTTAGGTGGACAGCCCTTGGGGGTAGAAGAATTAAAAAAAAATGATGAAAGAAATCCTTACATTAGGTTTTTTTCTTCTTTGAACTCGTAAAAGGAAAAAAAAAAGCGCATTTTCTTCAAAATAATCTTGTCCTAGAGACAGAAATGAAATAGACAACATAAAGTGCATTAGGAGTCATCAGACAGATGCATCATGGGTAAATGCTGTGATTGTGACCCTTCTGTCTCCAACCTTGAAAGTGTATGTAGCCTAAGAAGCCAGCGTCAAGGTTATATAACACTCTGGTTGTACAGCGCTTCGGAAAAAATCTGCTCTCGTTGTTAGCAGCAGTCAGCCTTTAATTTCTGACTTGTAAAAATTACTTTTTAGTTACTATAAGTCTCTCTCCTTGGATATGAGCTTTATAGGTGTAGCTTATCAATTATCTGTCTTAGTCTTTCTGAAATATGAAAGCAGATCCTCTTTCATAAATCCGGCTGCATGCCACTCTATGGAGGGGACTTTTGATTATATGCTACCTGGGCCTGTGTGTAAAGCGAGAGTGTCACTCTACCTTGGGATCATGAAGAAACATTCTGTATAGAATAAATAAGTAAACCAAGCAGATGGGGGCAGGTTTTTGGATTGTGTGTGGCTTTGTTTGTATTCTAAAGCACAGGAACCTGGCCTGTAGCTGGCAGACTTCAAGTACAGAGCACCAATTCCAGGTTGAGGACTATGGATGGGAGCTCCAGATGGGGGTCCTAATAGACAGGAAGTGAGACCTAAACTGGGCCTGTGGCTGCCACATTGAAGAGAGGGATCTAGCATAAATAATGGAGTATACTGAAAGCAACTACTGGGTTTTGCACAGCTCTTCCTGGTAGAACAGAGAAAGAGGACTAAATTCTACCTAGAATTCCCAGGAGAATGCCTCAAAGTTATATATAGTGTTATATATATATATATATATATATATATATATATATATATATATAGTATATTTTGGAGCTGTGTACAAAACATGGTAATGAGATATAGATAATATATGTATCACATTACCATGCTATATATATATGTAATACATAAATTTTATATATATCACTATATATAACTTTGAGGCATTATATAATATATAATATATGTAATAATATATGACAATAATATACTATACATTATATATAGTATAATAAGGACATTGTAATCCACCCTCCTCTTTACCACATATTATACTCACATGTACAAACATGTACATATCACATACACTCATTCATATATACATATATGCATGCATATATATACTTAACATACATAGTTTCTGGTAATAAATTCCATACCATCCAACTGTTTTTCAAGGTGTCAACCACACATTATTTAATAACTGTATTTCTCTAAACATTCCCAAGTCTATTCCTGACATGTCTTCATGAAGAGTGTATATCCTTGTACACCATCGTCTGGAATCATAGGACAGGACACCAACAGCAGTAGAACTGCTAGAGACGAAGAAAACTTAAATCCTTTAAAAAAAAAATGTTTTCATATAAAACTAGAATAAAATGAAGTAGAACCAGTTTAATAAAAGCACAAAACAGAAGCACTTAAGAAGAAACTTGATTGGGCTGGAGAGATGGCTCAGTGGTTAAGAGCCCTGACTGCTCTTCCAGAGGTCCTGAGTTCAATTCCCAGCAACCACATGGTGGCTCACAACCATCTGTCATGAGATCTGATGCCTTCTTCTGGTGTGTCTGAAGAGATCGACAGTATACTCACATACATAAAATAAATTAATATATATTTTAAAAAAAGAAGAAACTTGATTGTTGCTAGGAGTTTTAGTATCTGATTGTTTGAAAAGAGCTTAATTAAATTTCAAAGTAAAATAACTACAGTTTAATGATGGCCTTTGTTCTGGGGAAAGATAATGTTCCACAGAACTTATGAGGTATGCCTTGCCCGACAGTTAAGTAGTTAACTTGTCTATTATTTTCTTATTTTGATTATTGCACCACTATAAGTTACTAATGAAGGGATTATTTGCAAAGCACTATTTCTGGTCTTGGGCCTGTGCACAAACATGGCAATGCAATCTCATGAATGTTCCTTGAATACTTCAGTGGGAAAATAGAAGAATCTTACTGAAGGCTGGGAAATCCAAAGTTTATTCTCCCTCTGCAGTGGAAAGCAGCTATTTAGAAAAAACATGGTGATTTAGAACAGTGTCAGAAATACCGAACTTGCATATAATTTAAAAAGGAAGAATGGTCTGGGTACCCATTCATGAAGACTTGGGAGAATTAGCCACAAGCTCCCTTGCAGGGCACACATCATGAGACCCTTGGACTCAATGCTAGTGGAAGAAGTAATGTTTTGCACAGACTTGAAACCCATGTTCTTATGGTTTTCCTCATAGCCTCATCATGTGTTCAACATGCTCAAGAAGTACGTCCGTGCGGAGCAGAAAGACAGACAGCACACCCTAAAGCATTTTGAACATGTACGCATGGTGGACCCCAAGAAAGCTGCTCAGATCCGATCCCAGGTAAGCTCTGAATGTGGGAACCTTCTGCAGCTTGCAGTCCACAGTTGTTGCTTCTTCGATTGATGGGAAGATGCTTACCTCCCTCCAAAACACCTATGGTGGTGGTATTGTATCTCTTTGGCAAGAGTTCTTTAATGTCTGAAACTCTAACAGCTAATCGTCATGGGATGTGGTTCTACATGGCTAACATGTGGAAGCAGAAGGACTGATAGTTCAAGGCCAACTGGGCTGCTTGAGAGAGATGCTGTCTCAAAGAGGTGAGGATCAGAGGGATGACTCATCAGTTAAGAGTGCTTGCTATTCTTGCTGAGGACCTGAATTTAGTACATACATACATACATACATACATACATACATACATACATACATACAAACAAATAAAGAATCAAGCCACCAAAATAGAGAAGATGATAACTCAGTAAACAGAAAGCCATATAATCTAATCAACTAAATTAAGCCCAGTCATGGCAAACTCCATTGTAACTGCAATGTTTAGGTTTGCTAGAATCCAAATGAAGATTTGTAATTATTTTCTGCTTTCTCATTCCCAGAGGTTGAAAACCAGGGTCTGCCTCCAGAAATCCAAGATTTAAAATTTTCTCGAATGAAATAAAACTAGAAACATTTGCCTCCTGTACAAAATATTGAATCAAATTGAAATATTCCTATGTATTAGAAAATTTGCAAAGATATTTCTGTAGGGAAGAGGGTATTACGGAGGCTTGAGTGTTCGGAGTCTGGTGACTGATGTGGGCTTTGAAACTGTTACAAGCGTGCAGGCTACTGGTAAATACTGATAAATGAGAGAAGAAGAAAGAGACACACAAAAAGCCCCTTTAGTTCAATGTTCCAGCTGTGTGTGTGTGCACGTGTGTGTTGGGTGTGGTATTTGTCACTGTTTCCTTAGCAGAGATTGTTCACCTGGAGCTGCCATTTTCTAACAGGTTATGACACACCTCCGAGTGATCTACGAGCGTATGAACCAGTCTCTGTCCCTGCTCTACAATGTCCCTGCGGTGGCTGAGGAGATTCAAGACGAAGTTGGTGAGTGAGCTGTCCTTTGGATGTTCTTTGTGAGACGTGCCTTTCCCTAGGACAAATCAGGGCTGAGAGTCTTCTGTGTCAGTCACTCATGCCCGTGTGCCTACAAGTTGTAAAGTACATTTTGTGGGTTGGTGGAGGAGGAAGGTGGCACATGTGTGTGAGAGAGTCTAAAATCCTTTAGTGCACATGGCAACCAGAGGAAGATACCAGGTGTTGGAAGATATCAATGTTCTGCTCTATCACGCCGTTCCATGGGACAGTCTCTTACTGAACCTAAGGCTCTAGTGATGGCCAGCAAATTTCCCTGTGTCTGCCCTTAATGATGCTAGGAGTCCAGGACCACATGCATCCACATGGATACTGCCACTGAGGAGTCAAGCTTGGGTCCTCCTGTTTACACCGCCAGCACTCTCGCCCACTCCACCCTCTCTCTAGCCCCAGATGGCCTCTTACAGTGAAGCTCGCCCTTGTTGCTGCTTCACACCTTAACATTCAATGCTTGTGAGACTGAAAGATCTAACCTGATGTAGAGAAGATCTTGTAGCTGTGAATTAGTTGTTGTTGAATCCCGTGTTGATGGTGATATTCTAATTTATCCAATCTTGCAGGTAGATCACCCACTACATTTTTTTACTTTATAACAAAGAACAGTAGAGCTTTCGTCTACCCTGTGTATCGAGAGCTCAATGTCCCATTTGCTTTTCACTTCATTAGATTTCTTGTGACTGCATGTTTCAGTTGTATTTGGAAGACAGAGATCAGTAATGAGTCCTCTATATAAGAAGCCAAGAAGTGGGCACAGTAATGCATGAGAGGCTGAAACAGGGGAATTGCTTCAAGGTCAAGGCCAGCTGGACTTGAACATAGTGAGTTCAAGTCCAGTCTAAGATACACAGTGAAACCTATCTCAAGAAAAAGATAAAATAAAAAAGAATAAAATAAAACATATAAAATGAAGAAAAATCTCCACAAGGGACAAAAATTCAAAATTTAACTCATAATCCTACTAAATTGAAGTTAGATTTCTAGATGTGTGAATTAAATGGATATACTTTGTATACTTAGTTTAACCCTCTTGTCCTGTGTGACTTACACCAAGGTAACATTAACAATATCAACTATAGAACAATAAGCCATCATAAAGGGACTGGGAGGGACTGTACCTAAGCCCACTAATTACAGTTGGCACTTTCTGATTTCTAATTTGCTCTTAATAGAGCCTCTCATTTGGCATTGTACTCCTCTAAACAATAGCCACAAGTGAGTCGGACAGATGGTGACTCAAATCCCTCAGTGCTACAAAATGCCCAAGAATGGGACCACCCAATAAACTTAAAATCTCAGAGACAGAGAGATAGATAACTAGACCACACTTGCTTTCTCTAAGAAACTGCCACGAGGACAGATCAGGAACAATTACATAAAAGCTAGGACTACAGAGATGGACCAGTGGGCAAAGTGCTTGCTGGACATGTAGAAGACCTGGATTAAGATCCCTAGCACCAACATTTAAAAAATAAAAATTGTCAGTCATGATGACATGTGCCTGTAACCCTACTGTGTGGACAAAAGCAGGTGGGTCCTAGGGACCTTGCTGGCCAGCACTAGTGTACCTGTTCCAGTCCATAAGGAAAAGAAGCCATTGAAGAAGGCATGCCAACATCAACCTTTCAGTCTTCACACACCACACATACATACACACACACACACACACACACATACATACATACATACATACACACACACATACACACACATACACACACACACATACACACACACATACACACACACACACACACACATGATTCCTGTCATTATAAATATACTATATGCCACATACTTACAGAAAATCTTTATAGGATCTTTCATGTGGAATCTCAGATGCTTCCACTTTAAAATAGTTGTTAACCATAGGAAAAACCACTTGCCGTAATGAACACACTGCAGCCTGTCCATTACAGGCCTGTGTGCCCTTTAAGCTCCTGAAGCAAAAGGTTGAGGTAAGAGTTCTTCAGGGAGAATGGGCTTCTTTGGTTGTCCAACAAAACCCTCAATCAAATCGGGTGAAGATAAACCCAAACTTGGCCCTGTGTGCTAATTACATATATTTATATAACTTTTATATATTAGTCTCTTTACTTTTGTTCATATTTAAAGTATTCTATAGTAAACGTGTGATTTGTTTGTTGTTATCCAGTGAGAAGAGCCTCATAGGGTTCTTTCTATTTGCACCTTACAGTATACACAGTGGTCTGTGAATTTCGTTCACTGAACATTTCCCTAAGTTATCAAACTTTAGGTTTGAATCAGTTCAGCACAGATAAGGAAAAAGCTAAACTTCAGACCAGTTGGCACAGGTGTATCTCTCTCAATAAATTATGCTTCCAACCTTAAATCTCTATTATGGGCCAAAACGGATTAGAAGGGAGCCTTTACTACAAAGAAGCTACGCTGTGTGGGTGGAGGTGGGGATTGAAATCAAGCCTGTACAAAAGAATAAATAAACAAACAAACCATGTCGACTAGAGCACAACAGTCAGGTTGCCAGAGAATTCTGGCCCGGATCGTGTTACCCCATGGTGCTTCCCCAGGCAGCCCATCTGTCCATGATACAGCTCTAGTAAAACCCAAATCTGTAGTTCTGGTGACTGCACACATGTCTAGCATCTTGTGTGCCTTAGAGACTCTGGGCCAGTCCTTCTCAACCTTCCTAATGCTGTGACCCTTTAATACAGTCCCTCGTGTTGTGGTGACCCCCCACCATAAAATTATTTCATTGCTATTTCATAACTGTAATTTAATATTATGAACTATAGTGTAAATACCAGATATGCAGCATATCTGATATGCAACCTCCATCGTGGTCACAAGCCACAGGCTGAGAACCAGCTGTTGTAGACTCTGGAACCATACATTTGACCTTGCCCTGTTTTTATGGTCTCACTCCACTTCTGGCTGGATATCAGAGCCTTTACCTCACATTGGCCCTCTCACCCAAATTCTCCCTCTTCTGGATGGCCTGAGCAGCACAGATCTCTGTCCTTAGAAAGTCACATCCCTCAGGATCCAACTGAAGCCTTGGCACTTCTGAAAAGTCCTAACTGATTAACTAAGAGGACAGAGCAGGAAACAATGGTTTGGTGAACTGATTCGAGTCTGCCTGTGACATCAGTCGTCTAGGTATCTTATGAAAATTCACCTTGGAGTAATGGACGATCGAGTACAGAAGAAGTGGGCCGTCTAGGGGAGGAGTCAGGGCCCACAGTCGTTCTATACCCCTTCGAAGAGCCAGTCCCTCGGACACTAAGCGAGTCCATTTTCAGCAAACCTTCTTGTATTTTGCACAAAGGCAGCATATGAGCTAATATCAACGGTGAAGACTTCTGTGGCAGTATCCCCAGCCTATAACTGAAGAAACTGAATCCTCGAGAGGCCACTTTGGATAGTGAAGGAATAAACTGGCACTGAAGCCAGGGTTGGCGTGAATCCCACATCTGTGTTCTCTCCATCACCCATTATCCCGCACAGGGAGCTTTCTTCCGTTTAACCTTAGTGTCTACACATAGGGTTTGAACCTGGGAGGACATAATCTAGTTTGTGATAAATTGCTTATTTCTACCACAGCAATGTCAGATCCTCTGAGCTCCACTGTCATCCGTGGTCTTTGACTCTGCACAACCTGGAGTGCTTCATAGGTTTCCATTGCTGTAGTCTAAGAATGAACCAGATCATTAAGCTTCAAGGTAGATGCCCCTTAAATTATGAGATGATCTGTTTCTTGATAATCCTAAAACCTCCATGCTAAGTTCCTTCCTTGAGTCCTCCCATAACCATTGCAGGAAATACCTTCCTTTCTTCTGTGACAATGTTCCCTAAAGCTGTTGTGATTGATCTAGCCAACAGAATGATGTCATTGGCACTGGCAGCAAAGTAAAGAATAAAGCAGACTTCCCACAGCCCTTCTCAACACTGTATGAGGTGATTGTATGTCGCACACAGCCTTGACACTGTGTCCTGTGGTCATCTCCACAGTTTACACAATCACATGGTTGATTGATTAACCATGCATCTGATTTGACTCTCCTAAGTATTTTCCAAACTGCTGTTTGTTCTTTTTCAAAAGGCTGACCTTTTATTGTCTTATGATTTTTAATTCAGCTTAAATTATTATTCACAAATCCCGAAGCACACATACTATTTAATATTCTCCTTTAAAAATGTCTTGCACATACATTGTGAAGCTTTCTCATTCAGAAGGGTGTAAGAAATGTTGATAGAGGTGAGCCATTGCCTAATCCCTCATACATATTGCTTAGGAATTTGTCGTTCTAACAAAATGTAGCTGACCAGAGTTCCTGCCCATGTAAATCGTCACCATTTAACCGTCAGAAGGCCAGAAGCTCTTCAGTTCCCACTGCTCTTCAGCTCATCCTTGGCTTTGCCAACGTGACATTCTAAGCAGTTAGGTGATTTTGTCCCTTGTAATTTCCCTTAAGTCCACCTCGTTGTGCTGGCATTGAGGGATTTTTTTTTTATTGGCCCTCAAGGTTCTTCAGATTGCAGCTACCTCAAGGCTGTAAAACCATAGCAGTATTCCATTCCAAGATGTCTGTCTGGCATAATGCTATAGTGGCCAGTTTACGAGTTAAGCAGAAGGAAGAAAGGAGGAAGGCAGCTCTAAGTGTTTCACACCTGTCTCTTTTTTTTCTTTTAGCATTTAAATTAATATAAAAAAAGTAAAATACTATAAACCAGAAAGATCCGTGACAGCAAATCCGTGGTTAATGGGATTGGTATTGAATGATGTGCCAAGGAGACAAGAAAGCCACTTTCATGAAAGAATGCTTACCGTTGTTACAACTTTGCTTTTTATTACAAATTTACTGTGGCCTCTTGATAAAAATTTCCAGCCTCCAGAAAAAAAATTCAGCTTGTTTATTTCAGAGACAGTGCCTCTGTTGTCTGTGCCTATGTGAGGGCTGGTTACAAATCCAAACTGGGTTTAAAGCAGAACATATACAACTCTTCTTAGTCTGACAAAATAGAATAGTTAAGACTGCTTGAGAATTATTTACACTCCTGTGGTTACTTGTCAGTCAAGAAAGAGCATTACTGGGAGAGAGGGTGATGCCCAAGGAGGTGGAGTTCGAGACCAGCCTGGCTGCCTAGCTAGACGGACTGGCCAAGTGGGGAGCTTGGTGAGAGTGAGGGAAGCTGAGGGACACAGTCAACAAAGTTGTTAGTAAATAGGACAGGCGCTATTTAGTTTATCCTGTTCTTACTTGATTTTTAATAAAAGTGACTGCTACTTGCATATAGACTTTACAGCTGAATTAGGCACTTGAAAACAACATGTGTTCAAATCGTAGACAGACACAAGGCCCTTCCTTTGTTGACTTTGTTATAGTCTCAAAGCCAATCTGTTGTTCCCCAGTATCATTAACTTGCTTGTAGCTGCCTTTATTTAAATGGGTATCTTTGACTCCCTCTGAGAAAGACAGGTTTTTTTGTTTGTTTGCCTTTTGTTTTTGTTTTTGTTTTTCTGTTTTTGTTTTTTCAAAATAAAGCCCCTAATTTCATGAATAAAATGTCTGCTCTAGTAAAAAAATCCACACCATCAAATGGAAAGGAACAAAAAAAGATGGTACACCCAGGTTTCGGACAGAGTGAGTCTGTGTTGAAATGTTCTCAGACAGAGGTCAGGGAATGAGCCTCAGGTTTGCAGCCGGTCTATACATAGAGGGTCAGAGGCCTTTAACAGATAAATTCACCCAAACTGCCAAGTGCTGTGCTTTTATATACATTCATGGGTGTCAGTTGGTATAAGGTTACATGTTCTGGCTCGGGAGTTTAATTAGGAGATCAATAGAATATATGTCTTTAGGAAGATCTGTTGAAGTCACTGAAAAGGCCACATAACTAAATGTCCACTGTACCGTGTGTCAAACATCCCTCTGTCAGTATTCTCACACAGCTATTTCCAGTGCACAATAGGGGAGAGCCAGTATTACTAGCAACACCCAGAAAGTACACTGTCCAAGAAGAACAAATGCTTAGGCTTAGTGTTTTTATTGGTTTGGCTTTTATTTTTTAACAAATCAGTCTCCACCATGTAACAAGAAAGGCAAATTGTTGACACTAAAACCTAGAATCCACCAGCATAGTGTATGAAGCTGTTTTCCTGCTCTGTACATGGACACTGGCAGTCGTCAGCTGAATTAAACATCACTCACATTGTAGTGACTCACTGTGGGTATATATATATATATATATATATATATATATATATATATGGTGATATCGTTTCAAATCCTTGAACCATTTTAATTGGCTTCTTTGCTTTATTATTATTACTATTATTATTATTATTGTTATTATTATTGTTATTGTCATTTTTGAGTTGTGTGAATTCTTTGTATATTCTAGACACCAACTTACCAGACACACAATTTGCAAATGCTTTATCTATTCCACTGGAATGCTGTTTGTTTGCATTCTTTGCAAGTATTTCTTTGTTGTTTTGTTTTGTGTTTTAATTGTAGACGAAGTCTAGCAGATTCATTGTTTTTTTTTTTTTCACTATTGCTTTGGTGATATAGAGACAAAGCCACTTGAATTCTGATTGCATTCATTTTGTATGGGGCACTAACTAGTTAAGGTTCTCAGCTTATGGCTCCCTAGAGTTCCATCACCGTGTGATGAAGAAAAGGTTCTTCCCAACTAAAAGACCATTGTACTGTGTGCAAATTCTGTTGCCTGTAAACTTCTATACCCTCAATTTTCTGACTAATCTGTCCATCCACACTACTTTGATTACTGTAACTTTGTTAAGCTTTGAAAAAATTGGCAGGTATGGGTTCTGTATTTTGGTTTTTTGGGTTTTTTTTCTTGGATTTGAGTTTTGTTGGTTTTTTTTGTGGGTTGGTTGTTACTGTTTTAAGATTGCTTTGAACATTCTTCGAACAGTTGAATTTCTACATCAATTGTTATGTTTTTCTCAGGGCTGTTTAAAAGATATGGGTTTGTATTGGTTTCTTTTCTCTTTGCTAAGACAAGATATCTGATAGGAGCAACTGAAAGAAGGGTTTATTGTGACTCGTACATAGTTGAAGGGTGCATCCGTGATGGCTGGGATGTCCCGGAGGCAGTGGGTGCACAAGGCAGCTGACCTCACTGCCCTCCCCAGTTAAATATGAAACAGTGTTAGACAAACACCGGTGCTCTCCTTGCCTTGGCCTTTCCTTTCAGTCCAGGATCCTAGCCCTGGGATAGTACTACCCACATCCACATTTAAGGTGGGCTTTCCCACCCCAGTTAGCTCAATCTGGAAACTTCCTCATAAACTTGTCCAAAAGTTTATCTCCTAGGTCGTTCTAGGCCCTATCAAGGTGACAATATTAATCATAATTAGATTATAATGGCTCTCTATATAGATCAGTTTGGAAAGTATTGCTGTTATCACTTTCCCCTATTTTCAGTGTATGTGAACACGTTAGAGCCACGTAATGGAACACACATGTGTACATGCATCTGTGCACACATGTTGGGTACACATGTGGAGGTGGGCCACTGACATTGACCAACTTTTCTCCTCCATTCTACTCCATTTACTGTTCCTCACTCCCCAAGTGCTGGGATTACAGGTGGGCTACTCTGTCCATCCAGCTTAGATCCTGAGAATACAAAAGCCGTTCACACTTCCAGAAAGCCTTGTACACTGAACTGTCTCCCCAGACTCCTGTTATAATTTTTTTAATAAGGATTAATTAAACAACAGGACACTTTTGTCTTTTATGCTATATCTTAGTAAACTTTGAAAGATTCTGGGATCCTTTTGTCAAGATGTGCTGGCTCTACTACATCAGTAGCTTCTGTCTTTTTTCGTGCAGTCCCTTACTTTGAGGTAAGGAGCATCTCAACCAGGTGGGTGATACCTGAGGCAGCATCTCCCACGCCAAGCTGCTGATTCTCACGATGATGCGGGGAGTTATTTTCCCAACTCACCAACTCTTATGTATGGTGCTGTAATTTGAAACTAAACCAAAAAAGAAGCCCTAACAAAAAAATGAGTAGGGTGTGAAATCAGACCACAGTGGTGGCTGCAAGATGGTTTCCTGGCACGAAGCACTGCAACAGATGTGTCCTGATTTTTTTTTCCTACCATCTTGGGAACAACCAAATGATTTTGGATGGTAACAAGGGCTGGTTACTCTGTTTTTCACAAGCAGCTGCCTTCAAGGTTCTTTTTTTAAAAAGGAAAAAGAAAAAAAAAACGTAGTGATATTTGCCACCCAGAATATGGAAATGAAGCCAAATTAATTTTGAAGTATGCTTCCACAAGGATTAACTGGGGATGAGATGAGTTTGTTTGCATGTGAGTCAGAGTTAGGAAGGAATGTTAATTTGCCTCTTGCTGTTCCGCTCAGAAACAAATTCTGCAATGTAGTCACTGAGGAAGACTCATCATTCTTCATTAATAGCTTTTATGTAGTGTGACTTCTGCAGACACTGTTAGGTAGGAAGTTATAAACAGGGAGGATGGGTCAACAGGGCTGGAGAGATGGCTCAGCACATAATGCTCTTATAGAGTACCCAAGATAGGTTCCTAGCACCCATATTGGACTGTTTACAACTCCTGAAACTCCAACTCTAGGGGATCTGATGCCCTCTTCTGGCCATCACAAGCATGTGCACACAAGAACACGTGTGCATACACATACACACACAAATACACAAATAACATACTTAACATTCTTAATTCATAGGTCGACCTGTTGTTGTGTTTTATAAAAGAGAGGAGAGAGAGAGAGAGAGAGAGAGAGAGAGAGAGAGAGAGAGAGAGAGAGAGAGAGGCTGGCCATGAGCACATGGAGAGAGAGGGAGAGGAATGGGGATAGAGGGGGAAGAGGGTAAGGGAACAAGAGCAGGAGGAGAAGAGTGCAAGAGAATGAGGAGGGGACAAGCAGTCCCTTTTATAGTTACTCAGGCACACATGGCTATTGCCAGGTAACTGTGATGTGGAACCTAGATGAAATGCCAGCACAACCTATTAACCTATTCTATTCTGAGACCTGTGCAAGGAAACACTATTTTGATATGTGTAGAAACATGATTCATGCAGTGTATCTTAGTATACACTTATGATCTTATCACTTGGGAGATTGAAACAGGAGGATCCTGAGTTCATGGCCGGCCTTGACTATACCAGGAAATCCTATCTCAAAAAGGAAAGGAATTAAAAACAAGCAAACAGTGCAGTATTTGCGATGCCTTTTAGGCTTGGGGAACAAACTAGGTTGTCAGTGGGTAGAGTCTACTTCATTTCAGCCACTGCGGACAGATGACATGTTAGCAAAGACAAAGAGTTTACTGCCATTGAATGCATTCAACTCTTGGTTGCTGTTGCTGACTTGCATGTGTTCATAAAAATATGAGCTACAACTTGTGCTTGAAAAAGCACCTAGCCTCTATGACATTACCCTATCTCTGCCTTTGCTTTTGGTCTGTATAGCATTTAGATGAGTCTTCCCATCCTGACACAAGGCTGTGTCCCTACATCTGAAGCTTCCCCTATAACACTGAACACTGTACAGCTGCTTAAGTAGGCCAGTTGTGAAACCAGACACATCCTTGACCTAAACCAGGGAAGCAGGCTGGGTAAAATTTCATTCTGGTACAAGCACTAGCCTAAGCCCTCCTGGCCTTGGCACACCACTTATGTTTCTTCTTTCTGGGGTTGTAATAGTAAAGGGAAGCTTTCCAGGTACATGGGTTCCTCTTGCAGCCTTGCCAAGTTAGGTAGGAACTTCCAGGTACAGTAATGTACAGTTAAGAGTGTAAAAGAGAGCATAGCATGTTTATATGATCATGCTTATTAATATTCTATAGTATTTTTATTTAGGAAGTAGTGAAAGCCAACCAGATTTCAGACTCTGAAATATGTGGATTTGGAGACCTTTTTTTTTTCTCTGTTCGTTTTGGGTTTGTTTGGTTTGGTTTTTTAATGTATATGACTGTTTGCTGACATGTATATGTGTTTCACCTGCATGTCTGGGCCTGCAAAGGCCAGAAGAATGCTGACTCCTTTTGAGCTGGGGTTACAGAGGGTGGTGAACTGCCAGGTTCTCTGCAAGATCACCAAGAACTCAGGACCACTGAAGCTTCTCTCAGGCCCCTGTAGACTTTTTTTAATGAGAGTTTGTTATTTGAAATTCAAAATTAATTGTTAGTTTTAAATATAGCTACCTTTATTTTATAATTATTGAGTCTTAGAAAGTATTAAATTGAGAGTCTTCTCAGATGATAGCCAATATATTCTCTACAAAGAAAGGTACACATACTCATTCTGTGATATTTTGTGTCATCTTTCTTTGTTATGATAAAACTTTCCTAAGAACTATAATAATAATAATAATAATAAGCCAAATGGAGTGCTTATTGCTAGAAGTTGCCAAAGATGCCAATAAACAGTTCTCCAAAGTTTCTATTTGCAAAATGTAGTAGTTGCTAATAGTTATACTTTTAAGTGTAGTTTTCTAATAGTAAATATCTGTTGCCAAATACAAAGAAAATGTAGTGTTGCCACCAAGGCGTCATTAGGTGAATGGCAGTTTTCAGTCATTATTCTTCATTATTTGAAAGAAGTCTTTGAAGATTTAAATATATAAGATATATATTCTTCTTTAAATATTATATATATATGTATATATATATGTTATTATACTTTTATATGACTTACAAAAAAATAAGGCATGCAGGCTAGGTGTGCATTACTTACTAAGGAGGGTGATTCATAGCTTTGTGAAGTCTAGGGCTCAGCTCCCAACATTGCACAAAACATGGTATAATGGTGCAATACCTGTAATCTCAATACACAGGTAATGAAGACAGAGGAATCACAAATCTAATACCTAGGCTACATGGTACAGCTAGGCAGAGACTGTATGAAACACTGTCTTTAAAAAATATCTATCAGTGTTCATACACTGCTGTCATTTGGCCATTGTGAATAACAAGAAGATCCAAGAACTAATCAAGGACATTCAGCATCAGTGAATTATTTATTGAATACCTACAATACTCCAGATCTGTTAAAGATGCAGCGCACAGTCTTTCTCACTCCAATAACTTAGAATAATTTAGAATTTGTTTAGAATAACTTCAAATCAACAACCAAGACAAGGCTTTGTTCTCATTGAGGCAACTCATGAAGGCTGATCTGATAGCACTAGGTGGTCTTGTCTAATATCTGTTCCTTCCTCCTAACATCACAACCTAAGGAAGATTGCTAAAGCAAGAGGGATGCTTGCTTTTCAACTGTGCCAGCCACATTATTTTATAGGTTCATCTAAGGCCATATATCACATCTGGTCAATAATCCAAGGTCATACATCACATCTGGTCAATCTGATCAATAGCCCGCAGACTAACCCATTTCATTGTTTTTGATCCAAAGGCACTTACTTAGTGCTAATGGCAAATTCAAAGCTGAGTCTGAGAATAGTATAGGTAGCTTCAGCACCTTTTCACTGAAAGTGTTATGGACTGAAGAAATGACACTCTTTGAACAACATCTTTGTACACATACATCTGTGTTAGGGTGTTAAGCAGGGAGCATTTTGTAGGACTTAGACGTCATGCCATCTTTCTCCATTTGCTCAGAGCTCATACGCTGTACAAATTCCTTCCTCTGGGTGATTGTCACTGTTAGAGTTTTCTATACAAGAAAAACTGATTTTATGTAGATCATGATATCATAATTCTCCATGATGACTTCACCATTTATTCTCAAGGGACCACCCATTCAGGCTAGGGCTCTACAAATGTTTATGGGCAGAGGCTCCTGGAAGACAGCATGGAAGTGATGTATTGTTGCTGGGTATTAAATCAGACTCATTAAATGGCCTCCCCTGCCAGCAGAGGAGATCCAGTCTTGATTGTAGAAGCACAGTTCATTTGCTTCCACTCAAATATTCAAAGAAAGGATAAGAAATAATTTAATTCAAAGTTCTGTATATTTTTCCTCTTTATATTATTGCTATTATCTTCATTTTGATCACAAACAATTTTTTAGCTTCCCTAAGTCTTGCTTAATCCTCAAAATAATCCTAGATAAGAAAAATGTATGGCTTGTCCTTTAATTTATTACAGTATTAATTTATGTGTTTTGGAAACAAGCCTATTTACGCCAGGCTGCTCTCAAATTCACAATCCTCCTGCTTCAGCATCTCAAGGGCTATGGAGCATGATGGTTGTTGTCCTTTCTTCTCCTTGCTGAGTCTGGCACTGCAGGCAAGCTGACATCCTGTCCTCAGCCCTGGATATGCTGATAAGTTCTCCATAAGTCTACAGTGCCCATCTCATTGTTGACTTTTGAGGTTGCATATGCATTTGTATCTCTTCACAAAAATATGCCCACGGCCAAGGGATAATTAATAGAAACAGTTCTCATCATGTGGCCTTGGACCAGCAACAACATAGCTGGGAAATTGTTAGAAATGTACATTCCTTGGCCTCATTCCCAGCCTCATAATCCAGCTACGTGGGGAATAGATGTGTCAGCTTTTATCTCTGGCTAAATACTTAACATAAATAAACTTATAAGACCAGCTTTATTTTATAAAATATCTATATTTCAGAGGACTGAGTCTATAGTCTGTTGACCCTATTGCATTGGGTTTGTAGCAACTATATTATGGCCAGAAGAGCTTGTTGGTTTGTGGTGGCCAGGAGCAGAAAGCAAAGATACGAAAAGGAAACCAAAAGAAGAGAATCTTCTTTAAAGACAAGTCCTCAATGACCTAACTTCCTCCAGAGAGGTCCCATCTCTTAAAGATCCTGCCACCACTCAAGACCAACTTGGGCTGCAGACAAGTCCCTTAATACATGAACCTTTGGAGGAAATGTAAGATCTAGAAGTAATGATGCTCAGTCTGTAGTGATAGTGCTCAGTTACTATTATAGTAATGGTGCTCAGTCTAGAGTGATAGCACTCAGTTACTGTTATAGTAATGATGCTCAATCTGTATTGATAGCTCTCAGTATTATAGTAATGATGCTCAGTCTGTAGTGATAT
>NW_021620961.1:451422-471684 GCF_004785775.1 Grammomys surdaster
GTCTGTAGTGATATCACTCAGTTACTATTATAGTAATGATGCTCAGTTTGTAGTGATAGTGCTCAGGATTATAGTAATGATGCTCAGTCTGTAATGATAGCACTCAGTTACTATTATAGTAATGTTGCTCAGTCTGCAGTGATAGTGCTCAGTTACTATTATAGTAATAATGCTCAGTCTGAATGGTGCTCAGTCTGTAGTGATAGCTCTCAGGATTATAGTAATGATGCTCAGTCTGTAGTGATAGCTCTCAGTATTATAGTAATGATGCTCAGTCTGTAGTGATAGTGCTTAGTTACTATTATAGTAATGATGCTCAGTCTGCAGTGATAGCACTCAGTTACTATTATAGTAATGATGCTCAGTCTACAGTGATAGCACTCAGTTACTATTATAGTAATGATGCTCAGTCTACAATGTTAGTGCACAGTCTAGACTATGTTAATGGTCTTAGGTCTAGATATAGTAATGGGAGTAAGTAATGGTACATAGCTTGTCTTCAGAGAGAGATGCTTTTACTATTGTTAGATGTGTTTTAGGACTGGTGGACTAGGAAAATGATTCAGTAGGTAAATCATAGGCTGCACAAGCACGAGGACCTGGGCGTGAATCCCCGGCCTTCCCATGTAAAGCTGGACATAGCATCATCTGTAATCCCTAGATTCCTACAGGAAGATGGGAGACAGACACAAAAAACTGGATGCTCACAGCATAAGCAACAATCAAGAGACCCTGTCTCAAAGAGATTGGAAGACAGAAACTGGAGACTGACAACTGAGATTGTCCTTTGACCTCTGCCTACACACCATGGCATACACATGCCAGTAGTCACATACAAGAGCATGTACATGCATCATACATATGAATACTGTCTCTTGAGCAATGTTACCTGTAAAACTATAGTACTATAAAGGATGAAAGATATTCAAAGACTCAGTTTCTCTCCCTCAGACTCCCCTTTAGGCTCCCTACCCCAGTATTCTTAGATTTTAGAACAACTGGAGTTGGCAGCATTGACTGTGAATACTAACGTTCAGGAAACACTGGTGGAAGTGGTTGAGTCTAAGTGACCTATGAGTGTGAGGCAGTCTGCTTTCTTCCTCCAGGATCTTACACATGCTTCTGTGAGCGTAGAGCTCCTGGTTTGTACATAACTGGGTAAAAGGAGATGAGTACTTCCTAATATGCTCCCAACCATCTTCCCCTTGGATTTATTAGAGTGGGTAATGTCAGCTAGAATGGGTTCTACCAATTCTTTGAGTTTCTGTTTGTTTCTCTGTACCTAGTCTGGGATCCTTTATCCAAAATACTTGGGTTTGGAAATATTTCAGATTTCAGAATTTTTCAAATTTGGGCCACAATGATATGGATTTTGACTAGCTATCATCTTTAGTCCAAATGTCTGAGCTGAGATTCAGAATGCTGTGAAAGCTTCAGATTTCAGAACATTCCCATGTAAAGTCTCGGGGCAAGCCCGTGCAGTATAGGTATTCTGAGGCTATCAGAGAGCAGCAGTGACCCTCACGTTTACTACTGAGAACCAAACTGAGCCATTCCCAGGCTGCTGCTGGCAATATCTGTGATCCTGAGCAAAATGGGGGAAAGCTGTCTCAAGAAAAAATGGAAGCCAAGGGAAAGGTTTTGTAATGTAGTAGCCAGGCCTGGAGGAGTGCATTTAGAGCTGAGCCGTTACTTACTTTCCCTCTTTCCCTTTGCCAGGGAGCCAGTGTCTTGCTTTGAGTGTTTTGTTTTCTTACGCCTTAAGGAGAAGCCTTGTTATACCTAAAGCAGAAAGTACCTCCTTCAGGTGCAGGAGGGAAAACTTAAGGCAAGACTATCTGTGGATTGCTAAAAACACAGTCTGTTCTTTGATAAACACGAGGCATCACCCTGTAAGTCAAACAGGGCGATGCCTGTATGAAAATGTGAGAGGTTTGGCAGTCTGTTTTCTTTGATGTGAAGAGAAAAGAGCTGGCTTCCTTTCCCACTCAGCATCCACCCAGCTGCTAACAGCTCTTCAAGGGAACTTGAAAGTGGTGCAGAACCCTCCCGTTTGGCAGATTAAGGGTCTAGGGTGATTAAATGGTTTGATCAAAATCAGAGACTAAAAATGGTCATGGGTCGAGGGCTTCTTCACATCTTGCCAAAGTTCTTCAGAAATCAAAGTGAGTTTTAAATACCTGAGGTACAAATAAATGAGATGCTTTTTTTTTCCTCTAAAGAAAACTGGCCATGCAGCATGGGGAGCCCTTTGAGTGGTCCAACATGACCTTGTGTCCGGAACTCTCCGAGAGTCAAGGAAGGTGTCTAAGCTGACAAGTTCCTGGTCCCTCGGGTGTTCGTCCTGCCATTTCTATATGTCTGTCCCTCACCCCACAGACAGTAAACAGTGTCTACATTTTTCAGAATCTTAGTTCAGTTGCTGTAAATACTTGAATCTGAAAGTCTCATTTAGAAGCCACTTAGGAAGAAAAGTTACTCTCCATGGAAATTGGTATCCTGGAAGTCACTGTGTCTCAATGCATACTTGGGACCAAGTAAAGTATAATTTGGGGGAGTTCTTGTTTGAAATACCAGATCTCAAACTCTACCTCACACTCACAGAAATCTACTTATTTTCTACTTCAAATGATTCTTTAAACATTCAGAAGGTTTAAAATTCAATGTTTATATATACTAGTAAAAATACAAGCTTTTTGTAGAAAATTAAGGGTGTATTTATATATTTTTTGACATAAAAATTTGAACATTATTAACTTATCCTACGTGAATTTATACCAGTCTTTACCTACAGCCTGTGATTGACAGTGTCCTGACTTACAAGATTTTCCGACATTGTAGTGATGCATTTTTGAATTGTAATCCTCCCCTGGGTCACCACATGTGGTACCAACATACAGCACTGTCAGCTCTGGGTCTTTTTCTTAGTCTTGTGCTCAAACACCATGACCAAAGCAAGCTAAGGAGGAAAGGGTTAACTCAGCCTACACTTCCACATTGTTGTTCATCATCAAAGGAAGTCAGGACAAGAAATCAAAAAGAGGTAGAAGCTGATATGGAGGCCTTGGAAGTGTGCTGCTTACTGGCCTGCTTTCTTATAGAACCCAGAACCACCTACCCAAGGATGCCCCAACTTCCGTCAATCACTAACTAAAAAAATGCCCCACATACAGGCATGTGTGCAGCCTAGTCTAATGGAGGCATTTTCTTAATTGAGGTTCCCTCCTCTCAGGTGACTTTAGCTTGTGTCAAGCTTCACATGATCAAAAGGGCAGTAATCAACAACAGCCCACACTCTCCCATCTTGAGCTCTGCTGTTCAGTGGATTAGGTGTAGCCATGGCATGTTTGACCAGGAATGTTGTGTGAAAGGACCACAAGGCTGTATTTGTATCATGAAAAAGCACATGTATTTCTAAGAGGCCACCGCATAAAATATTTCCGAGAGATGACATTTACTTTGAAGGTTGAATGCAGCTCTGTGAGGTGATGTAATGTTGAGGCTGTGCTCAACTTACCCAAGTCACTAGTATAAACTACTCCTTTTCTCTTTGTTTTTAATGTGTTCGTGTGTGTGCATGTGCACATGTATAGATAGGCCAGAAGACAAAGCAGGTTCTGTTCTTTACGCTGTCTGTTTGAGGCACTGTGTCTCTTTGGTCTGCAACTCACCAAATAGACTAACTAGACTGACTGGCCAGGAGCCCCAGAGATCCTCCTGTCCCCATTCTGAAATTGTAAACACAACACCACACACACACACACACACACACACACACACACACACACACACACGCACGCACAGCTATCTCCCTCCCTCCCTCTCCCCACTCTGCGTGTTGGTGGGACAAGACAAGTTATGGCCTTATAACTCAGGTCCTTACCTACTGACCCATCCCCACCCCCACCAACTCTAACTGCTTGTTAACCTCAGTCACTGCTCTCAACAGAGAGTAAACAGTCTAAACATAGGGCTGGAAGGAACTTGTCTCCTAGCTTCTACTTTCCTAGCTCTCCAGAAGTTCAGAGCCTGCTAGTACCTCTAACAGATCATTTTCCCCTCTCAGTCCCCATTTTTCGCTTTTCTATCACTGATTCCACCATAGAAATCATCCAGGTAGGCGGCCTCCAAATCCAAGATGATATTAACTTAATAAGAGCCAGAGCCGAACGAGAAGATTAATGGTATGCCCAGGGTGACCAGTATTGTAGAGGACATTCATCCAAATCTCAGACAGTTGATTGACAGCCTAGCATCCACTCAGGAAGTGTGTGTCCGATAGAGAACAGACAAAATGAGAACACGAGGAAAGCCATACTGGCTGCCAACACTACATGCCAGTCCCCAGGAGGCAGCTCACTGTGTCAAACGGTCACATGTGCATGTTTTAGATTACAAAGGAAAACCCTGTAAACCCCTTCCGGTCTTTCCTGAAGTGACATGGGCTAGAAATCAAATACCAGCTCTCCTTTTGTTCCACAAACAAATAGACCATCTGATTGGGCATGCCCCAGAAATGTGGGAAAGCTACCATTGGGAGTTTTCTCTCCACCCATGGTGAAGTGAGGCATGTGGGAACAGAATGTTTGGGAACAGGGCAATGAAAATTAAAATCATTTCCAGGTCTTCCCTGTGAAGGGGCTGTACAATCATTTCTCCCTGTGTAGATACTCAGTCCTATAATCTCAATAGCTCCCAAGATCAAAGCCAGCCTAGCTACATAGTACATTCCAGAGCAGTCTGGGCTATATGTTAAGACTCTGTCTCAAAGGAAATGAAACAAAAAGAAGTATGTTTTTCACAGTCTTTTTCTTGCATATCCAGAGTGAGCAGGTTTAATTCACCCTCAGCCACCAGCTGTTACCTTTTTTGAAAACAGAGAAGAAAGGAAATGAAATCTCTTAGAAAAGTCATTTATATCTCTTCCTTTTGCTTCAGTAGAGTTCTGTGTTTCCATTTGGCCCCCTTCAGACTGTGTGTATAAACTTAATAACACACACACACACATACCACATCACCTGTCACCTCATTAGCGAGTTTATTTTGAAGCCAAATGTGTCTGGCAGTGGCCTGGAACATGGATTTATGTTCCTCCAAATTCCATGTTCTGACATGGAAGCAGTTTTATGAAGTTCTTATAGTAAGCAAACAAAGAAAGCCATAAATCAAGGTGCTCTTACAAAGTCTCCTTCAATTATTGGAGATCAGGCCTCTATCCCCATCTTTGCAAGATTAGAATCATGGCCCTTCTATACTTAGAGAAGGGAGGAGATGTCAGGGGCAGTCCTGCTTATACACTGAAGGCCTAAAATCAGCCATAGGCCTAAAATCAGCCATAGACCTGACATACATGCATGCTAACACAAAGTCTTGAGTCTCTGTGGGAAAAACACTGAAACATATGGCTATAAGCTATTGTATACAGGCAGTTTTTGAGGAAATTTACCAGCCTGAGTAGTCATAGACCTTGTAAATAGGTAGCCTTGGTGAATAGTACCATCTGCCAAGCACAATCATAGGCAGAGTCATAGTGACCTGTACCCTGAACCTTCACCCAGCCGATACCCTGTTCTGAAAGATATCTATACTCCTGAACACCTACACTCTGGTATCACCCCCTTTCCCACATCCTGCCTTTTTGTGTTTATAACCCCTGTGTGAATAAGTAAAAATTACGATTTGATTAAAAAAAAAAAACATCGGTGGAAATATCAGGTTAGATGGGTTGAGGAAAAGCAGAGAAAGCCCCACCTGTAGGCCTCAGAGGCCATCTGATGACATTCTGAGCTTGTTGATTGGTTGGAAACTAATTCTCTTTATACATTCTAAGGGATTTACCTAATGGTCGAAAAAAAGCTGGGTCAGGTATGGAGGAGAACAGTACAGGGCTGCTGCAAGGGCTAGAGAGTGCCCAAGGGCCTGCACTTGCTGCCTTCCAGAGTTTCCTGGTCACTGTGGTTCTCATCAGTTATGCAGCTGTACAGAAGGATCAATGGAACTTTCCAGACTCTCCAAGCGTATATGCTAATTGCCTTGAGGTGGAGTCTTTGGGTAGCAGTTAACATTAGGAGCTCCAGGAAGCTAAGATCTTCAAATAGAAGCTTGCCACAGGCACTCTGTTCTGTGATGCCCCAGCAGGAGGTCCCTTGCCCCATACGGGTATCCTGCTCTCTATTTTTATGCATTAGAAAGAAAACAAGGATTTGTATGGTTTTTGGTTCTTTTGTTTTATTTTGTTTTGCTTTGCTTTGTTGTACACTGAGAAGACAGCAGTAGACAGGAACAGAAGAAGGCCCTGCAGAAACCTCTTTATAAATTATTCATTCTTTGGTACTCAGTTATGACAGAAAACAGAACAGCCTCAAGCTTGAGGTAATGGCACATGCTTATAATGTCAGCCATTCAGGATATTAAAGCAGGAAGATCCTGGGTTCTGGGCAAACCTGGGCTACATCATGAGATCCTGTCTCAAGAAAATATTATAGTTCGAATAGAGTAAAAATAAGTTACTTTTCTCATGTGTTTGGAGCTTGTAAGTTCAAGATGATGGAGTCAGACGGCTGGGTTTTTTGGAAGGCCTCCTCAAGTTCTGCATGTTATCATTTTGTTTCATCATATTGTGAGCAAGGATCCAGACAGTCTAGAGGATGTCCCTGGGGAGTCCCAGGTATGCTGGAACAAAGAACTGGTCCAGGGACACATGGATAGTGATAGAAATAAACATGCTTTATTAAGAAAAAGAATGCTGTTTTCTGGATGGAACTGAGCTAGAGATTTGTGCACAGGTGGGCCGCAGCTCAAAGCACTCACAGTCCTGGGTTCTTGACCCTTTTTAAATCATGTATGTAGCACCCACCTTCTCCCATATTAGGAGATCATGAGTTTTTCTGTGAGCGAATGTTGTTTGGTTACATACAGCCACAGGAGTGGGAGGCTATCTTCCTGCCATAGGCTGCTTTCCTATGCTGATCTTTGAAAGAGAAATCTCTCTGGTTTCTCCCCGCCCTCAGCATCCAGTCACCCTGTGATAATATTTAGCATCAGTTTTCACCTTAAATGGCTCTTCTTAAGATGTTTACCTTGAGGACTAACTAAGGCCTACATGTATTTCATGGGGGATCCAGTTCAGCCCACGGCCCTTAGCTGAGTCGGTCTTTCGGATAGGTCTAATGTATTTCTTCTCTATTGACTCGGTTGACTATTGCACTTACGCTCTTTATTCTAAAAACTAATCACAGAAGCCATGACTTATAGTAGCACTCTTAATTTTTAATTTCTTGATGTTTTGCATTGGAATAGAATTACATAAATTAGCCCATTTCCCTTTTCCAGCCCCTCTCATCATCCCTCCTCAATCCCTTTCTACGCTACCCCAAGTCTTACGTTGGTAGTCACTTTTACAAATCCAAAACAAGTACTACGGCCACCATTTTTTATGTTATACACCTGAGCGTCACAAACAATCCAGAGGCTGCCTGCTAAGCATGCATTCCATGGCCCATCCTAGTCATCCTATAAAAACAACGTCGTGACTTTCAGACTTTTGAAAATAGTTTTGTTAAGACCCAGTTTCTCCAAAGTGAGCCCTCAATTGAAATCGTCAAGCTAAATTTTATGGCTTCCTCCAGCTCTCCTGGCTTCTCTAAATGGAGTCTCTGGGCTTGAGTGCAGAGTGTGGTTCTATGGCCTCTGTGATGGTGGTGTCATCGCTCTGAGTGTCGTGAGATCTAAAACTTGCCTGGTATTTGCCACATGTCTTGGTGCCAGGCACAACTCAGCTTCTCTGGCTTCCCAGGAAGGAAGTGACATAGCCTCTGTGTTTACAGGGTGCTTGAATAAGGCTAGTCTATATTCTTGCTGACTTGAAGAATCTAAAGACACTTCCCCCAAATTCTACCATGTTTAAATGAAACAGCTACACGTCTTGAATCTTTGCCCTCCACGTGAAAAAAAAAAAAGATTAATTTCCATATTACGAAATCGCAAAAGGTTTCAAGTGCTTTTTTCCTTCCTGTGAGGCTGATAAAGGAGTGAATCTGTAAACTTGTGGCTGGGTTAATTAGCCAGGGTTAATTAATGTTTACCACGCTGGGAAGATGAAAAGAGGTGTATAAACGCCCAGTAATGCAGATCATTTTTCAATTTACTGTTGATGCTTACGGTGCGCGTAAGTACAGACCGCATAAAGCACATGCGTGTTTCCGAGGGATACTGATGCACTGCGGTAATTACGAGGAGTAGACTTCTAAGTGAATTAATTACATGTTCCTGAAGATGATCCCACGCTAATAGTGTTTATTTAGAGACAGGCTGTTGGTTCAAGTTGAACTATTTGGAGAGCTGGGTGAGGTGAGGAGAGGCTAACTGTGCGGGCATGAAAACAGCATTTTAAAGTAACCTTTAAAAATAAATAAATAAAAACATTTCTAGACTCGTGTATTTTCAAGAGAGCCCAAAGAATCTTAGGAGAAGTCCTGTATCAAAGCAGATATTTGAAGCAGTTTGAAAAGATTGGAATATAATCTCCTCTGAACTAGGTAGATTTCCCTAAATGTTAGGAGTTTGGGATCGGATTTTAAGACACCTCCATCCTAGGAATTCCCAAATCCATGGGTGTTCAAACTCCTTATATAGACAGTTTGTATTTGTATAGAACCTATGTGCATGTTCTTGTGTACTGCTCACAATACCTGATCCAGTGCAACTGCTCAGTCAACAGTCACGACCCTGTATTGTTTTGAAAACAGCATGGTAAAAGTCCTATTTGTGTTCAATACAGATGTTTTTTCCTAATATTTTTGATCTGAGGGCTGGAGAGTTGGCTTAGTGGGTGAAGTACTTGTTATGAACATATGAACATATGATCTGAGTTCTGGTCCCCAGTACCACAGCCAAAGCTGGAATGACAACATACAGCTACATACAGCCCTGGATAATGGAGAAAGGAGAAGTGTCTGAGGAACAAGACATCCTAGCATTTGTGTGGGCCTTTTTCTGTGAGCCTTGAGTTCTTTATTGACAAATGAATATTGATGAACTCACCATGGAAGTAGTTAGATTTTCCTTGTTCCAGATTCCTTACAGTGATTCCTTCCCACACCTCACCTCTGTGCACTGTGAGTGCCTTCCTGAAGATAGGTAGATTCCATCCCCAGCCAAACCCTTGATGCTTAGCACTTCTCATTTCCAGACTTGGATGCTATCTTACTTTTTCTGTTGCTGTGATAGAATACCCTGACCAGAGCAGCTTAAGGGAGGAAGGGTTATCTCGGCTTGCAGTTCAAGGACAGGATACATCAAGGCAAGACAATCAAGGCAGCAGGAGCATGAGGCTGCTGGTCACGTGACATACACAGTGAGGAAGCAGAGGGTGATGAATGGTCAGGTTCAGGTGGTAACTTGGGTGGTAACCCAAGCAGAGAAAGGTGTTGCCCACATTTAGGGTAGGTCTACCCTCTGTTGACCTAATAAAAAAGATACCTCATAGGCATGCCTGGAAGCTAACCTAATCTAAATAATCCCTCTCAAGTATGCCAGGAGACTTGTCTCCTTGCTAATTCCAGAGCCTATCCCGTTGACAGTCAGTACTATTCATCAGTCTCCCTGCGCTTTGTTAAGGGAACATGTGAATGAGTTTCTGCAGGAGAGAAAGGGCCATTGCCCTAGCTAGGACTGCTCCCCGGAAAGCAAGATTGTGTTAAAGACAAACAGGCCAGTGTACAGAAGAGAAGAGTATACAGGATGTGTTTAGGGTTTTTAAAATATGCATACATTAGCATTTAAATGAGCTGTCATGCCTACAGAGATGTATTGTGTGTAGGGAACATAGTTCATCCTCCATTGTGGTGATCTGTGTATTTAGGCACATTTTCCACACTCACCCCCTATTTTTCAGTATATCTTTCTCCGTGAAATTGTCCACAGATGTTGGCATCTTCTTTTCTACCACAAGTTCACCATTTTTGACCCATGTTTTTCATCTTCCTAAATATAGTAATCTGTCAGTCACTCATCAACCGGAATCCATTGTACTGAGCTCTCTTCCTAGCACAGCAGCGTGATTCCCATCCCGGTCATCTGCTGTGGTCTTACGCAGGCCAGGCAGAGTTCTCTTCCAAGTTTGAGGGGGAACACTTGTGAGCAGGGCCCAATATATTTGTGTAAGTCTCACGGGACCATGCTATAAGGGACAGTAGTCATGGAAACCACAGTGAAGAGTTGTCTGCAGCTGCACAGCTATGGACAGCAGTCCTGTGGCCGTGATAGCAGAGCTGCCCTTCTCCTTCAGTTTCTTTTGAAGACATACACTATAGCTGAAGTCCTATGTGACTTACTCGCTTCAAAGAAAACTTTGGATCCATTTGTAAGGGCCTGATATTCTTTAGATGTAAGAGGCTGGTTTCCTTTCTATCAGCTGCCTCAGAGGTGTCTCAGAGCTCAAGTGGGGAGGGAAGAATCCCAGTACTGATGCCCAGAACATCCTACAGCAGCCGAGGAGGAACCAGGGGACTCTGGGCTCAACCAGGCTGCAGTCTGACTCTGTGTAATGTATGCAAGAAAGTAAAAACTTCATCTTAATTTTTTTCATCCCTCATTCTACTTTTTTGTTTGTCCATGCTAAAAATTAGTTTTTCAAAATAGTAGGAGGTGCTATTGTAAATATTCTGACCTTTCATTTTTAAGCAAATATATTTTAACACCAAGTATGACGAAGACCCTTCCAGTAAACTGAAAATTAAGGACTGCAGAATCCAACTGGAAAGAATTCTTCCCCTTGAGTCCATGCCCAAACTTAATAAATCTGTACTACCAGTAATGCCTCAGTAGTCTCAAAGACGACATTCTCTATGGCCACAGCCGTAACAATTAAATAAGAAAACGAGGCTAGAAGAACAGCTGGAAGAAAGAGCCTGCTATTTTAAAATGTAAAACACCGCTAAATTCATTTATTTGTTTATTATTTATTTATTTATTTTGCACTAAATGAAACATTACTCTGGTTCCTTCCTGCAAGAATATGGCAGGGTCACAGTGAAGTCTTTGTCACAGAGGTTAGGCTTCGGCAGCAGCATTGAGAGAATTCCACAGAATGATTACATTGAAAAATCCTTTGCCTTAGCCCTAACAGTGGGCATCTCTCAACTGCCCAAGGCAACTGATATATCCCTGCTCCCCAGAATGTGAAGAAACAGTTTCTTGGGTTGAAGGTTGTCTGAAAGAATTGTTCTATGATCATTACTAAAAGACCACATTTGGGATTCTGTCTGCAAAAACTGCATAGCTTATATCTGGATATGTTAATACCCATACCATGCCATTTCACTAAAAACTGACCAGAGGAAGACACTTACCTTTATAAAGATTGGACCTATACGAGAGTGTCTCCCCGTACAGCCTAGATTGGCCTTAATTAAACTCCGGATTCTTGGGCTTCCACCTCCCAAGTGCTAGGATTATAGCTGTGGGTCAGGATACCTGAAAAATAACCTGCCTGGTCTGGCCCCAGTGAGAGAACCCTCAAGAGACTTGAGGTCCCAAGAGGGTGTGGGGGAGTTCCAGGGAGAGAGTAAGGATATCCTCTTAGAGAGGGGGGAGGGATATGGAATGAGGAACAGTCAGAAGGTGGACCCAGAGGGGGATAAGGACTGGACTGTAAAAAAAAAGATTAAAGAATAATAATAATAGATAAGTAAGTAAATGAATGAATGAATGAATGAATAAATAAATAAAATAATTTCTAAAAGAAAAAAATGAATTAAAATTAATAAAGTAAGTTAAATATATAATGATCTCTTAGTGCTAGATTCTTCACTATGTGGTTCATTTTTAAAGCAAGCACATTCATGTAGTTTGTATGTATGAGCATTAGAACTTTAGCACATAGAACTCTCTTTCAGAGACCATTGCTGTAGTGTGAAAACTGTGCTATCAGTGCCTCAGGTTGCTGACATCCCAGGGGGATTAAGACCCCCTAAAGTGGTTGGAAATAAGATCAGGACCTTGGCCCAAGTTCCATAAATAAACACGGAAGGGGAAGCTTTTTAATCCTCTCGCCAAGGCCAAGGAGCCTGGCTGCGTTTTTCATCTTGATTTCTGGCTAAGCAGTTGATAGAACTGAGCTGTTTGATGTAGGAGTTTGAAAGCCACAAGGAAACTCCTCTTCAAGGGAAGGACACTTCTGAAACTTCAGTCTAGGCCAGACGATGGTATTTCAGGAAAATGTCATTTGCAATAAGGAGTATTTTCACAAGTGATGTACAGCTTTTTGTGAGTTCTTTCTGGTGACAGTTGCCTGCCATAAGTGGACCGAACACACCCCCATTTGAAACTCTGTGGTCAGGAAACTTCTAAACAAAAATAAACCTCAGTTTGGACATGAGTCTAAACTCTGGGCAAACCTCGGGATTGATGGTGTAGCTCAAAATAAAAGAGCTGCCCTAATTTTCTGGGCGTCAAAGTTCAACTAGGTTTGTGGGGGCTCGTTGCTGTGTGGTGATCTCTATAGATGTTTTCTCCCAGCTTGGGAAACAGTCCTACACTGCTAATTCCCTCTCAGCCACGTAGGTAAACTGCTCACTCCACTTCACTGGGCACAAAAAAGGATATTTGGTGGGGAGAGCAACTCAAATTCAGATTGCTTAACTTCTTTTAAGTGTGAAGTAGGGTGTCAGAGCCTAGTGGGAGTTCCCATGGCAACCAAACAGCCTCCACTTGGGTTGGTTGTTTTTCTCATTGCGGGGACAACATCTGACAAGAAAGAATTTGAAGGAGGAAGGGATTGGGTTTAGCTTCCAGTTTGAGGGAAGATAGCCCATTATGAAGGGGAAGGCGTGGTGGCAGCAAGCAACTGTTCACATTGCATCCAAAGTCAGGAAGCAGAGAGGGAACCAGAAGTAAGACTGGGCTATAAAGTCTCAAGGCTCACCCTCAGGGACTGACTTCCTTCTTCTGTGAGGCTTCACCTCCAAGAGAGTCAGCAAACTTCCCTGATAGCACCAGCAGCGATGAACCAAGGTGTTCAGATCCATGAGGCTGTTCAGGATCGCCCACATCCGTATGCCAATTCACACAGAATGTCATGACATGGACATTTAAAGAAGTGAAAGACATCGAGTGTCCCTGGAGAAAAACAGACCACTACTGGGAATGGCTCATCTAAACAAAAATAGGGGGTGACAGATTCAGGCATTATCACACTACCCTCATGAAACTCTTGAGCTACACCTTAAACCTCTTTGACCTTAGGGTTTTTTTGGGGGGGGGCAATAATAATCCTTGAAATTATCTCTTTCTAAATAATGTTAAACTTTTCATGGGCTGATGAGAGAAATACATTAGGAACTGGGGTACTCCGGTTTCAGTTATAATATCAGTTCTGCTACTCAATATGTATTTATCTATATATTATTTGATTTGAGGCATAATCTCACTCCATACATAATGCTGGCTTAGAACTCACTATATATCCAGGCTGGCATCGAACTTATGATCCTCCAGTTTCAGCCTCCCATGTGTTAGTATTGCAAGCATGGGCTAGCATGTCTTGCATGTTAATTTTAAACCTTCTCAGAATGGATGTTTGTGTATTCTGTTCTCAGTGGGGGTTGCTATGGGTACCAAATGAGCCAGTGAGTAGTTATAAAGGCCACAGATGTGGACAGTGTCAGGAGGGTAGTGGGGCTTTTTTTTAAGGTGCTATAGCAGAACTCAAGTGCTTGGTGGCCTGGTCATGGCACTGGAGATAGCCGTGGCTTGTACATAGTCAGAGCACATACAGTAACCATAGGAAGACTCCATATGTCCCCCACAAGTCAGCATCCCTATTAGCTGCTGCTTCACGGAGCCAAGCTAAGTCTGTCCAGCCAGGCTGGTCTGGAAAGTGTCCACCGTGCAGAAACATTCCTCCTTTCTGGGAAGAGCCAGGAATGAAGTGTGACCTGGTGCTTTCTTGTGTGTACTTTCTTATTCCCAGAGACTAGGAAACATCAGCCTGCTTCCCAAAAACTTCTGTGCTGCCCCTTCCTGCTTAATAAATGATTTCTCAGAGAAGGTAATCATGGCTGTTTTTAATTTTCCTGGGCCATCCTGGTGTAGAAATATGGCCTTAGATGTTAGCTTTAAGCAGCCGAGTGTTGGGTTTGCAGACTAAGACTTTCTGAAGGTGTCCTCCAGTGCATGTCTTCTCCTGGGGATGGTGCTTCTTAGCTGTGCATGACACTCTCTGCAGACTGGTCTGTCTGTGATGATGGAAACTGAGGCCACTACATTAATGCTTGTGCATGGCTTATGGCTCTGGTCCTCTCAGACTTCACCACTAGTGACGACTGTCCTTTGTGACAATCGTCACCTGGGAATCCTCTAAATATGCATATTTACTACCCTGCATCCAAAGAGTAGAAAGAGCACTAGGATTCTGCCTTTCTTTTCTTTTTTCTGAGACAAATTTTTGCTGGGTAACCCAGGAGATCCTCGAATTTGCTATATACCCCAGGTAAGCTCTAAACTTGAAATCCTCCTGTCTCAGCCTCCCAAGTGCTGGAATTATGAGCATGCCTTAGGATACATGCCATAATTCTGTACTTCCAAGATCCCCAATGGACACCTACGGCTTGAGCTTGAGTTTACATGACAGGATTTAAGTAACAAAGCTCCAGAGACTGTCACCGAAGCACCTGGAATCTTGTGGATAAGGAACACAGACTTAAAGAGTTTCAGAGGCCACAGGGACATTAATAATAGTATCACATTAGTATAGGCTGAGCCAAGAGTTAGACATGCACAAGCTCTGGTTAGAAAATTAAATTTGATCTCATAGTTCTAGAATGGGCAAAATGGCCAGAATGGATGATGGCTGATTTGTAGTGGAGCCCTTTGATAGGAAAAATTACAGCCCTACTTCCGGTGCCCTTAGAGGCCAAGGGACAATGTAAAAGATTAAAATTGTTTTAGAAGAATCCTCTGTTAAAATTAAAAAGAAATTTCCATTTTGATAGAGGTATTTGTTCATAAGGAATCAAAGAATTAAAATTAAGACAGATATAATGTCAATAAAGATTCAATCCTAGAAGAAAAACAGGGCAAGCCTGATGAACCACTGGTTCAGTGGACTCTAAACCAAGCCTTTAATGGCCTTATTTGACTAAGACTACTCCTTGTTTATATGAAGAAAAAAAATCCTAAGTATGTCCAGTATATGGAAGGCATCAGTCAGTAATTAATTACCAATAATTATGAAGCTTATAGAAAGACTGACTCAATGACTATAAGTTTAATTTTTTAAAAACCTGAAATGTAGTCCTTAAGATTTTGAAAAATTATTTGGCTGATGTGTCATTTAATAGTTACAAGGAGCCAATGGGATGGAATATGTAGGGTTCATGTGTTCCCTCCTCAGGCAGACCTTTAATTCATGAGGCCATTTCCCTAAAATAGAATGACCGTGGACACCTTTTGTGTCCACAAAACCAAAACTTTAAAATCATTTGAAGATGAAATCATCGTGACCCTCTTTTGATGTTGCTTTCCTTGAAGTAGCTCAAATGTCAAATGTTTTCCACAATAGCTAAGTGGTGGCGCTCGCCCTCCCCTCCCCCACCCCACGTTCCTGTTTACTCTCAGCTTGATTTGCCCACATAAATCATCAAAGCGTTTTTTGAAAGAGGAAGGTGATGAGGTTCACTCTGTGTGTGTGTGTGTGTGTGTGTGTGTGTAATTCACGCCCATTACATAAACAGTAAGTAAAATATTACAATCACTGGGCTTCATTAAATATTCCTACTTAACCTTCAAAGACTCAAGTGTCTGGGTACTACAGAAGATTCTTCACTACAGAAGTAACTGATGTAATGTTAGGTGATAACAAATCACTGTCAGAAGGGGAAACGGGAGTCTTGGGAAAATGAATGTTGTCCCTTAGCTTACTATAGCCATTGGCAAGATATTAGATATTTAAAGGCTACAGTGATCCTTGGTATAGGCCATGGAATTGGGATAAAATATTAAATTAATTCAAATAAAAGTATAACCCGTCAGAGCCGCCACCAGCACAGTAGAAGATGGTTTCCAGTGGGTTTGCCTCACCTTGGGATCAAAGCTCATAATGGGAAGTGAAAACAGTCACTCTGGTCACAGGCACAATTAATTGCCCTGTGCCAGTACATTTACCAGCAGTAAAGTCCTGGGTCCTTAATCACAAAGTAGCTGGCTGTCTTGAATATCTTATGATCACAAAGTAGAGTCCTACCGTGCTAATGGTAATCCTGCCGAATTTATCCAGCACTCTGCCCTTAATAGCATACTGAGTTCCTTGTTCCAAATGACGTAGCCACAAGTGGTTACTTTTAAATTTTCTGTGTTAAATTAAGGTAATAACATGGATCCCTGCTACTGGTGCTAATGGACTTTTCTCACAACTGAAAATGTCCCTTTTCTTGAATATTTCAACCTTTTACATAAATTTCCTAATAGTTTTTTTTGTTGTTTTGAAAGTATTTAGATGATTTTTTAAATATATATCGATACTTTGCCTGCATATATGAATTGGCACTACATATGTGCCTGCTAGAAGAAGGTATCAGATCCCCTGGAACCATGTGGTGCTGGGAACTGGACCCTGGTCCTGTGCAAGAACAACCAGTGTTCTTAAGTAATAAGCCATTGCCACAGCTCCGTCCCCATCATGTGAATTGTGTGTTCTGTTCACAGCAGTGGGGCTTTGTGTCTTGTGTCCATTTGGAAGAAGTATCTTGCCAACAACTTTAAGGATAAATGAGAAAAGGGTGCCATGGTTATCTGTGCCTGAACTTTCTGGGACTCTGTATACAAACAGATCCAAATATAAGATCTTCCTACTGTGAGTCCTTATTCTCCCTTTTTTTCACAGCCAGAAACAAGATGGTCATGGGATCTACTCTCTCCAGCTGCTCTAGTCTGAGACATCCCTGTTAGAGTGGGAGAGGGGGCAACGTTCACTCTGTAGGCACTCCCATGATGATAACCCGCACTGTTCAATTCCACAGCTCAAGAAGGATGCTGTAGACAGGAAGGGGTTGTAACCCACAAGGCTGATGAAGTTGGCTAGGAACACTGACAAGCCCTATCTCGGATGAACTCAATACACAGTGGGGACTCATTGAAATGGAAAGGAGTCATGCCTTACCTGGGAAGGATCTAGGGAAGGCAGTCAAATGCTGATTGGTAAGGAGAGCAGTGATCAGTCAGCTCATATTGCTTTAATGATATCTGAGCTCGATGTAGTGGTACATTCCTATAATCTTAGAATTGGGCAGTGGGGGATTATGAGTTCAAGGTTATCCTCATCTACGTAGAGTTTGAGGCTAGCCTTGAGTCCATGAGATATGAGACTCTTGTCTTCAAGTAAAGCAATAACAGCAACAAAAACCAACAGCTAGTAATTTATAAACTTTATATATATATAAATTTATAACTAGGTAATTTATAAAAAATAAAAATTCGCTTCTCACAGTCCTAACTACAAGTCTAAGAAGATGCTGGAAGCGTCAGTGTCTTAGAGAACTCAACGTTTTCTCATTCAGAGCGGTGACTTTTTGCTGTGCCCTCCAGAGAGAACAAAGCCTTACTCCATTCATAGCAATGAGTGCCTTCACTTAATCCCATCCCCCAACACCACACAACCCTATGTATTGTTACTTTACTGGGGAATAAATTTCAATACATGAATTTTGAGGGACATTCATATGGTAGCAGGCAGTAAGTCCTCAGCTACACTTATCAAGGCAAAATTGGGGGGAGGTCACAGAACAGGAGGAAGGTTCAGAATTGGAATTCAGTGTTAAGGATGTATCACGGATAGTTCCGAGGCTGATTCTGCCTCAGCCCTAACTGGCTTGAGAAGGCAGGAGGGAGAAGAAGAGAACCAAGCCTGTAGTCCCTAGAGGAGGCTCAAGGTCATATACCCTCCACATTCTCAGAATATGTAAAATGAGAAAGAAGAGCCAGTCTGAAGAAATACCTTTTCAACGCAGTCCACACAAAGATCTATCCACTTTCAAGCATGGGTGACATTTTCAAAGGGGAAAGTTGTAGAAAGAAATATAAGAAGAAAAATGTTAAGGACACAGAGCTTGCTTACGTTTCTTCCTTCCTTGGTTTTTTTTTCTTTCTCTCTTCCTGAGGAGGGGCCAACAGTTTCAGACATTATAGGGAAATAGCAAGACACTGAAAAAGTTTCAAAGTCTAGGAAGTATGTGGTAATAAATGCCATAGAAACCCCAAGGAGCCAAGAGCTCCCTCCTGGTTCTTGCTTCTCAAGGTGGATGTGTGGGCATCAATAATTATTCCAGACTATCTTGACTTCAGGGTATAACCAGTCAAAGTGCTAACCAGTCAAGTGCTAACCAGTCAAAGCATAAGATTTATATAAAAGAAATGCCCACTTAATTTATTAAATCAGACTTTGGCCAAGTTATTGGCCATTACCTGTGACTTGGTAAGACATGAAAAAGCCTAGCAGAAGTCTAATGAGGGCCTTTTATCTGTGTGGGAAAGGTCATTGCAAGCATCAAATATTGAATCTGAGATCAGTGCCATACTGAGTAGGTATATATTATAACTCAAATTAGACTTCAAAAGAACTAATTTGCTAGAGGTTCTATCATTTAAAATAATCTCTTGTAATAAAACTGACTCTACAGGAAGATATTAATCGCATACTTTATGCTGTCCCTTTAAATTGTTTTAATGGGTACATATTTGAGCAGAATTAATTTTTCCAGTAAAGTGGCTTTTTTTGTCAACTTCAAAGGGAATTTAAAGGATGGCAGTAAAATGTTACAAGTATAAATCCAGATTTAACTTTCTTTATTTTCTCCAGCATTAATACTAATGAGTGATTGGCTTGAAATATAATTTGGTAAATTGTTTGACATAGGCATAACTAATGACACATTTAATTATCCAGATATTAATACCATATGATCAATGGGCCTCTGATTTTTTAACTACAATTAAACTGTCAGGGGAGCTTTTTGTAAGATAATAGGGAGATTCCCAAATCTTCTGGAATTTTGGGGGGGGGGTTGTTGGTGGTGATGGTAGCAACTACATTCATTATAATATTATATTCTGTTTTTCTTTTTCCCCAATAAGCTTTATTTTAATAATGAAAGGTATGATTGGAGGATTTCTCACTGGACTCTCAGGTCTTTGGGTAGATCAGGTATATACCATAAGTTTTTTTTTGTTTTGTTTTTCTTTTGTTTTTGTTTTTTGGGTTTAGGGGGTTTGGGGGGTTATTTATTCTTTTTGTTTTTGTTTTTTTGCAGAGAGGAAGAAGCTACAGAAAAGAAAGTCAGGAACTTTCATCTCAGGTCACATGTGTGATGCTGAGCGTCAGAGATAGGAGATTAGCCCAGAGAATCAGCATTCTTCAGTGTCCATAGGAGTGTATACCTTGAAAATGCATGTTTTTAGTTCCTGTTGCATCTGGGGAAGGCTGCTGTTTTCAGAGCAAAGGGGATGGCTGAATGGAGAAGCTGCCCATTTATAACACTTTCTCACCCACCCACATGTTCACAGAAGGTGGGGGTAGATAAAATGTCTTGGTTCCCAGGCTGCACCGTGCCTACTTCCATGCTTGCTGTTAACACACCACCCTGGTGCCACATCATAGCATACTGTAGATTCCTTCCTGATCACTGGATACATGAGGAGTCTGTGGTTAGGAAAAGGCAGTTAGTCCTCCAGGTCTTCCCTCCAGAAGAGGGAATCAGCAGCAGGATCAGCCAGTCTCAATAGGCTCAAAGCAGCCCATCTGGACAATTGCTAGCTGTGACTTTCCTTAAGGTGCTCCATTTTGACATATTAGGTGGTACCAATGACACCTCGTCACACATAGCACATAGTCAGTAGGAATGGCTGCTGAAGTATAGGCTGCTGTGAACATACATTAACCAAGGACACAATGGCTTTTCCTTAGATGAGCTGCTTCAGAAAGAGCAGAACTACTCCGACGATGTCTTGGCCAACATGATCAGTGAGCCCAGGATCAGTTACGGAAACGATGCTCTCATGCCTTCTCTGACTGAAACCAAGACCACTGTGGAGCTCCTGCCCGTGAATGGGGAGTTCAGCCTGGATGATCTCCAGCCATGGCATCCTTTCGGGGTGGACTCCGTGCCAGCCAACACAGAAAACGAAGGTAAGATCCCTAGCTGGAGCCAAAAGCTTTCTGGGATGTGTGTGTGTGTGTGTGTGTGTGTGTGTGTGTGTGTGTGTGTGTGT
>NW_021620961.1:471694-484647 GCF_004785775.1 Grammomys surdaster
TGTGTGTGTGTGTGTGTGTGTGTGTGTGTGTGTGTGTGTGTGTGTGTGTGTTTATACTAGACATGCTTTATACTAGACAGAAAGACCTTACATCAGTATCTAAGATAGAGAACAATCAAGACAGACAGGTGCCATCTGCGTACATACACACAAAGTAAGAACAATGCTAAAGTTGTTACTATGCAATATTAAAATAATATATGTTTGTTACATAAAGATGATTTTTGGATTTTGAGGCTACAAAGTAAATAAGCTGACTTGGTAACAGAGACAGGACTTCTATTGTATAGGTCCCAAAGCCAACAACAGTTTGTCTAGAATACTTTTGAGAAAAGGACCTGTTGTTTGGTAGACATCTGTATCATCCTCAGAGATACCACTCCTGTAGATCAGAGGACTCACAATATATGCGGTGATCGCCCTGTGAACAGCCTTCATTTCTACATTTAAAAACAAAAAGTAACACAATAAACTACTAATTTTTATTTCCCATTTCTCTTCATGAATTTACGTACATATTTATACATATAGAGGCACACACCTACCAGCTGCCCAAGATCAGCCTGTACAACATAGGGAAACCCCATCTCAAAATAAAAGCACATAATGCAACACAGAGCAGGTCACGTATTACTGTGGAGCCGGGGCAGAAAGACAGATAGAGTGAGACAGAGGACAAGAGAGGCACAGCCTTGGACTCCCAGAAACCAACCTGCCTCTGACCCCCATGTGCCACGATTTAAGACACTGGGAAATAATTATTTAAGAATACTCTCACTGGAAAAAAAGAAAAAAATACTCTCATTTTGAAGTATCTTATCACTTCCGTGAAATGAGGATTTGACTTGCACTTCAGCTTTCGTGCCAAAATGCCCACCTTTAATGAAAAGGGTGACCAAATTAAGAACAGATGATTTGACCCCCAGAGAGAAGCTTTGACGGGTCTTGTACAGTGAAGTAGACAGACTGAAATCATCTTCCTTGGATGCCAATTCCTATGTGAGAGTTCAGACTGCACTGAATGCAGAAGCAGAATGAATGAAGCAAGCTTGCTTCAGAACTACACGGTGCCATGTTAAAAGATTTCTCCATCAATGAATTTTCACACCTGGGTGATGTAATTCCTCCAGGAGGACTGTCTTAGTCAGTTTCTATTCCTGTACAAAACATCATGACCAAGAAGCAAGTTAGAGAGGAAAAGGGTTTATTCAGCTTACACTTTCACATTGCTGTTCATCACCAAAGGAAGTCAGGACAGAAACTCACACAGGGTAGGAACCTGGAGGCAGGAGCTGATGTAGAGGCCATGGAGGGGTGATGCTTACCTGCTTGCTTCCCCTGGCATACTCAGCTTGCTTTCTTATAGAACCCAGGACTACCCGCCCAGGGACAGCACAGCCCACAATGGGCCCTCCCACCCTTGATCACTAATTGAGAAAATCTCAAGGGAGGCTTCTTTCTCTGTGATAACTCCAACTTATGTCAAGTTGATGCACAAAACCAGCCTGTACAGGGACTTAGGAGTGCCTGTTTGGGAAACGGCATCTTATAGTTTCTTTTGCCATTTTTACATGTTCAGTACAAATTGCATGCACACAATTACCTTGATTTCTTGAAACTAAGAATGCTTTCTAAGAAGGCAACAGGATCTGCCTGGGATCTTCCTCAAAGTGTAAAAGCACTGAGCAAACAGGGTGTGAGCAAACAGTCTTTGTGTTTGGTTGATTTTTGGTTTGTTTGACTTTGAGTTTTTTTAATTTTGTTTTTTGGGGCAGGATCTCTCTATGTAGCTTTGGCTATCTTGGAACTCTCCTGTAGTCCAGGATGGCCTCAAACTCACAGAGCTCTGCTCGCCTCTTCTGGGATTAAAGGTGTGTGCCACCACGCCCAGTGAATGAGCAGTTTTTGAAGTTAGGCTTCCGAAATCTTTGTATAAGCCTTTTTTCACAGTATAACAACTGAGTTCGTTCTTTAATCTGAAAAATAAAGGCAATTTAGAGGTATAATTATATTAGATACTATCAGTTACAACATCAACATTATTTATGAGATACAAATAATTGACTTTCTCACTTGTTAAAATTATCCTAACAAAACAAAACCAAAAAAAAAGTAGGTCATTTTATTGTCTATGCTTTGTGCTAAGTATTATATGGGTACATTTGGGGCTTTAATGTCATTGTTACCACATACATAATCTGTAATGAGATGAGTATGTAAAAAAATATTCAGCCTCATTTTCTAAGCTCAGTGCAGAGGAGGTTGGCTCTTAATAGCACATACTATGATATGAGCCTTGGGAAACAATGTATGCACATGTGTAGACACACCACATACATTCCCACTGATACTCTTGAGTACGGCCAACATGTCCAAGCAAAGCCTTGATTGAAGTGAGTCTGGATGTATGTTCAACATTCAGTGTCATATTGCCTAGGTTTCATCTAAAGCAGACATTCTTGTTAAAGACGTGCTATTGGGACTGGGGAGATCACTTAGTAAACTATTTTTGCCTTGCAAGCATGAAGATCTGTGTTCAATTTTCACCATCTATGTGAAAAGCTAGGTATGATGGCTCTGGAAAGGTAGAGAGAGATAGACCCTCCAACGTACTTCCAGCCTAGCCTACTTAGTAAGTTCTTTGCCAGTAAGAGACCTTGTCTTAATATTCAAGGTGATGGCTCCTGAAGTATAATACCTGAAGTTGATCTCTGGCCTCCATACGCATGTGCAAGCATCACACACACAGAAACACACACATACACACACACACACACACACACACATATCTGCTAATAATTGACAGCATAATGTCATAAACCATTAACAGGAGAGGTCAGGAATCTAGTCAATAAAAGGGCTTACATGTGAGCCATCTATTCAGTATGTGACAACACCACTTTATGTTCTCCGAGTTTTAAGGTATAGGTCTCACCTTTATTAGCCCCAATGCCGTATTAGAGCAGATCTTTTGAAAAGCCTTCTCAACAATTAATACTTTTTTTTTGGTTTATCTGAGTTTGATAGTCTGAGGGGTGTACCTTGGATTTGTGCGTGCTAAGCATGGGCTCCACTACAGACCAAAACTCCCAGCCTAGGACTGTTCATCTTCAAATAAAAGGGACTGACAAGGCATTCCTGGGAAAGCAATGTTGTAAATAGCTCTTAACACAGTCCTCCCTTTGTTTACTCAGTAACACACACTAAGAACTTCAGGAGTTGGATAGCCCAGATAATTCCAGTATTGGGAGCAAACATAGGTAGATTCCCCCAACCACTAGAAAAAAAAGAAATCCAACCATGGCAGCGTATATCATATGTATAATTCCTGTATTGAGAGCAGACATAGGTAGACCCTGAGTGCTCATTGTCTAGCCAGCCTATATGAAACTGCAAGTTCCAGGGTCAGTGATAGACCCTGTCTCAGGGCAGTAAGGTAGAGCGTTAGAGCAAGATACACTAAGCTGTGTTCTGCCCTCTGCATGGACAGACACAAGTGCACACACTGCCACATCTGTGTGTATGCACCACTCAACATGCACACATCTTTCACACACAAAACTGTGGAGAAATACTGAATCCATAAGTAGAACCAAAGTGAGTTCTGGATTCACATTATCATTAACCCCTTATATCCAGAGGGAAGTTAAAGAACCACGTAGGGTGTGGGTTGCCTGTGTACAGCATTCAGTATCCTGGATCCTCACCCACTAAGTAGCAGTCATGCCTCTCTTTGCTTAGTCTAGGGACTAATCACCACATTCTCCTTGGGAGAGTGGCCAGGGCTTACCCTCTGCTCCTAATGACCAGGTCTGACATTCCATTGTGGCTCTGCTGTGTGACTCTGCTCACATGACTGAGCCTCCAAGCCACCCCACCCACTGTCCAGTCTGAGATAATTTATATCCTCATTCCTTGCTTAAAGGCGGTTTGAGAACATTTCCATGGGATGACATGGAAAACTCTAGAAATCTTTTTAATGGAACTGGGTCTTGTTAGAGAGGCTTGGTCATTCTTTGTCCAGATGGCTCACCATGCACCTAAACAGTGAGCCATTCAAATGAATAAGTAATAAAGGCATATGATACCGTGCTCCTGCTATCCCTTCCCCGTGTTCCCTCTTCTCTCCGACACACACCCTGAGCCACTAAAAATACCTACAGCTCTCAACGGATTTCCTTTCATTGTCCGTGAGGCCCTTAATGGCATAGTTTCAAATGATTACCAGAAAGGACTTGTTTTTCTCAAGAAAAACAGTCAAGAACAGTAGGTGCCTGGTCACTTAGTTCTTTTACACTGAGAAAAGAAAGAGTTAAGAGCCCGAGACTGTGGGTGACTCTGATGAAGCAGTATTTTCAGGACACAGGGGGCAGTTACTTACACAAATGAATTCAGAAGTTGAGACAGTCAGAAGGTGAGACCTGCACAGCATCAAGCCAGACATCCCTGCATAGAGTGAAGAGGTGATCATAAGTGCCACCCCTACCTCAGGACATTTGTCAGTTGGTGGCTGATAAGAGACAGAAAATTGGTCCTCTCCAAATATGCGGCCTGTGGTCCAGTAGATGGCTCTCCACCAGTATGCTGGAAGTGCTGAGTGAAGTCTATGGATGAAGGAGAGGATCCAGGACATTGGGAAGGGAGAGTGGAAGTGGGTGGAGGAGGAATTGGAGTTGAGGGAGTGGAGTGGGGACTTTTGGTTGAAACACAGCGCATACATGTACCAAATTCTCAGATCATTAAAAAGGTAATAGGTAGACAAGCAACAGAAATTATCATATCATAAACAATATCATAAAACAAAACTTTCTAGGTCAGGGAAATTTATCAGAATTATGTTCTTATCCCGGTATAATGAGTAGCACTTAGAAATAATGTTTTATAGTTTGTATATACACGAATAATTCATCATTATCATAATAATTGTCGATTATTATGAGGCCATGAGCTCTACACCCTGCCTGGGTACCACAGATACAGGTGCTATCCTGAGTCAAAGGTGACAGTCTGGGGTGTGAGTGTTACAGCAAGTGGAGCTTGGTGTGGCCACACCAGCAACTGCTAAGCCATTTTGCCCCTCACCATAAAGACATTTATAAAAGTATAGTCACCCTTCAGCTAACTCCATTTTATAGGGGTCACATAAAAATAACAGTTCATATTTGTGGTGAGATATGAAGTATAGAGAAACTGTCCATGTCATTATTGAAATAAACAGGACAGTCAATAAAATCTTACATTGTGAGAAGCTTCTGAAGTACATGTTTAAAACAATCAGTTCTTACTACAGAAAAAAAAAAACAGGTGCTATTACTTTCATTTTTCTATAATAGGAAACAGCCTCGGGTGGCTGTTTGCCCATAGTCATACACCTTGTTGACGCTGGTTCTGGGTTCCATCGCTGCCACTCCCTCACTTCTTTCTAGACCACGTTGCCAGTCTCCACATGAGCAAAGTCTGAACCACTGCAGCCTCTTGATGTACCCAGTTCCCTTAATGCGCTCAGAAACATGATTTGCTCGTATTATGAAGACCGCTCACTGTCCTTCTGTTTCCTGCCACCATTCTTGCCAACATGTGCCATTCAGAATGGATTTGGGTTTGTAGCCACCACTTATCACTTGGCTAAATGGTTGAAACTGCTGGTCCCCAAGGTTCCCATCAAACTCCTGCTGGCTTGCCTCCACCACTACGCTCAGATTTTTTTCTTACTTTTACACTTGCCAGACCTGTCCCAGGGAACTTCCTCCTCCCTTGCCTTCATCTGCCCTTCAGCCACTAGTTAATCCTAAAAGCTTGATTGCCCTGTCTCCCGTCCTTATTTCTTCTAAAACCAGTATCAGCTCAGGGAAAGGTTTTCTGAGGATGAACTCCGCCAGGTGGTGCTGAGCCATGGTGGGGGATTACTGTACTCAGGCGTTGTTTTCTTTGGATCAGTCCCAGAAAGCATACAAAAGGATGATTGTGACTGTCAGCAGATATGACAGGAAATGGTCTTGTTTCACACAATTCAGCTGAATGTCATCTGTACAGAGGAAACCAGCCATTTGAAAGGAGAGACAGGGGAAGCCTGTGGGTTACCTGTTCTACCCTAAACTCAGAAGGAATTTGCTTCACTAAATGGCAAAGCTTTGCTCTCCGGATAAACTCATATTTGCATTACCCCTGGCAATTGAATAATCCCTTTGTAGTTAATTAACTGTAAAAGAAGATAAGATTGGGTCGTTGTAGGAGGAGGTATCTTTAAGGTTTACTGCTGGGCTGAGTATAATCTATTTTATTTCTAATCAAAAGCCAAGAAACCATCTCTAACCTAGCCCAGAGGAAAGTCCACCTTCTCCAGCCTTCTTCTTTGATCCTATTACACATCCTGGTGAGTGCTTTATGAACAAACTAAGGAAACACATTGGCACATCGGCGGCGCTGAGCCTTTGTACCCCTCCCGTCCTTGATGCCCAGGATTAACTCGCAGAGGTTCTTTTCCCAGCTGCTACTTTTTCATGACTTGTTTATTGCAAATGCTTTCCCTTGCTCTGTGTCCAGAAGCCACGACTTAACCGTCTTGATTTGTCTCATTTGCTCTCTGTCTCTTGCTTCCTTGCACCAGTTGAGCCTGTTGACGCCCGCCCTGCTGCTGACCGAGGACTGACCACTCGACCAGGTATCTGACTCGCCGCCCCATTTCGCCTCTCCTCTCAGCACTGTGCGCTTCAGCAAACGAGCCTCTCTGGATTGCACGCATTGCAGAATAGAATTTAAAATGAATACTGTAGGCACCAAACATTATTTCAGATTCTTTGTTTCTCCTTATGCTTCATTTGCCAACGTCCTACATGATCTGTTTGCTTGCTTGTTTGTTTGTTTGTTTGTTTCTGAAGCTCAAAGAGAGTTTTTTCAAATGTGGGGCTCTTTTTCTTGATTTTGTTCTTTTTAATAAATGGAGTGATATGGACCTTGTCCTCAAAGGTGGCAGAGGCCCAGGGAGGTGTAGCTTTCAGTGGGAAATTGGTTCTTACTGCAGACATCTCCTTCCTTTCTTGTTTAGTATTCATGGGGGTCCTTGAGTGGGCTCAGACTTTTGTTGGTTACTAAAATAGTCACAGTTTCCTTAAAATATAATTATTGGCATTTCTCCAGATCCAGAAATACTTTTTGTCCTTCGTGGATTGTATATACTTCCTCTCAGCCAGTGGCTGAAGTAACAGAACAGATGTATATGCATAATTTTGCACAGAAGTCCTTTGTTTTCTATGCTACAAATTTCTGTGCTATCAAAATAGATATTTCTTTTTATACAGTTTCCCAAGATTAAAAAGAAATGTGTTTTGACCCCCTATTCTATGTTTAGTCCCTGGCTAAACTTAAAATCTTAAGAATAATGTCCCACCACAAGAGACATAGAACACACTGTGTCTACTCCATGCACAGCCTCACCCCACTGATAGTGGCCAACAAAGCGAATCAGAGAAAGGAAAGTCAATGAATTGAAAGATCTGTATGTTCTGGAGAGATTTTCTTCCAAATAGCACATACCTTTCCATGTTTACTTTCTTTATGACCACATCCCATGAGATACTCAAGAACAACGTTAACATTCCTTGGGGACATCAATAAAAGGAGGTAGTTTTGCTTCCTGCTTCGGAAGTATCCCCAGCAATGTCAAATATGGCCCCACCCCTCTTCTTGCCATTCAGGTCTCTAGCCTTGGCTACTGCTAGCCTTAGTCCTAGGTAAAGACTTTGAGAGTTCTTATGACATCGTGCTGATTCCATGATGTGATTCAACACCTTTGCAGAAATTGCAGAGTGATACGTTGACAGCTGATCTCATTGATGCAGTGAACATCTTTGTCTGAAGTGCTTTTAACTCTCGTCACCTCCTACTGACAGTGTCACTAAGTAAATGTCCAGGGAGCCAGCAGTTGGCATTCCCATGATGCTCTGCCAGCTAGTGAAGCCCAAGGCACGGCCAGTGCAGTTCTCACCACAGCTAAAACCAGCTCAAGCTGGTCGTATCTTCTAGACTTTTTTAAATGGCACACTACTCACTTTATTTTTAAAAGGTGACCTATTTCCATCTATAAACATAAAATGTAATATTGAGGCATACATCCGGCTGCTTTTACTAAGTTCCTCTATTATATAAGGATGTATTTGTGCCTGTTCAAATAGTCAGGCACAGGCAAGCAGCCAATCTTCTCACTCTGCTTATGTTAACCTAACAGGTAGAAGACATTTTCATACACTGGCCAGCAAAGGTCATTTGTTCTGAGAAAAGAAACTAATTCTATAGGCCAGAGAAAGCCTAAAACAATAGCAGTGTTATTCCATGAGAGAGCATTGTTGTAAATTCTGTGAAAACTCAAAAAGAGTAAATGATAAAGTTCCTGCTCCTGGGAGCTTGAAATATAATAGAAAGATATATAGGAAGATATGGAAAGATATATAAGATAACAGAAAGATATATAGGAAGATATAGAAAGATATATAAGATAATGGAAAGATATATAGGAAGATGTGGAAAGATATATAAGATAATGGAAAGATATATAGGAAGATATGGAAAGATATATAAGATAATAGAAAGATATATAGGAAGATATGGAAAGATATATAAGATAATGGAAAGATATACAGGAAGATGAGAGGACTGGGATATATGAGGGCACACAAAGACATTTGGTGACAAGAGTGTGTCAGCCAGGGAACCCTCTGAAAGGAGCTTTCCACAGAGAGGAGGGGAGGGTGAGATTTATGGCACATGGAAGGGTGGGGAGGAAAGCAGTTCCAGACAGATTAGAAACTGCCCTGGGCTTGTGTTTGTAAGACCCATATTCATAGCCACATCCTTCAGAAGATAGACACCAAAGAGGAAGATGGTATACATGGAACTGAGGACATCAGACAAGCTGCGATTATGATCATGGAACATGCTTGAAATGCCTGAGGAATTGTGTAGGCTCGATCTGTACTTTTGTGTTGGCAATGAGTCTGCCACATATTCAGATTTATACCTCCCTATATTGTCTACGTGTTCCGATAACTGAATAGCCACACGTTATGAACCCACACACTGGACAATACTTTGCCAAATTGCATCTATAGACTTTCCAAACTTAGAGACCCTTCCCAGGAGTGCCCTCTGCCATTGCTCTTTGATAATCTTTCTTGTCACTCAAAAACAAAGAAAGCATGAGATTTGGCTTACTCATCCCTATGCCCCATTTTTACATCATCATGATGAAGAGAATGATTTCTTCTCTTATGTGAAAACCCAGGATACTGTAACTTTTAGAGGATAATGTTACCTACAAGTCACAGCAATAATGATGCCGACTTCTGGGCATAGTGACGATCCCAGCTACTAACTCTTCCTGGAATGTTTCCAGAGAAAAATGGACCCTTACAGACAATAAGAAAACACATCAGCAGTCTCTTTACTTGATGTGTTAAGCTACCCCTCCATTGTTCCCTATTCCATCCTTCTCCAGGCCTAACAATCTAGTTTCGTAACCCCAAGAGATATTTTCCTATTGATCTATTTCATTGTTGATTGTTTGGTTAATCTCTTTGTAATGATACTGCTTAGTGTGGTGTGTAGAACATCTTCTAAATGCTATTACATGCTGACCAGCAATGAAAGAGAAACTCTGCTGAGTCTCACACTATTGAACTGTGAACATCACTGGTCATGCTAGCATGTTACATGACTTGTGTTTTGCCTTTTTCAGTCATCAGAAACATTGTCAGTATCCTTTCCACAATATTGTGGGCTTATACAGTTTTGAGTGAGGACTTAAGTATTTACATATTCACCACAATGCTGTGCTCTCTCCCTCCCCAGCCCCAGATATAAAACGGAAGACTACTTAAGAGTTTTCTTTAAAATCTCAGGAATAACTTAACTGCTGTGTTACTACTCCACATATGGCAAGGAAAGGATGCATTAGAAAGAAATCACTGTTGCTATGACAAGGAAGTAGGTCAAGTTTTATAAAGGTTTAGAAGAAGATGAAAATAAGCAACCAGGGGCGATTTAAAGAACATCATGTCACTGCCACATTAAAAAAATGTGTCAGGAAGCACAGAGAATAGAGTGAGTTATAATATGAAAAAAATAATGGTGATCTTTTTTAAAGTACGTAAAATTGGAAAATTGCAGCTCTTCAAGTAGCATTCAAGGACAGAGGCTAGCGAATGAAAACAAGCAGAGTTAATGAGGTGAAACAGAAAGGGAACTCTACAGCTTTCAATGTGTCTTTCTTGTCCAAATTAATAAAAATGATCTCCCAGTGAAATGAAATTAGGGTTCAGATAGAACAAGGTGAAAAAAACAAAGCACTAAGCCTTTGTATTTGTCACCTATTGCTGCGTAACAAGGAGCCCCAGAATTTAGCTGCTTATAAGAGCAAGCATTTAGCTCCTTACAGCTGTTTTCAGCCAGCATTTTAGCATATGGCAGAGCTGGCTGGTTCTGGCTCAGGCTCTTTCATGAGATCACAAGGAAGACATTGCCAAAGCTGTAGTGTCATGAAGGTCTGGCTAGAGCTGACTTCTGTCAATTATTCTCATGGCTGTTGTGAGGAGTCTCAGTACCTTCCAGTGGCAGCTGGCTTCCCCCACACCAAGAAGTACAATAGAGGGAATAAGAAAGAAGCTTTGGTGCCTTTTCTAACCAGCCTTGACATCAGTTCTGCCATGTTCTACTTACTTAGATGCCATATTATCCCCTGCTCTGGAGGACAGAATTTTAAGTCCTAGTTTGTGAAATGATTATTAATAATAAATGGGTATTGTATGCTCACATATCTAGCCAAGCACAGCTCCTTACGACTCAACTTGAACAACCATGGCTAGTCGTTGTGAGAGTTAGAAGAGAACAGGAAGGCCCTGCTAGAAGGAAATAGGGAAGTGTAGTCCAGAGACAGAAGCAAGGGAGAGCAGCATCGTGTCTGTAAGCAGATTGACATTCATCATGAGTCCTGGTTTAGGATGATTTGTCCGAGGGAAACATTGTGGGCAGTTAGACAAGAGGTGGTGATGAGTCACACCCAGCATGGACTGCCTAGGTCTTTCAAATTATCCTCACTCTCAGCAGAAGCCATGCTGACTGCTAGACTGGCTTTTTCAGTCCTTATGACCTTGTGCTTTTCAGTGTCAGCAGGGGTTTGACAAGTTCTCCTGTACTTGATGGACAAGATTGGAGGAGCCATTAGACCAGGCACAGGAAATGAGTTCCCACAGGAGTTGTCAGAACTCAGAATTCATAGCCAGAGAAAGGAATCCTCTGGAACACACTACCTTTCTTTTAATGTCTGACACACTTGCTTAAACCCACCATGTGTCAAGGATAGATGCCTGGCTCGCTCTAAATAGAACCAGGCTCCACAGCATAGGTTATAGGGAGACTGTGTTGGATTAATATGAAGGAAACAAAAGTATCATTCTCTTATCCAAAACCAAAAAACAGCATCTGCATACGAATCTCTTCCTTTGAATTCACATAGGTGCTAAGAACCTGCCTCCATTGAAAATATCTTGGAGGAGGCGGCTTTAAAAGCCCTTCATAGCCTCAGATTTTACTTCAGTAGAATACCACAACTACTTCAGAAAATACAACTGATGCAAATTGACACCTCTTCTGTGTGTCTTCACTTTTATTTCTAAAACTTATTTATATTTTAGTTTTGAACCTCAAATTAATATTTGAATCATGAAATACTTTAAGAATCAGTCCAAGAATCACACATCCATGTATAGAGAAAGAAGAATTAGGTGATGAATTCTATTAGTCCTAAAGAAGCATTCTGTTCCTTGTGTGCTCCTTTAGAGTCCGCAGATGAAGCAATTCCACATGGCATGTATAGCTGGAAAGCTAGGATGCTTAGCTAAACAAATTTTATGACTGACAGTGCTGCAGTGCATAGAAACATGAATGTAATTTACTTGCAATTAGAACAAAGCTCCCAAGGAACAGATTTGTTCTCCCAGGTCGTTAATGTTCATTTTTGAAGATTTGCATTTTGTTTTTAAGTAATGACAGCCCATAAAAAAAATGTGCACATAATAAACAACAAACCATTAAAACCAAGTCAACATTTCTTAGGTGCAAATTTAACCCAGCATCTTAACCAGCATTGATGTTATTTCCCCTTTCTCTCCCTCCCCCGTTAATTACGGCATGTGTTTGGCCACAGAGGCATGCCATTCCACTTTCTTCAGTCTTTTTGCTTGCTAGGTGGTGGTTAATGGTTTAAATCTAGGATGTCATTTATCTTGAGAAAATTCCTAAATCTGTTTTCCTAAAAGTTCTGTCCTAGAGAGAACTTTTAGGCCGCTTTTGCCTCGTTGTGGTTGAAGGTCACACTAATTGACAGTCCTGCATACTTTGTGTTTGACGCAGGTTCTGGGTTGACAAACATCAAGACGGAAGAGATCTCAGAAGTGAAGATGGATGCAGAGTTCGGACATGATTCAGGATTTGAAGTCCGCCATCAAAAACTGGTACACAAAAAATAATCTACCTTTCCCCCACAACTGTGTCCAGCCAGATGACATACATGGTACCTCTTGACTCATCCTGTGCCAAAACTGAGAGGGACTACTTGGAATAAAAGCAAAATGTCTGCCTAGGTCTTCACAAAGATAGAAAGGGAAGGAAGCAGGGCTCTGTGCATAGTTCTTTCTGACTAGAAGCCACTGAGCCCAGGCAGAACTTGTAAGTGTAATTCATCTCAGTGTTGTAGCTACATGAGCTGATGTCCAAGAACTATGCTTCCTAGGAAAATAGGCTTTTAGCCGGGCGGTGGTGGCGCACGCCTTTAATCCCAGCACTTGGGAGGCAGAGGCAGGCGGATTTCTGAGTTCGAGGCCAGCCTGGTCTACAGAGTGAGTTCCAGGACAGCCAGGGCTATACAGAGAAACCCTGTCTCGAAAAACCAAAAAAAAAAAAAA
>NW_021620961.1:484747-501935 GCF_004785775.1 Grammomys surdaster
AAAAAAAAAAAAAAAAAAAAAAAAAAAAAGAAAATAGGCTTTTCAGGTTGAACACATCTAATCCAAATATCCAAACTGGAAAGGTCTAGAACTCACTTCCTGACCCTTGGCAGGATACCACAAACAAGAAACTCAACACCACAAGGTTCTGAAAGGCATTATATAAAACTCTCTTTAAGCTAGATATATACTGTATGTAGGAAACGTAAGTGAATCTTGTTTAGATTTGATTCCAGTTTCCAAGATAATTTCATTATGTAAATACACAAAAAAAATTAGAAATCAAGATTTTTGAAATCCTTTCGGCCATGATCATTCTCGGTAAACTATAGTTTCATTTGAAGAGTCGGTCTTAAGTAAACATGCAGAGAGTACTTGGTTGGAATCCTCTTTTGCAGTGTTTGCTTACCTTCCCACCTACAGATAGATTCTTTCAGTCCATCCTGACCACTCCTCCTTCCTACTGCTTCCCCACCTCCACTATTTCTTTGTCTTCAAAGAAAGTTAGCAGAGACCTTTTAAGGTAGATGGAGCCGAGAGGTGGCTGTGCTGCCTCAGCTTCTGTTATTGTCAGTCATCAGAAACCTAGGGAAAGCAGATAGCAGTTTCTCTTAAGAGAATGGCATTTTTCTTCCTAAGGTCAGAATTAAAATGAACAGAGATGCAAGGGTCTTCCTTGTAGGTAGGCGGAGATGATATAATTCTCTACCAAAAACTCAGAAATTCAAAGAAGCCAAATCCCAGATTGTTAGCATTCCTTACCATGTTACCCATTATCACAATTAAGAACTTAAGTGGTGATCAAAAAAAGCGGTAAGAAAATTCCGGTATACTGGTGATTGGTAAGTACTCCAGTGCTGTGGTTGGATGGAGTGTGTGATCCTGCAGTCTGATTCCTTTATGGAGTCCAAGTGTCTTCCCAGTGTTTGTAAGTGAAATGTGTAGATCCTAGTATGAATCTCCAAAAGAAAAGGCCTTTATTGTTTGGTTTCTCAACTCTGAATTATTGTAGCAAATCTAAAGCTGGCTTGGAATTCAAATTTGCATTATTTTTTTCCTATTTTTAATTCAGAAAAAGGCACCCAGCCTTCTGAAATGTAGTTTTCATTTGGCAAGTTTATTGCTGTTTTGTTATTGTGAAACCAGAGGTGCTCCTGAGCAGGCTGAAGCTGCAGGGTTTCAAAACAAATCTGGGGTAACTGCTGTAGGGCTGGCTGGGGGTTGGGGTGTGGAGCGGAAGATGAGTGCCCAGAATCCCATTCTCCTGAGTTGGTGTCATAGACACCCTTCTCGGTAATTACATGAACTTCTGTAATGCAACAGTGACTAATGGCAGCCGCAGCAATTAAGGGTATCAGCTCCCTCTACTGTGCTAGTTGATAAGATAATGTACTGTAATTAGTGCAATGAATATTCCAGAATTACAGGATTTCCTTAAAGACAGAGGGATATGTCCAGACTCACATTTATTCCTGATCATCTCACTGTAGTATCATTAGCTAATTAATGATTTCCTTTAATAAATATGTTAGGCTAGCATATTTGGTTGGTGAGGGGATTAATTATGAGCCATTTCTAGTTTTGTTGCAGATGCGGTCGTAAGTAACATCCACTTAGAAAATTTTTATCTGCTCTAGCTTGCCTCATCTTTGCAAACTGCAGCAGGGATGGATTTAGCGATGAAAATCGGTCATTCACCTATCCTGAAGCCGCGTGGAAAGAAGTATTTAGGGAGCTGTGTGCACCAACTTACATAACAAATGTGCTATATGGTTAGGCATAGTTCCCCCTCCCTCCCTTGTTTAATCCACCATAAGATCATCTCTTATATAACAAGATGATTAAAGTGCAGCCTGTATGTGATACTCCACCTAAGTAGATAAAGCTGAAAAACACTAGCTTGCTTTTGGAAAGAGCACGGAGGCTTATATATACATTGCAGAGACTTTCTCACAGTGAATACATTTCTTTGTGATGTTCTCAGAATTCTTTTTATGCTCAATATAAACAACCAGGGTAAAGCAATATTGTCAATTTTGATTTCTAGAGGCAACCTGACAAAGTATGAGTTGTTTGTAACACTAAGATTCTCTTTGCCTACCACCGCTCCCCTTGAGAGACTTTTAAAGGAGAGTACTGAATCTGCATTATTGTACTATGAAGTAGGTAACTTGACTGTCCTTTTGCCTCTGACTAACTCCTACATTTCAGAATGTTTATTGACACATAAAAAATGGCCCTCCAAAGAAATGGAAACATATGGGTTTGAAACCTAGCTAAGGGCAGAGCCACCTGCTGTGGGCAGGAAAGTGATGACTTGTTTCCAGAACAATGGTGGGGACCTCTGAGAGAATCACCAAATTCTTACCTGTTAGAGGATTTCAGGTCCTTGCAGATGTCTATCTCGGGATGCACCGGAGAAGTTGACTTCAGAACCTGGGAAGCCATGTGTTGCTCATTGTTCTGGAAAATAGGACACTCATTCTTATGGACCTGCCAACTCATACTCACGGAGCTATGGCGGAGGGTCCACTGAAACTTTTCTACATCCACTGCCTCCTGCATTTATAGACTTTTTTCTTGGCTTCTTTTCGAAGGTGTTCTTTGCAGAAGATGTGGGTTCAAACAAAGGTGCCATCATTGGACTCATGGTGGGCGGCGTTGTCATAGCAACAGTGATTGTCATCACCTTGGTGATGCTGAAGAAGAAACAGTACACATCCATCCATCATGGCGTGGTGGAGGTAGGTAAACTTGGAGGCTTGTCTGCAAGTGGGAGTCAAGGCAGGAAGTACAGGCTGGGAGACGCACTGAACATTGGCCAAGGGCCACCTAGGAGAAAAACAGCATCCCTCCGTGGTGCTCGGGCACAGCTGCTTTCTTGCTGTGTTTTTTCATCTACCCCTGGGTACCACGAATTTAATGTGCTCTCATTAATATTGTGAGTTGTTACTTTAACAGCCTGTACTGAAATTAACTAAACTAAGACCTATTATAACACTCAGCTTTAAATATATATATATATATATATATATATATATATATATATATATATATATATATGATTCCTCTTAAATAACAAAAATAGTATCAGAAGTCAAAAAATGAAACCTCACCATTCATTCCTTGTTTGTTTGTTTTTGTTGTTGTTGTTTTGTTTTTCTTTGTTTTGTTTGGGCCTTTGATTAGAACCAGGTGATGATAAATAATACTAATTTTCAGTAATGACGCTTACCATTAATGTCTTGAAGGAAATGACAAAGTAACAAATAGCTCAGTATAACATGCGTGATTACCATTGAGGAGCTGTTCAAGCTGTTACCCTGAGCAAAAATTTTAGTTTCACGGTGTTAGTGGAGAAACACGGGGAGTGTGAAAGAGTGCAGACATGAGACCCCCATACTGCATATGTGCTGGACTTCTTTCTGCCCACAGACCAGCCAAGCAGGGATGCTTACCACAGAAGTCAGTGTTACATCATCAAAAACGTAACTCTTTCCCCTCTTGGTGCAGGAAAGAAAGAGCAAAAGGAGGTAGATTTACAGCCAAGATCTTCCTATGCATTTAAAATACACTTCTGGTGATGAAGAAGTTTTAAATCGTCCCTGTGTGAATAACCTTTAGATAGATAATAGTGTAAACATTCTAGAACCCAAAGAGCTCTGGGGCCAAACCGATCTCATTTTTGGATAAAAAAAAAAAGTCAATCGAATAAACAGAATCGTACAGCTCCAAACTTAATATAGTCCTGGTTTCCCCCATACTACCCATTGATTTCCATCAGAGGCCAGTGTTAAGTAAGCATCTCACTAAACCCAAAGAAACTGCTCTAAGCTATCCTTACTCATACGAAGGCAGGGATAATTTAATAAACTCAAGTGAGAGAAAGCCAGAAATCTCACATTCATGGGTCCTTAGAATCTCCACAGTTTATTCATGGGGATGCTCATGGGAATTATTGTGGGTTTTATTTTCCTGTCCCAGTTGATATGGATATACTAAAGACCAGTGTGTTGGATGAGACCCAGGAAACTGAGGTGGCAGGAGAAGAAAGAGCTGAATATTTCACAAACTAGATTATAAACACATGTTTTATTTTGTTTTGGTTTTTTTCAAAGCAATAGCTCTGGGGCTGGAGAGCTACTCAGTCAGTAAAGTGTTTGCCACACAAACGTGAGGACCTGTGTTTGGGTCTGTAGCAGCCTCACAAACCGCCAGGCACCTCAGTGAGTGGCTGAGATGCCAGCCCTGGGGAGAGACAAGTGAATTGGCAAACTCCAGGTTCAATAAGAGACCCTGTCTCAAGAAAAATGGTGAAGAGCTTTGAGGAAATACCTACCCCAACCTCTGGCCTGCACATGCACACACACACGTACACACATGCACACACGCACGCACGCACATGCACAGACACCAAATTTGGGGTTTTGCTCTTTCTATAAGTGTACCTAAGTCTTTGTTCTTTAAACAATGTATAACATTATTTCCACTGTTTCTTTCTCTCATTTCTAAAATCTGTTTCTTTTGCTTTAATTCCATATTTGTATATGTGAATAATTCAAAACCTCTTTTGAATTTCATTAATAGAATTCTAATTAAATGGTCTTAAATTGGTGTGATTCTGTCCAAGCTGGGACTTCCTGTCTGGGAAAAAAAAAAAAGTTGATACTACAAGCTGGAGCCTATCTCTGCTTCCTGAGTCTACCAGCAAGGTACCAAGGCTACCACAGAGGGTACCACTGGCTGAGTAGGTACTACTGGCTGAGTGGATTACACAACAAAAGTGCACTTTCCTGCCCAGTGATGGAGGTTAGGCATCTGAGATCAGGCTGTCAGCAGCCTTGGTTGCACCTGATGCCTCTCTCCTTGGTTTGTAGATGTCTGTAGTCTCTCAAGGTCTTCACATGGTTTCCCACGGGTCTTACTATGTCCTGATCTCTCCCTTCTAAGGACATACTGGGCTACCGTCTGCCCTCATAGCCTCATTTGGCTGTAGTTAATGTAGCCACAATCTGAAGCCTTGGATTTGTTAAGGCCACAATGATGTCCAGGAAAGCTGAGCAAAAAAAAATGATGTTCTTACCAGAACTCCATTCCCGCCGAGGGAAATTTCCCATTAGGATCCAATAGTGACACACACTAATCCTGACTTCTTTGAGCAACACCCAAAGCAAGCCTTGGGGAACAGAAAATGATATCCCCTTACCTCCAAACCTAAGCCTCCTCTTAAGCTCCTTCCTGCAGCCTGGGACAAGTGTTTCTTCTGATCAGTTACAAGAGACACTGCCTCTTCAGAGGGACAGAGGAAAGGAGGTTGACATGTTAACCAGATTCTAAAGAAACTACACCATCCTGGGGGTGCACTACTACTCAGCGTAGCCAAGTGGTATCTTCTTGGGCACCTAGAAAGGGTCTTGATTTTCACTTGACTCCCTATAGATTCACTCTGTCCTGGAGAAGGGTGCTGTGGAGAGTCTGAAGTCTCCCTTTCCCTTTAACGGCCTGTGTTTCTGTCCATGCTGAGGCTTTGTCCAGCTCTGTGTTGAGTCTACATTGGGGCAGAGGGTTGAAATGGAACTTACTTGTAGTGCTGTTCTCATCCTCTGCCCTTAGGGAAGTGTCATTTAGCTGAAGTGGTAGAACTAGGCCACCAAGAGCTACTATTCAGCCTGGGGTGTTGGTAGTGAGGCTCGCTGCCATGGACTCCATGGGCCCTTTATCTTTTAGTGCCTCTGGAGTGCGCAGGATAGATATCATCATCCCCTGCCTGACTTAGGAGGGCTGCATACACTCAGCCACAGTGTCTCCATAGCCACAGGTTGACCCCACCACAGATCAAAATTATTTAGGGAAAATAATGCATCTGAGCATGAACCAAATATTCCCTAAATAATCAGTATAACAACCATTTGCATTTAGATTGTATTTAGAATTATATGTCCTAGTCATCTGGGGGTGCTTAACTATACAGGAGAATGAATGTGTGTAGGTCATATGCAAACACCATGCTTTATTAAGTAAGGAATTTAAGCATCCTTCCTCTTTGGTTTTGGAGCCGATCTCCTGTGTATGCTAAAGAAACCCTGCCTATGGAAATGACACTATCTCAGCTCTGCTTAACTTCCTTCGTGAATGAGTAAACCTGCGTCAGAAAGAACAAAAAGGGGCAATGAATGTACTGAGTATCCTGGTCACTCAAGACCATATCTTTGTATTTTTACCATTACCTGGGCATGATGGGATCATGTGTCTCTTGAGCATCTCTGTTCTCACAGTGAAAAACTCCCAGAGATAGTAAACCTAGGAAAACGGTGGAGAGAATGTGGACGTGCAAAGAAGCCTTGTGGATTATTATTATTATTATTATTATTATTATTATATTATTGATATAGTAGATAGCCATCAGAAATGAGCAGTTGGTTTGAGTTTTTAAAAAATAAGAAGTAAATATTAACTTAATGATTTGCTTAAATGATGCCAAAGATTGATTCTGTCAGGAAGCTTTCCTACTTTAGTAGCTGGTATCATGGCCCTTGAGTATACTGCCTCCTGAACATGCTCACAATTTCAATCTGTTGCTAGTGGCACATAGTGGTATAGAGGGATTGGCACAGTCCTTGTGGTAGCTTGGAGGGCCCTTGCTATGAGGAAGGTTCACCCTTGTTCTTTGTTTAGCTGGAGGTTTCTCCCCAGACATGAATATTCACTTCCAGAATTCAAGAGGATTGGGGATTAGAAGATGCCATTTGGACTCTTCTCCTTGGGTGCCTTTAAAAGCAATCTCTTCAGAAGCCCAGAGCCCTGTGAACCCTGAGGGCTAAGCTGCCCCATGGCAGGAATCCTGAAACCCTTCTGCCTCCCAGCAGCAAAGGGCATGGAGGATTAGCACGGAAAGCAAACCAAGAAAAGACAGGGAATTGAGATGCTGAGACTGAGCCAGCTCTCTGAGCCTTGGATCTCTGGTGGGGCTCCCTTGAGCACTTACCTTAGAGTTTGAAGACAGAAAACTAACAGTAATAAACAAGCAGGTGCCCTGCTGTTCTTGGAAAATGCAAATGTCTGTTGACTGGCAGCTGGAGAGTTGCTGCCCCTCCTCCAGGTATAGACTCTAACAGGCAGCTGTATATAGGTTTCCATACTGAGAAACAGCAACTTCATGCTTGATCTCCAAAGCAAGTTTGTTGTTTTAATTGCCCTATTTGAAATTTCAGTTATGGGGTCCTAGAGAGTGGAGAAAATGGCCAGGTTCAAGTGACACACGATTGCAGCCAGTCTCATCCCTAATGAGCCGAATAGGAGGCTAACTCACTTTGGGAGTTAGTCTGTAGAGAGAAGGCATTTTAGCTTGCAAGCCTGTGGCCAATTACACAATTGCCAATTAAATTGAGGTGACCTCATGTGTTGACAACAGAGCAGATCACAGCAAACAGGAGGAGATGGGAAAACCACCTGTGTGTTCCTCCCAAAGGGCAGTGATGCTGAGCATCCATTTGAGCCATGCTCTCTGAGCACCAGCTCCTAGGAAGCGCTTGATATAAGAGGAAACGCCCAGGCACTTACTGGGATAACCTGGAGACTGGACTGCAGGCAACTCTCACAGGAGGGAAGAGAACAGCTCCCATCTGGATACCACCTCCTGCAGACAGGACCAATGAGCAGAAGGAACTGTCCCATGACCTGAGAGAAGAGCAGCTCCTACTCCCACTGTATTTTGACTGTGTCTTGAAGTCTGTCTCATGCCCAGCCTAAAAAGTGTCACAGGTTCTGTGAGGTGGGGTCACACACAATGGCCATGAAGGAGTTTATCTCTGCAAGGCTCTCTCCACCTGAACTACTTCTTCCGTAGGACTAGTCATGATCTGTGTTTCATGTGTAGGTCTGTCCATCACCTGGTAGGTAGCTCAACACTGACACCGTGTGCTCTCTGGCTTTTTTTTCCTTCATTGGTTTTTGGAGCAACTACTGCAGTAAGACAGTCATGCGGGCTCTGAACTGTGCCACGCTGGCAGTAGACAGGGTGGGGGCAGGGGACAGAGACAGACAGAGAGAAAGCTGGAGAAAATGCCAGATATCATTTGACAGCGGTCAGCAATGGGAAATGGAGTCGTCTGGAAAATGAGGCTGCAAGCTCAATTCAGTCCTGGACAGAATAAAAAATATTCCTTTGAAATAAGACCCATAGAATCCACCTTAACTTTTCTGTGGAAAGTATGCTCTATTCTATGTGGTTTTACAGGGGCTGAGCTCTTATTAACTGAGCAGACTTGAGCAAGCACCTCCTCTTCTCCTCACAGGAAGAGGTAGTACAAATATAGAAACAAGGACAACCATTAGCTACTGTGGAGAGCTGAGTGCCCTGCACAGACTAACACCTGCACAGCTGAGTGACAATGGCTGAGAACAGCATGTTTGTCATGCTGACCTGATCTTACAGCTGAACCCTGCTGTTAGCTCTAACAGCTCTGGCCTGGGGTATGTAAGGCCTGAATCCAACCCCCAGCACTGGAAGTTCTATATGTGTTGGATGGATAGATAGATAGAAAGACAGACGGATGGACGGACAGACAGACAATAGAGTGTTATGTATAATTAGGATCGTATATATAGTTTCCTTTTCTGTGTCAAGTAATATATACATATTGCCTTTATTTTACCTATATATTACCTATATTATATAGTTATATTACCTATAATTATACTTATAGGTAAAATATATTGCCATATATATTTTTAACTAATATATATGTTACCTTTATTTATACCCATATATATATATATATATATATGGTATAATTTATATTATATGTGTATATATATTATAACATATTATATATTTGCATGCGTGTGTGTGTGTGTGTGTGTGTGTGTGTGTGTTACCTTTATTTAATAGGCTCTCAGTACTCTCATTAACATTCCTACAGAGATAAAAGTACCTCGAAATGGCAGAAGATACCCGGGGCCCCAGGAAGCTGAGTGTTATATTCTGCACAGATCTAAGTGTCACTCACAGTGCACTTTGTGGTTATTTTTTGTTCATCATCTCACAACTCCAGTGCTGGCTGTTTCAGCCAGTGTGCCCTGTGCAGACCCGAGTACTCGCCTCAAGATTTTCATCGCCACCTAGTGGCCAGACGCTGCATCAGCGTGAGCCATTGGCTCGGGCACGTAGTGTCAGAAGTTGGAGCTAAAGCTGATAAATCATAGTTGTTATACACTTTGGGGCCAAAGAAAAGAACTGCACACCGTGTCTTGTTACTGCCTACGAGTATTGTGCTACCTTAGAGTCCTTGGTGTATTTTAAACCGGAGTCTCTGTACCTGCTTTCTAGGTTGATGCCGCCGTGACCCCAGAGGAACGCCACCTCTCCAAGATGCAGCAGAATGGATATGAGAATCCAACATACAAGTTCTTTGAGCAGATGCAGAACTAAGCCCCGCCCCCGCCACAGCAGCGGCCTCTGAACTTGGACAGCGAAACCATTGCTTCACTACCCATCGGTGTTCATTTATAAAATAACGTGGAAAGAAATAAACCCGTCTGTTTATTTACTCACCCTCGGCTTTTGACAGCTGTGCTGTAACACAAGTAGATGCCTGAACTTGAATTAATATACAAATCAGTAATGTATTCTCTCTTTCTCTCTTTACATTCTGGTCTCTACACTACATTATTAATGGGTTTTGTGTACTGTAAAAAAAAATTAGCTGTATCAAACTAGTGCATGAATAGATTCTCTCCTGATTATTTATCACATACATAGCCCCTTAGCCCGTTGTATATTATTCTTGTGGTTTGTGGCCCGAAAAACTCCTACTTGAAATATGCTTTAAAAATCGATGGGGATGCTTCGTGTGAACGTGGGCGTGTAGCTGCTTCTCCTAAGTATTCTTTTCCTGATCACTATGCATTCTAAACATTTTTAAGTATTTCAAATGATTTAGAAAATTCTTTTTCCATGATTGCATCTTACTGTACAGACTGCTGCTTCTGCTCTCTTTGTGATATAGGAATAAGAGGATACACATTGATTTCTTTGTGCCTGTTTTATGTGCACACATTAGGCATTGAGAATTTGAACTTTTTTTTTTGTCCATGTATCTTTGGATCTTTGATAAAAAATAAAAAAATAATAATAATATCCCTGTTCATCGTAAGCACTTTTACGGGTGGGGGGAGGGAGTGTTCTGCTGGTCTCCAATTACCAAGAATTCTCCAAAATAATTTTCTGCAGGATGATTGTACAGAATCATTGCTTATGCCATGATAGCTTTCTACACTGTATTACATAAATAAATTAAATAAAATAACTCCAGGCAAGACGTTTCTTTGAAGGGTGATTATGGACCTTGAGTGTGGGGGAGGGGGAGAGGCAGGATCCCTGCATTTCTCAATCTAAGGCGCTTCATTTAACAGTATTGACAGAACATGAAAACCGGGAGCAGCATGAGAGGATAGAGAGGGCACCCTGAGACAACCCCTTGAGGCATTCTACAGTTTGTATAACATTGGGCCTTCATAGGGATACAGTGTACTGGTGTGAGTCTATGGTAAGAGTTTATTATTTAGTCATCTAGACTACTGAGAATGCCTTTCATCTGGTTACTCCCACCTAACCTGAATGTCTGAAGAGAAATTGTGGGAACCCAGCTCTTGGTGCCAGTTAAATATTCCATAAGTGTAACTGATGGTGTTCATTGTTTGAAAAGGCCATGCTGCTCTGTCTTGGTCCTTATGTTCTGTCTTAGTATGGGTTTGTATTCCTACACAAAACATCATGGCCAAGAAGCAAGTTGGGGAGGAAAAGGGTTTATTCAGTTTACACTTCCACATTGCTGTTCATCACCCAAGGGACATCAGGACTGGAACTCACACGGGACAGGAACTTGGAGGCAGGAGCTAATGCAGAGGTCATGGAAGGATGCTGCTTATTGGCTTGCTTCCCCTGGCTTGCTCAGCTTGCTTTCTTATAGAACCCAAGACTATAGAACTCACAGATGGCACCACCCACAATGGACCCTCCCATCCTTGATCACTCACTGAGAAAATGCTGGATCTCATGGAGGCATTTCCTCAAAGGAGACTCCTTTCTCTGTAATATCTCTAGCTTGTGTCAAGTTGACACACAAAACCAGCCAGTACATGTTCCAAATGTGAAACACACACACACAGAAAAGCTGTAGAGTTTTTGGGTTTTGGTTGTTGTTGTTTGTTTTGTTTTTGTTTTGGGGGGGGGGTTGTTGCTGTTTTGTTTTGTCTTGTTTTTGCTTTCAAGTTAAGGTCCCAAGTATCCCAATCTAGCCTCAAAGTTAGGTTGCCAGGGGTGACCCTATACTCTTGATTGTCCTACCTCCACCTTGCAAGTATTGGGACTGCAACATGTGCCACCATGCCCCATGTATGGGGTGCTGGGATTTGACTCCAAGGCTCCCTATATGCTAGGTAAGTTCTCTACGAGTAAGCTACTACCTCTGCAGCAAGGTCTGGACCTGGTCACTCCCCACATTTTGTGGGGAGTCATTCATATTCGTGGGGATATGAACATTCTAGGATATTTAACCAGAAATATCTCCTGAGCTGTATGATGTCTCACACATCTGTAACTCTGGAACTTAGGAGGGAGGCAAGAAACCAGGCTACCTGGAAAACAGGGTGAGAACCTGTCTCAAAAAGTAAGAAACAAAAGTGTTTCCAGAAGTGTTTCCAGAACACTAGAAGAATAAGCAAGTGTCCAGATCCTGACAACATCTTATAGGAAAGTAAGTTGCAAGCCACTGATCTATAAACAAGTTTTTAACATTTATTTTATGTGGCATGTGTTGTATATGATACAATGCACTTGCAAGTTTCGAAGGGCTGCTGTCTGTCCTTTCCAGTGTGTGTATCCTGGAATCAGAGTCAAGTCATCAGGCTTGGCACATCAAGCACTTTTACCCACTGAGCCCTCTTGCTATCCTTCATCTATAGTTCAATGGCCTATGTACACAATCATTTATTGGGGATACCTATGTTGATTCCAGCTGCTATAAGAAGGAATAAGAGACAAAGACTAAATGGCTTAAATTTCACATTTTTCTAGTTCTACTACCTGGAAAGAAGATTGTAGTGACACTGTTTGGGTTCTAGAAGAGCCCTTCTTCCTAGCTTGCATCTGACTGATTCCTCACAAGATGGAGAGGGAAATCTCTAGTGTTTCATCTTCCTTGAATGCTAGTCCCATTCTGAGACTTGACCTGATCTAGCCCTAGGCACTTCCCATACATCCCATCTCTACATATCATGGTTGAGAACTGGGGTTTCAACATAAATTTAGATCCAGCTGCTCTTCCAAATGTTAGGAAGCACATTGCTCCTTCTTTATTGTCCTGTGTCTCAAGAACGTAGTAATCAGCCAAGCACTTGCACAATGCAATAGGATAATGGTGGCACGCAACTTGTGGGAGTAACCAACCAATAACTAATTTGACTTAAGGCCCACTCCACAGGGTAGCCTTGGGACCTAGGGGGAAACCAAATAATACTGGTCTAAAAAAAGAAAAGAAAAGCAAAGAAATAAGGAAAAACATAGCGATAATGAATTAGCCAAACACATTTTAGCTTTAGATCACAATACTTTAAACTGAAACTGAAGTTTGATGTTTCAGTACACAACTGTAGTATAGGCAAACTGGATGAGAACTCACCCGAGGATTAATATTTTCACAGGAGAGTTAGGCGTGACTGATGTACAACAATGCACAGGACAGATTGTGAGAATAGGATAGTATCATTTTGCCTGGTAAAATAAATTATCACTAGTGAGAAGTAATAGCTTAATTCTAGGACATTTACATCTAGTACAATTCTACTGATGTCAACGAAACAGGAAACTGACGCACAAACATGGCTGTATATGATGATGCTTACTCCAGGCCAGCCTTCAGTTGTAAGTGACCATAAGTTTTAGTTTAAATTTTTTTTTCAAAGAGGTAAGATTTGAAAGTGCTGTGTGACTTTTCCAGAGGAGAAGTCTTAGTTAGGGTTTTACTACTGTGAACAGACACCATGACCAAGGCAACTCTTATAAGGACAACATTTAATAGGGGCTGGATTACAGGTTCAGAAGTTGAGTCCATTCTAAAGGTGGGATCATGGCAACATCCAGGCAGACATGGTGAAGGAGGGGCTGAGGGTTCTACATCTTCATCTGAAGGCTGCTAGCAGAATACTGTCTTCCAGGCAGCTAGGATGAGGATCTTAAAGCCCATGCCCACAGAGACACACCTACTCCAACAAGGCCACATTTTCTAATAGTGCCACTCCCTGGACTGGGCATATATAAACCATTATTACATCTACCCTTTCTGTTTCCAGCTGATCCATCCTGTCACATTGACATAACTTCTATATTAATTGTCAATTCTGTTCGATCTTATGGTGATATCACTAAGTATATTACTGTGCCTCTGTAAATAGCATAAATCTTCTGACATTTTAAAACATTTGACTTCTGGAGACTTTATGAAATCCTCTAAGTTTGTTGTTTTGTTTTATTTTTTTTAAGGTGTTGGACATCAAACCTAGTGTAAAGCTTTCTGAACAGACATAAACTCTGTATGGAAATCTCATACCAGGAACATTAAATTAACAAAAATTACTGTATAAAATCAGCATCAAGCTATGTGTACAAGGTACGTAAGAAAAATAAACAAGTTTCAGGCCTAAAATTGAGTACCATTCACAACATAAATATTGTGTGCATAAAGTATGTTTTCCAAAATATCCACAATTTAAAAAGAAAGGGTCCCACATGCTAAATAAAGAAAGAGTGCTCAGTTTGTTGTTTTCTGGGGGGTGGTGTTATTGTTGTTTATACATTCTGCAAAGGTAAAAACAAATATTGATTTGACCAGGGTAGGTAATTAACACTAGCCCAATAATACGGTTCTACTGAATGAAGTACAACTTCGCAAACTCACTGAAATTGCTTGCACGAATATGGGTGAGAAGTTACTTACAGGAGCATAGATGACTCAGAAACACTTGCTTCAGAAAAAAAAAAAAAGTGATGCTCAGCAAGCTAGAGAGTCTCTTCTCCCAGCAGTTCTTACTGCAAATGTAATGATTTGTTGAATAGATATGATGTGTCTATGGAACTGATATCTAAATATTTACACTTCCAAATTACTGCTGTTATCAGCTTCCTTTTTTGTAATGAGAAGTGCAGTGCAGAGACTCAACTGGAGAAGGGCCTTGTGAATCTCCTAAATGTCAGGAACTTCCTGATACCTAGAATTGTTTACTTCTTGAGTCTGCAGGATCCTCTTTTCTGGATGGCTGTTGAGAACTTCCTGAGTCTTAGGGACCCTCCTTCCAGGGTGGAATGTTTGCTTCAATACAGAAGAAATTGCTGAATAACACTCCAGTCTTTCCTCTAGTTCTTTGCAACAGTCCCTGAGCCTTGGAGTAGATAATACATTATTTTCCTCTATCTATGGCCAAGTATTAAGTCCTAATGCTACAGCAACAAGTTCTTAGTCTCCGGAAGCTTGAGGCATTATGGGAGAAAGGGTTTATTATGGCTCCAGAAGAAAAGGGTACGTGGTGGCAGGGAAGCACAGTGACAGGAGCAGAAGGCCAGCTCTGAACAGCAGCCAGGAAGCAGAGAAAGAAAAGGATGTAAAGCTAGATAATACAACTTCAGCATCTACCCCAGTGATGTACTTCCTCCAGCAAGGTTTCGCCTTAAAGGATTCGCAACCTCACAAACAGTACCACCAACTGGGGACCAAGTATTCAGACTCATAAAGCCTATGAGGGACATTTTAAGTTCAAACTACAGTACCCATGTACTTGATTTATATGATGTTTTTAAAAAATTAAAAGCTGTGCTCAATCTAATTGTCCCACCCTTTGTGAGATCTCTTTTGGGAGGGGAGAGGGTGCAGAAAGGTCTAAGCATTTTTGTTGTTGTTTTTGAGGTCTAAGAATTTTACCAGCTAGATCTTAAGATTGGTCTTGTTTTTTTAAAGATATTTTTAAAACTGTGTGAATCTGTGTTGGGGGAGAGGTATATGTATGCACATATAAGTTCACTTTGCCACAGAGTCCAGAAGAGGGCATGGGAGCTCATGGAGCTGGAATTACATGAAGTTGTAAGTCATTCAAACACAGGAACTGGAAATAGAAGTCAGGTCCTCTGGAGGAGCAGTATGTGCTCTTACCCACTGACCCATCTCTCCAGTCCCTTAGGGTTAGTTGGTTCTTATGATCAGTTATTCTGGGTGCCTGTCTGGGCCTTTGATGTTCATATTCAGTGTCCTCATCTCTGAAACATTTTCTTAGATCTGAGTTCTAAGTATTTCCTCTGTTACTCTTCTTCTTTGAGGAATGTATGGCCTCCTCTGCCTACCTTCTATTTCACCCTCTTTCTATCTGACACTCCTTACTTTCTTCATCTCAATTTTCCTCTTTAGGTTGTTTTCCTCCTTTTATTGAGTTAAATGTTATTTGAGCCGAGTTTGTTTTGGGCATCCTGCAGTTTTTCCCTTACACCTGACATTTATAACCTTCTATCTTTTCCTAAGCTCCGTTTCCTCTCCTCTCGCTTCTTTTATTCTTCTACCTAGTTTTTGTAAGATATATATATATATAGAGAGAGAGAGAGAGGGATCTATATTTCCATATCCCCCAGTTGCATCTTGAACCTCTTTAATTAATTAATAATATCAATTAATTAATTTATATTGACATTCTGTTAGACTTCTCATTATTTTCCCATTGCCACTAGATCCTATAGTGTAGAACAGGGAGAGGAAAAAAGGTTGGTGAGTCTCCTTTCTCTCTCCAGGATCTTTATTTTGGATTCCCAGAAGCACTGCTACTTCTCTGTCTCTGCATGTCTCTTGGGAAGGACTGACTCCCGGCACATTTTCTGGAGCCTTCCCTTTGGGAAGAGATTTAGCAGCCAGTTCCCACCTGGGTTCATTATCCTTGTCTACTAGGAAGAGCTTGAAAAATACACTAATGTGAATGTTTTCTTTTCAGGTAACCAATGTCCTTCTTCAACTTTAGTAAGAGGTTAAAAAAAAATGCAATTGTAAACCGATCTGTGTCTATAGAGAGGGTAACAGGTATCCTAACTGGCCAGCAGCAGTCAGCACAAAACCATGGGATGCCCAGGACCAGGAGATGGGAATTCCAACAACTGGTCCTAATGTGTAACCAGAGAAAAAAGCTTCTTTTTGTAGCACAATATATTTAAAATATATTTTATATAGAGGCTAGAGGTGGTTAAGAGAATTTCTTGCTCTTCCAGGGGAACTAGTTTCAATTTCTGGCTGCTTACAAAGGACACTAACTTCAGTTCTGGAGTATCTGGTGCCCTCTTCTGATCTCCCTGTAGTCAAAACATCCATACATATGAAATAAAACTAAATTTTTAAATTAAAAAATATATATTTCATAAGCAGTGGCAGTACACACCTTTAATTCCAGCATTTAGGAGAGGAACATGAGTCTCTGAGTTCAAGGTCAGCCTGGTCTACAGAGAGTGTTCCAGGACAGCAGGGCTACACAGAAAAATGTTGTCTCAAAACCCAATATATGCTACATATTGTCAAAGACTCTGTCTTGGTCAGGGTTTGTATTCCTGAACAAAACATCATTACAAAGAAGCAAGTTTGGGTAGGAAAGTGTTTATTCACCTTACACTTCCATATTGCTGCTCATCACCAAAGGAAGTCAGGACAGAAACTCATAAAGGGCAGGAACTTGGAGGCAGGAGCTGATTCAGAGGCCATGGAGGGATGCTGTTTACTGGGTTGCTTCCCCTGGCTTGCTCAGCTTGCTTTCTTATAGAACCCAGGACTACCAGCCCAGGGATATCAACAACTACAGTGGGCTGGGCCATCCCCACTTGATCACTAATTGAGAAAATGCCTTACAGCTGGATTTCATGGAATCATTTCCTCAAGTGAGGGTCCTTTCTCTCTGGTAACTCCAGCTTTGTGTCAAAACAAGACAAAACCAGCCAGTACAGACAGCCAGGATTTCTAACATAACTGTGTCATTATTTTTCCTTCTTGAGTCTTTTCTACTCAATATTATTCAGATCTGTGTTTCTCAGATGTTTCTATATTTCTATTATTCTATGTGGTGTGTACGTGTGTGTGTGTGTGTGTGTGTGTGTGTGTGTGTGTGTGTGTGTGTG
>NW_021620961.1:501945-508992 GCF_004785775.1 Grammomys surdaster
GTGTGTGTGTGTGTGTGTGTGTGTGTGTGTGTGTGTGTGTGTGTGTGATTTTGGAAGCATTGAGATAATCCCTCGAGACTTAAAACTGTATTTTGAATAAATGTGTCTCCATTTAAATAAGTCATGAAAGTTTTGGATTGCTGGATGCTCCTGACTTCCTGGCTCATCTGTCTCCTCCCCATACTGAGTTAATAAATAGCCATGTAAGAAAAACTCTCTCATTCATATATGTAAATCAATAGCTTAAGCAAGACTTTCCTCTGACTTAGGGACCTAGCTTCTTGCTTTTAATAGCCTACCTCCTGACTAGGTCTTGACTGTAATAGCCTGCATCCTGACTGTAAGTTTGACTGTTCATTATGAACACACAGACTAGAGGAGAAAGAACATACTTTGAAGCCACTGCCCAGAGATGAGTTCTAGAGCTTGCTGTGTGTGCTGCATTCATTCAAACTCCTACAGTAGAGTGCATGAAATGGTGGCTTACAAACAATAGAAATATTTGTCATAGCTGTTATGCCAGGGATCTAGAATGTTCCATGTCTGGTGATGGCTCATTTTCTAGTTGTATACTCCTATGCTGGAAAAGTGAGGAGTCTCTCTTGGGCTTCAGTTTTGTGACATTAATCCTATTCGTGAATGATCCACACTTTGGACCTCTAATGAGTGCCCCCAGACCTTCTCTAGATTCCATCAACCTGGTGGTCAGAATTGGCATAGGACTCAGGGATATGAAAGTTTAAAGCATAGCACTTCCTGTCTAGCATTTTTAAGCTGTGTGTATTTACCTCATTTGCCACTGTTTCATATTTTGTGGTCCATATCACTTGCTCTGACCTATGCACATGTTCACAATAACTGAAAATTTTCTTAAAGAAAACGTACTTAATAACTTTGTAGAAATATTTATTTTCTTTTGGGAATTTTTCACTGTTTAAATGATGTTTGAAATAGTATTTGTCTTGGGCTGAAATTCACTGCTTTGTTTGGTTTAGTAAAATGCAGTTTAGTATTTACATCAAGAACACTGTGTCTTAGGCTGGAGAGATGGTTCAATGGTTGTTTGTGGGGAAGCTGGGTTCAGTTCCCAGCACCTAATGGCAACTCATAACTATCTGTACACCTGTTACAGGGGCCCCGATGTTTTCTTCTGTGTCTCTCAGCACCAGGCATGCACATAGTACAATATACACAAGTAGTTAAACAGTCTTATATTGAAAATAAAAATAGATATATCTTTTTAAAATGTAGAATCTTGGGGTTCATCCTCCCCTAGGTCTCGGTTTCCTCGTCATAAAATATGGTAATAGTAGGGTCTCCTATTTTTATTTAGTTGTAAGTATTTATTTCATTTATATATAAAATACTTATGAAAATAGTCTCCAAGAAAAATATACCAAAAAGGCAAGGGAGGGGGGAGTTATGCAGAATACCAAACTCATTGGTGGCAAAGGAGAGTGTCTTCTGCAGAGCCACTAGGACTAAGAGGGACTTAAGTAATATGTGGGTCACCAAAAGGAAATGGTACAAAGACTAATTTTGGCCTAACTATGCACACCACTTCGATATTAGCCTGGTCACTGGAGAAGAATCCCTTCAGGCCAGTTTTGACACATCCTGGCTCCATTCTCTTCCCATGCCTCCTCCTTCCCTACAAACATCTTACGGGCCCCACAATGGTATGATTTTCTACACCTAGAAAAACTGAGCATAAATCATTTATGTAATATCAGTGCTTTCATTATATTGTACTTCGTTGACTACACTTGCAGCTTAATTCAGAAAATGAAGCCCCACAGTGGTGATTAAAGTAACAAATTCTACTCCCCAGCTACGAACCCTTTTTGAATCTGAATTGCAGGAGGCATCTCATTTCGAACATTACTCTACTTGAAAAGGTTTTACAGTAATTTCCAAAGTCAATGGCTCTCATTGCTAATAAGTTTTCTTGAATAACCACATTTTTCTTGGGCATACAAGGAGTGACTCCCTCTGAACTAACTGAGTTCTTTTTAAGCTGTGCAGCTCTGCTTCACAAAACTAGGAACCTTTCTTGCTGCTCCCAAACTCCCTCCTTTAACTTGAGAGATGACCACTTCTGATTCAATGTGATTCATTCGTTTAAAACAATTAGTGAGTGACTACTGGACACACTCAGAGAAGGCCCCGTTTTATTTAGAGAACAAAAGTAACATGTAAACCTATTCTTAACACCTTTCAAGTTAAATCTCTGTGTAGTCATGAGCACTCTAAACGGTAGCTTAAGCAATGCTACTTTTATTTTGGCACAAAGCAGTCTGGGTAGGGCTTCCTAGGGCAGGATTATGTCTGCTCTGCACAGCACTCACAGAGAAAGCTTATTTTAGTTAATTCCCTCCTTGTATTTTCCAAATCCCTGACAAAAGCAATGTAGGAAAGCATTTGTCTCACGGTTCGAGAGTCAAGTCTGCCTGAGTGTGAAGCAGCTGGTGATATCCAATCTGCAGTGAGGAAGCAGAGAGAGATAAAGGCTGGTTTCCACTCACTTTCTTCTTTATATTCAGACTGCAACCTCTGTGTGTGGAATGGGTCCTCTCATATTTAGAGTGGTTCTTGTCATCTCAGTTTGCTTGGTTAGAAATAGGGAGTTTCACCTTGACTCGATCACGTCTTCACTTGGCCTGAGCCTTCTCCTAGCATGCTGGCTCAGTTCCAAAGGTAAGCATGCTAAAGAAAGAAAAACTACATTTTTTTTAATGATCTTGCCTTGGAAATCTCACATCACTCCTCTTATTCAAAGTTGGTCAAGAGAGTCTGAAAGGCCTACTGAGAACAAGGGAGAAAACACAAGTTCTGGCTTAAGATACAAATGCTGAGAAAGAACCTTAAAATATATAATAAAAAACACACTAAAAATATCCATACATCCTGTTAGCAATAAACAGGACAATGCCCATACCTATCCCTTGAACAGGTAAGCATTTCTAATGTGCAAAGAAAGACTGCCTTGATTCCCCTCAGTAGGGCTATTTCTTTCCATGTTCTCCAACCTGGACCCATCCCTGGGCTCCAGATTCCCAATGGTCTGTGGACATCACCATTTAAATATTTCTGAGATATCACAGCTGACAACAGACTTCAGATGTCTAGTCCCTCTCCCTTTCACCTCTCAATAATCAACAACTCAATTCTTCCAGTCACTGAAGACAAAAACTGCCATTATCCATTCATCTTATACCCTTGTCTTCCTGATGAAATGTCATAATTTTGATAGTTTTGCCTGAACATCCATAAAACTAAACTCCCTCCAGTCCCAACATTTCCTTCTCTCCAATATTTTCTCTTTGAGTCACATATACTTCTCTCTTATATAGTTCCCTCTCTTGTTTTAACTCCTGTCTTTCATTACATACTAAGTCCATAAATGTAGAGTTTTTTATTTGCTTGGTTCAAGGATGAACCTATAGTAATCAGAATGGCTTTTAGCAAGAAGATGGCTCAGTGTGTGTTTATTGAATATGTGGATGATTTCAAGCTGACACACTTCAGAAAACAGCACAAAGAAGAGATCAGAAGTGGCAAAATGAGAAAGGGATTTACATTCAATTTTAGATAGACACTAGAAAGAAAAGTGACATGGTTGTACATTATACAATATACACAGATCTTGCTTTCTCAGGATCTATGCTTGGATCAAAGACTTTAAAATATTTTCCTAATATATTAAATGAAGCTAAATAGAAGACCTATGCCTGTCTTCTATATGATTATGAAGGAAGTGAGTTTGGAGAACCTGACCAACAAAGCAGATTTCTTAAGGAGCTTGTACAAGAAAAGGAAAGCCACTAAACTGTCTTTATCATTTTTATGCATCCCTCTAAACCAGAGCATTTTAACTACAGCCAGCTCCTACTTCACATCAAGCAATAGAGCCCTAACAATGAGAAAAGGAAAGAAACTGTTTGATGAAAATTATACCTATTATTGAAGAATTTTACTTCAGCTTAGAAATTGTGATAAATGCTTTGGTGAATTACACAGGACTTTGAAATGTAGATACTTAATAGGAAAGACAAAAATGACAAGCTCAAAGAAACAGACACACCCCAGGAGCACTCATGTTAAGGCACATGTAAAGATCAGAATATAATACAGAATATGCAATACGCTTTAAGAACTGAGGATATAAAGGTCTATAAGGAAATGGACCCTAGAGAGATGAGTTTCTGTAGACTCCCACCTTGCCAATTTCAGTGGACATTCATGATCTCATGTCTGATCACTTCTGGCACATTTACAGGATCTATGTGTATAGAAGGTACATTCTTCTTCAAGTAGGAAGATGATTCAAAAATATTTGACTCTCCAGAAAGTTCCTCTACTGTCTTTCAAAGTGTCCCTTGACAGGGGCCAATGGACATGCACGGCCTGAGTCATGAGGTCTCCAAAAATGTTTCTGACTAAAGATTTTGTGCCTTTACTTCCAAGAGAAGAAATATGTGTTATTCTTAACATTATGGCTAAACAATGGCTGAAGAAAGAAGCCATCTTCAAGTCTTCAAGTTAACAAAGCCTTGACCAATTCTCTAATGTCAAGCAGTGTTAAACATGAAGAGATAGTATAGTCCCCTTAGTAGACTTCTGCGTTTCTCTAAGAAGCAGAGGTCCAGTGAGAGATTGACTCACCTACAACTCACAATGGAGTTGAGCAGGACTCCTTTGGGTCCTTTGCTCTTCTCTCTACCAGTTCATATTGATCCCATTCTTTCTTCCTGGGGTCCTCTATGTCAAGGCTGACATGAACATCCTTAAAGCTACTTCCTAGACCCACCTTTGTGTTTCACAAGACTCTGGCATTGAGTAGTGGAGCTTTTCCAATAGCTTCTAAGGATATGGAAGAAGAAGGCAACAGTCATTCAGTTTTTCTCTCAGACATCATGTGGAATAAGGTATGTGTTCCTCTTCACCATCATTAATGTTGGCATGTCAAGACTGAATTTGTCATAAATACCTTATTCAACACATACTGTATTCTTTTCAAATTACACAGAAAGAAAACCAATCTCAAGGTATTACAGAAGTAAAATGAAAAAGCCATCTCTCAACAGAACATATAGATTAGGACCTAAATAGTTGTCCTGTACCGTCTTCATGCTGTGGAGTTTCCTACTCCACCCTTAATACAGTCAACTACATAAGCAGTATCATATTTGACCAAGAAAGTTTAGGATCCCGACTTTTACTGTCATGAATAAATTGTTTAAGAGGCCAAGGAGGTCAGCTTGAGCCCAAGAATACTGATTTGCTCCAGAGGACAATAAGACTAATAAGAAATCAACGCATTCTAATATCAGCAAACAAACAAACAAACACAGCTCCCTCCCCCTAGAAAAAAACCTCAAGCATAAAGTAAAGAAAGAAAAATACAAATTTAGTGATTGGGAGTATCTCTTTTGCTAAGCAGGTTAAATGAAGGACTTCATTGTGTAATTATAGTAAAGTTACCATTGCACCATGGGTCGTAGCGACAGGAGGCAGGACATCATGGTGGGCTTGCCCTGTTGAGAAGTGCTTACACCCTGAAGGTCAAGACCAGAAGAAGCCCTGCTCAGCAGTCACATTCCAAGGGGTGCAGAAAGCTCAGCATCAGACACCCACTGCTGCTAAGGGATGGATGCTCTTTTCACGGACACTTGTGCCTCAGAGAAGAGAAACAATTGGACATTTCTCACTTGTTCAAAGAAATCTAAGAGGAGATTTTTCTTTTTTCCTATCCTAGAGAGTAGACAGAATTCTAAATTCTACAGCCAGGAAATTGTGTGGGAGAGAGACAAAGAGAGAGAGACAGACAGAGGGACAGAGAGAGAGAGGGGGGGGGAGCCAGATGTTTTCTTTATCTTTTTCTTTCTTGCTTCTTTTCTTTTAAAGGACAATAGCTACATCGAAAAGAACCCTCAATTAAAGTCCAAGGCAGTTCACCAGATTATGATGCAAACTGCTCTGAGACCAACATTCTCATTATATCTGCATCTTACTAACGTAATTTTAATGCTATCCCCACACAGCCTGACCAGCTCATTTCTTATTGTTTATGCAGATGGTTTTTGTGGGTAGTGGATTAGTTGCATTTTAAAGCCCAGAGGCAAAATGATGAAAATATTCATATGACAGTAATGGATGAAAAGCACCCTGCTGCTAGCAGTTTCCAACATAAAATTGCAGGACTGATTTTTTTTTTTTAAATGTCTACTGCTTTTGCTGGCTTAACCATTTCCACAATTCCAATCCTCAATTATACAATGGCTCTTGCCAAACAACCCAGTGCCTCGTGCACAGTATTTTTTCCCTATACTGTCTTCCTAGAATTCCCTTTCAGCACAAATAAGTCTGACAAACATATAAGTACTTAATTTTTATAGATAACTGTGGATTTAGCTTTCAAAATGAATATTGTGGCATTAAGAAAAGTAGTTCTTGGCTAAATTAAAGATAAGACATTTGAGAATAGGAGTGAGGAATCTGGACATGTAGACTAGCCAAGACTTAAAGAATCTTCACCATGGGCTAAAAAGACTAGATATTACCCACAGCCAGGATCATATTTCCTATCATTGAAATAAAGGGAAATTGGTAGGTATGAATGGCCTGGTTAGTTAGATCTTGTCTTCTCTCCCACAGCGGAGCCTTTGGAAACTAACCCAAAGGCTCAGACATTCCAAGTGTGAATGATATAAGTATTTGTTCTCAACCACCAGTGTGGTGCCATTGTAGATTAAAAATGGATGGTCCAGGAACTCATGCTGGCCTTTCTAGCCACAGGCCAGGGAGCCAGGGCTTTCTAGTCATTTGAGGGCAATGAGGCCTCATGCATGTTTAAATAACCATGACAAGAGAAAGCAATGGAATAGATTGGTCTCTCTCCCTCCCTCCCTCCTTCTCTCCCTCCCTCCCTCCTTCCCTCCTTCCCTCCCTCCCTCCCTCCCTACCATCTCCCTCCACTCTCCTCCTCCTCCTCCCTCCTTCTCTCTCTCTCTCTCTCTCTCTCTCTCTCTCTCTCTCTCTCTCTCT
>NW_021620961.1:509002-509421 GCF_004785775.1 Grammomys surdaster
CTCTCTCTCTCTCTCTCTCTCTCTCTCTCTCTCTCTCTCTCTCTCTCCTCATTGATAAGAGAGTGATAAAAATCTTACAGACTTTCACAAAGTTCTGTGTAAACAGATTTTACTAAATAATTTTTTCTAAATTACTTTTCTACACAGGTGTCTCCTGCCTGTTCCCGCCAAAACCTCTATAAAAGAGAAAAAAATAACATAAAACTTGAAAGGAGTTTCTCTTGTTCTCCTCAAAGAAGAGCGTTCCCAGATCCCAGATTGATTTTCTTCATTATCATGAAAAACAAGATGCTTCACTGGCAGAGATAAGACTGAGGTCAAACTAAAGATTCTTGATAATATACTATAATATTCATAAAACCAGAGAGAGAGAGAGAGAGAGAGAGAGAGAGAGAGAGAGAGAGAGAGAGAGAGAGAGA
>NW_021620961.1:509431-526935 GCF_004785775.1 Grammomys surdaster
AGAGAGAGAGAGAGAGAGAGAGAGAGAGAGAGAGAGAGAGAGAGAGACTGTACACAGATAAGAAACCATGAACTGAAAATGGATCCTTCAAATGAATACCTTTGTTTTATTAGCTTCTGTAAGCTTTTAGTTTCTTTTTGGCCTTCAGGTTAAATAATCACTACATCCAAGTGTTTCACAAATCATAAAAGCAAGCAAACTGGGACACAGTAAAATAAATATTCAACTAAATATAGTAGTTCAATATTATATACATGTATTTGTATGTTTATCTATGCATTTATAATGAAGGATAGCATTAACTGAAAAGATATAAGCTCCCTATTAAGTGTAGTATTACTAACATGAAATTAAAATCTGGTATATTCATACAAGTCCATATTCCGAAGGGATGTTCAATGCTGTTAGGGAAAAGGATGCAATTTAAAATGTAGAGAATGCATCAACTGTTTGAGTTAAGAATTCAGTTCTACCCTCTGAAGTGGAGAAAGAGTCAGCATGTAAAGAGACGTCCATAAAATTATATGAAGATACTACAAGTTAGACAATTATTTTAAGTTTGAAGTGGTACAGTAGTATTTCTGGGTTTGAAAATTTTGCAATGCTTATGCAAGAAGCACTGTGGTTATGTAGTGAAAGCTGATGAAGGCTCTATGAAGAACTCTATTCTCTCTTTGTGCCTTTTTTGTGAGTTTAAAATTACATCAAAATAGGAGCTTAAAATACAGTACTACATGTAACCTGGCTTTTGAAAGGAGTTAGTGATGTAGACAGGACCATAATTCTGTGTAAACATATCATCTCAAGGTAGCATTTGGCCCACTCTCATTATAAATAGTCAAATACCCAGCTCAACTAATAGCTACTGCCAATGAGAACCTTAAGATATCCTGTTGAGTCAAGTTAGTCTGAAATGACAAAAACCATTAACTTCAGAAGAAGGCATTCACTAACAACAAACTATATCCAGAGACTAAGGAGGAAGAGTTAAAGTTATTATAACCAAGTATTAGAAGTGCTGCAGAAGAAAAATCAGTTTGGCTAAAAATGGTAGGAATTTCATAGTTTGGGATTCTTATACATTTTACGTTATTAAAAGTACAAAACTAAAAATTTGACTTTCCCCACTGTCCCTCATCAACACACTGAATTGTTGTGAATGTTAGCTGGCTTTCTAACATGGAAGTATTGTTACACAACTTGAATAGAATATTAGTCTCTTACCAGGCTCCCAAATCAATTTATTTTTGTCAAAAAAAAACAAACATTTTGTTCTAAATCTGTTCTACAGATGTATTTTGCACCCCTTAGCAGTCTTACTTTCTGCTTTGTAACAGTTTGTGCTCACAGTTAAATGTATGCTCCGTTATCTTCAAGGGGAATAGCACAAGTCATCTTGAGAACAGAGCCTAGAGCTAGGACACCCTTGGAGCATTTAAAGGCCAAAGAGCCTTACATATACCACTAAGCATGCATAAACAAGAAACAGGGGACTGGGGCATAGTTCAGTGGTACAGTGATTTCTTATGAAGCACAGATCCCGGAGTTTGATCATCCACATGAGAAAAAACAAAAAACAATAAGTAGATGAAGGAAGAAATATCAAAAGACTTTCAGGATTTGTGGTGCCTACTTTTGATATGAGGAAATGTTCAGAAGCCAAAAGGAAAAGTTCAAACTTGCAGAAAATTGACAACTGAGTGGGTACAGTAAGAAAGAATAAAAAAGCAAGAATCTCCCCAGGCAGCATGAGCAAAAGGAAAAGAAAGACATTAAAACAGAACATTATCCTCTAATATAGATTAGCCTGAGAGAGGCTCCAGGTGCAACCTCTACTACCAAATAAATAAAGAAATGTATGTATGTATGCATGTATGTATGTATGTATGTATGTATGTGTGTGTGTATGTATGTATGTATAAAAACTGACAATAGTTGAAATATTTTCAGATTTAGGGTTTTATGCTCTAACAATTCAGTGTTTGTAGCCTTTCAAACTTCGAGATAAAATCGTGACTGCTAGGTTGATGATGGTGGGAGGTAGGGCTTTTGGGAAATTAAATCTTTACAAGGCTTCTGTCTTGAATGTGATACATGCCCTAATAAAAAGAGGCCCACGAAAGAGTTTTTGTCACATTTGAAAGTGAGGACCTATCTAAAGACAGCCACCCACGATCAAGGAGGCTGTTCCTCAGCAGATGCTGGTTTTACTCAACCCTTGGTTTTAGACTCGCCAGCCCCTGCACCGTTAAGAAGTAAACATGCATTTGAAAGCTCCCCAAGATTATGGTATTTCTTTCAAAGCATCCACAACAGACTACTAAGCTAGTCACTTGGTTACTAGTTGTCTGGATATTCTACTTAACAACCTTAACAACGTTGGCTGTAAAAATAGAAAGCACAAACATAGAACACTGACTTTTTGTTAAACAAAATTTGGTCTTTGTCTAGGTAATCAATGTTCTGATCTTACAATGGATTGTTCTTTCATTTAGAAAGTATTTTGCTATGAAATTCTTAGGCAATTCTCACTCAAAAAGAAGGAAGACCAAAGTGTGGGTGCTTTGGTCCTTTCTAGAAGGAGTATCAAAAGTTTCAACCAGAGCTCCCAAAGTCTAAACCGCCAGCCAGAGAGCACAAAGGGAGGGACTCATGTCTCCACTTGTATAGGTAGGTAATTGAGGGTGAGCTTGTCAGACATCAGTGGAAGAGGAGGGCCATGGTCCCTGAAAGTTTGAATCCCCTAGTGTTTGGGAATTCGAGAGCAGGGAGATGGGACTGGGAGGATGTTTGGAGCACACCCTCATAAAAATAGGAGGAAGGGGTATGGGATAAGGGATTTTGGGGGAGAATGGGAGAGGAGATAACATTGAAAGGTAAATACGTATAATATCAAAAACAGAAACAAAAACAAAAAAAACCACAGATAACGGATCTAAAAAAAAAGAGAGAAAGAGAGTTTACTTATTTCAAATTATTTTCAAAAGTTTCTAGGAGTTGCTAATTGGCTAAGATCCTATTTTAAACTCTCCACAAAAGAATTTAAGTCTCTGTTTAATATTCTCAAGAGATGTAAATCCTAATTTTTCTCAACAATTAATTGACAAAAGAGAAGTAATCTCACAAAAAGTAGAAGAAGTTATTACTAATCGATATATTATATAGTCTGATTAGTTGTCGGCGGTGCTCTAACAGTCCTTTGATAAAAGATTATTAATATAGATTTATATTTCTTTAAATAGGGTCTTGATGACTCTCTGAGTGTGGAAGGAGAGACTGTTGGCGCTTCTGCCCTGATTTTACAAGAACTCTCAAAAATTGGCTTTAAAAACAAAAGAGAAGGAGTCCTCCCCCAGAAGGAGTCCCCCTGAAATACTCTCCATCATGCCTTGTTGACTTTTAACTCTCTAAAGCTGAAAGCTCATGGCAAATCTGCTGCTGACTGCCACTGGCACCACTGAGACCAACAAAAACTTTGCCACAGATATGGGGAAGGACCCTCTTACCCTTAAAGGGAATGGCCCAGACCCAGTTTCCTTATGGGGCCAAGGATTGATATGCCTGTTTCATACCACAGAAGGCACAGCTAACCACTACCAAAAAGATTAATGAAATAAATAGATACCCCCACAAAGCCAGGCCCAACCATAAATAAGATGAATAACAATTGAAATCCAGAGAAAAGAAATCTCCCTGAGAATTCCCTTCTTTTTCCTTTCCAGGTAAAAATGAATCACCTGTGATGTCTGCTCTTAGAAGTTCTAATCCAGATGCTGGCCTCCGAACTTATACTACTCAGACTTTTGAAGGGCCACTGACAAGAACATCAAACAGCTAGAGATTGACATCACTAATCTGAAGAAATCCCTCGTTTCACTGTCTGAAGAGACCTCCTAAAATCGCAAAGATCTTTATTGGACTTGATTTACTCTATTACAATAAAAAAGGCTGTGTACAGCTCTTGACTATGTACAACCCTTAAAGAAGAATTTTGCCTTTACATAGACAAGACAGGGAGGGTTAGAGAGAGCATGAAATAGGTCAGTGAAGGCCCTGAGAAAAATCAGAGAGAGAAAGAGACAGATGAATGTTGGTACAAGAATTGGTTTTCAGCCTCTCCAAGGTTATCAACCCTACTTCCTCCCATCTTGGGACCATTATTTGGGTTCTTTTTGCTTATTTCTGCTGGTCCCTTGGCCTCAAATAGGCTGACTAAGTCTGTGAAACAACAGATAAGCAATTTGGTAGCAAAACCTATTCACATACATTATCATAAGTTAGCTATTGGAGGACCACAAGACTCAAGATGAGGTTGTTTCTTTATCCAGGGTGTTCCCAAAACCCATCTCCACCCAACCTAAAAGAGGGGACTTCCTCCCCTAGACCAAGCAGAGAAGGACCACCCAGAACCCCCTCTGACTGGCGATCTGAATTCTTGCTTAGGCTGCGAGGCTAAGCACTGCAAGGGAATATAAATAAAAGGTAAAAATATCTCTCTGGGTTCCCTGAGGGACAAGCCTGACTGCATAGAGGTTGATGTCAAAAGTATCCCCTCTCCAGGAAAAAGACTCAATATTGGTATGGCCCTCATGCCTCACTGGACAACAACAGGGGGACCGGAACCATTACAAAGTCCCCTTCAATTACTGGAGGTCAGGCCTCTATCCCCACCTTCGAAAGATTAGAATTGCCACAGCCCTTCTATACTTAGAGAAGGGAGGAGATGTCAGGGGCAGCTCTGCTTATACACTGAAGGCCTAAAATCAGCCGTAGGCCTAAAATCAGCAATAGGCCTGTCATACATGTATGCTAACACCAAGTCTTGGGTCTCAGTGGAAAAACATTGAAACAGATGGCTATAAGCTATTGTAAACAGGCAGCTTTTGTGGAAATTTACCAGCCTGAGTAGTCATAGACCTTATAAATAGGTAGCCTTGGCAGACAACACCAACTTAGATAAGGTCAAGTGAGTCATAGGTAGAGCCATAGTGACCTGTCCGCTGAACCTTCACCCAGCCGTTACCTGGTTCTGAAGATATATGTATTCCCCCTGAACACCCATACTCCAGTGTCATCCCCTCCCCCACATCCTGCCTTTCTGTGTTTATAACCCCTGTGTGAATGAATTACAATTTGAGAAAAAATAAATAGATTATTTTTAAAGAAAGAAAAAAAAGAAAGTATTTTGCTATTTTAGACATTGGAGAAAAGGCATTAAAGAAGACAGACAAAATGTGGCCTGCTGACTACACTCCAGCACCGTTACTGTACATCAGCGGCCATCTAGACTATCAGGAGTAGGTTTTGATTTTTTATTTATTTAGTTTTGTATTTTCAGTTTAGGAATCACTTGAGAATATGCCCCAAATTGTGAGCCTTGTATCTTTTGAAATTTATAAATCTATACATACAGTGTCTGGTTGTCACTGTATCCTTTGAGTTTAGAACTTTTAATCCCCTGCATTTGAAAACCCTGAGCCTAGAACTCATATCTTTATTGGCACAAAGATGCAGACAGATAAAGCATGAAGATAAATTGTCTAACACCAACTTATTTCAAGGAACCACTAAGCTGTTTTCTGAAATGCTGAGACTCATGTATAATACATAATAAGATAAATCGCTGGCTTTTAATTTCTCTTAATTATATTTTTGAATCACTGGGCATGTCCCATTGATTTTTCTGTGTCCTAGAACAATAAGCATTAAATCACACTCTATTACACAGTGTCATGCTTTTTGACAAAAGGGAAGTAGAAATCATACCACCATCATATTGGCTTCAGCCAAAAATAATGCACCATTACATTTTTGGGTTGATTTTGTATGTCTGTGTGTGTGTGTTGTTGTTGTTGTTGTTGTTTGGTTTTTTTGTAGTTTGTTTATTTAGGTTTTAGGAAAGCTATGCTTAGAAAGTGTATTTGGGACTGTTGAATATGTCATTTTTGCTCTTTCCTCTTTCCAGCCAGAGCCGAGCTATGGGCATCTCTCAGGACAACTGGCACAAGTGCCACAAGACCGGGGGTAAGAGAAAACCCTACGACAAAAAGCAGAAGTATGAGCTGGGACTGCCTGCTCCCAACACTAAGATCGGCCCTTGCCACATATACACACACAGTCCGAGTTCGAGAAGGCAATAAGAAGTACCGTGCTCTGAGATTGGATGTGTGGGACTTTTCCTGGGGCTCTGAGTGTTGCACTCGAAAAACAAGGATCATTGACATTGTCTACAATGCATCCGGTAATGAGCTTGTCCGCACCAAGACCCTGGTGAAGAACTGCGTTGTGCTTATTGACAGCACACTGTACCGGCACTGGTACAAGTCCCACTATGCACTGCCCCTGGGCCGCAAGAAGGGGGCCAAGCTGACTTCCTAGGAGGAAGAGATTTTAAACAAAAAATGATCAAAGAAAATTCAAAAGAAATACGATGAAAGGAAAAAGAATGCCAAAATCAGCAGTCTTCTGGAGGAGCAGTTCCAGCAGGGCAAGCTTCTCGCCTGTATTGCCTCAAGACCAGGCCAGTGTGGCAGAGCAAATGCTATGTGCTCGAAGACAAGGAGCTGGAGTTCTATCTGTGGAAGATCAAAGCCCGGAAAGGCAAATAACCATCCTTCATAGCTCATGTAATAAAGGTGTTTGCTGTTATATGTTAAAAAAAAGAATATGTCATTTTGATAGCAAGATATTATGCCAGTTCAGATTTAGAGGCAAGAACAATTAAGAAATGTGCTTCCTTGTGGAGTTGTTTTGTTCTGAAATTAAGCACTCAGAATTCCATAATCTAGAAAAAAAAGAAAAAAGAATATTTACCACTAAATAAAACGTGTTCACCACTAAAACATCACCTACACTGAAAAATGACAGGGAAAAATGGGTGACCTCTCCATACACTGTGAATCCAGTATTAACCGTGGAAGTAGTGAGAGGAGGGGAGGGGAGAAAAGGGGAGGACAGAAGGAGGGTGAAGGTTATAAAGTGCTGAATTTTTAAGCCAGTTTGAAAAATCACCTTTTAGCATGGTGATGAGCAACAGAAGGCTGTAAGCATTTTGTCAGAACCCACACAAGATGCCACTGCCAAAATGGTTAACCATGTTTCACCCTCTATTTCTCAGTGGACCTTTGGCAGAAAACCCAGCTGTTACATAGCTCAAGTTTCAAAGGCCTTACAAAACGTTGACTAAGTACATTAAGGATACTAAATACTGCCTGATCTATGTGGCTCCAAAACACAGAGAAAGAAAAGAAGAACAAGAGAGAGAGAAGAAGAGGAAGAGACAAGGCACTTGGTGAGAGAGAGCTGCCCAGGTTTGCAGTTACTGAAAATTACGGCTTTTCCTCTGAATGTATAAGGAAAATAATCAGATGGCTTGACTTAACCTTATAAAAATCATCTAAGCTTGAGTTTCTAATACTCACATAACATTGTCATTCAAATTTATTATTTTGGGTTGGTGAGATATAGCTATAGGGCAGCTGGTGGAGTACTGGAATTGTAAGAACAGGTACCTGAGTTTGATCCCTAGAGCTCATGTTCTAAATTAAGCCCGAAGAGGTGGAGCATGCGTGTAACCCCAATGCTAGGTAAGCCGATCTCCGGAGCTACCTGAGTCTAGAGCTAAGTTAGCCCACTCAGTGAGCTCTAAGCCCTCGAGAAAGCCTATCTCAAAAGACAAGGTGAGCAGTGGCCTCTGACTTCCAAGCACATGCTCATATATGTGGGCAAACACTTACGCATACAAGTTCGTACAAGTACACTTAGGAATCTGCACACACACACACAAATAAAATAAATCAAAATCAAGCTTTTCGTATCATTTGTTAGGTATGTTCCTGTTGTTCACCGCTTGCATTTTAGAGCATGTGATCCTTGGTTTTTTGATTTTTTATTTTTTGTTTGTGTGTTTGTTTGCTTTCAGATCCATTTCTTTTCCTTCAGTGGATCGTTTGACTCCTAGGGAGATCTCAAGTAAATGCAATTTTAGACACTTTCCTTTAATTGAATTTTGATGAACTGATGTCTTAACAAAAATTTATTCTGACATCAGCCTTCTGAGCACACAGAATTTTAAGTGGAAAATATTTTTATGCTTAAAAAGAATAACATCTGACCTTTTAAAATGCTAGGTTTCCTTCCTTGCCATCCTGGCTGTAAACTTTTTTTAATTGTTCATGAGCTGTTTTTTTTTTATCAGCATGTATAAATCATCTCATGACTAAACTTGACCTCTGTGTTTTTAGCAGGCCATGGATGATAGTGTATAGTACATTTCCCCTGAAGGGACTAGTGAATACTGAACCAAGCTAAAGGAGGCTAAGAACTCTGAAGCCTGCTGGGTAACCTTGATTAAGCCTACACTCTGTGGTCCCTAGGTCTTTATCTCTAGTTAAGATACCAAATTCCCAGGATGCCTCTGTAACAGAAAACATCATTGGGCCAAAGAAACATAGAATGCCTGCAGCAACCATTAAAAGTAGGGAGTTGAAAATCATCAAAGAGTTATTTTTTCTAGTGTCTGGTGGAACTCCCAAGAATCAAAAATATTACTTTCTTCTCTATATCTGAAGCTACAGGTGAAAACTTTTCTAGGGAAAACGTTCTACAGGAAAGAAAAATGCAAGTGTGATGTGGCTTATTGTCAGTGGGAAAGGTAGATTATGAACCTTGAGATGTGTGGTCTCTCAAAACCCAAGTACAGTTGTGTCACTTAAGAAGAGGGTTTCTCGCTTCAAGAAGTACAAGCCTATGACCAATGTATCCTAAGTGCCGTCTCCGCTGCTGACCCGCATCAGACCAGAGGACAAGTTTTGCTGGTTATGCTAAGTGACCTGAGCAGATACCGAACGAAGGATGTGCTCCGCCCAGCACATGCTATCCACAGACTCCTGGGCCCCAGCCATTTCTCTGGGAAGTTTAGGCTTATTTTTTATATTTTAATGAGTTAGTTTTTCTGTGTGATTAAGATACCCTTTTTTTGGATTCATTATGTTTTGAATGCAAACCAAAAGTTACTTCATAATTTTCGTGCCTGTTAGACTTTTACATTTTTATTTCTTCTTTAAAAAACAACAACAACAACAACAACAACAACAACAGTACTAGTTGAGAGGGCTTTCTCTTTCTCTGCTTTGTGCATGCCCTCCCTCATGAGGTTGAGGGGACCAAAGGTGACACCTGGCAGTGTAGGGTGTGAGGGGGCTATGGCCAGCCTTGATGCCACTACCTACCAGGGATTTGTATGTCTTTTTGTACAGTTGTAAACATTTCAGACCTGTGTCTGGGTTCCTATTTTAATTGTAAAATGACCTGAGTATTAAAGTTTAGTTTTTCTAAAAAAAAAAAAAAAAAAAAAAAAAAAAGAGGGTTTCTGTAACTGGAACAAGGATTATCCCAAAAGCTGTTGCCTGTAAATGGGAAATATTCTTCTAGCTGGACTGCCTTGTCTGGCCTCAGTGGGAAAGCAAGCACTTAGCCTTGCAGAGACTTGAAGTGTCAGGGTCTGGGGAGGATACCCAGGGAAACCCTTCCCTCGCTCAGAGAAGAAGAAGAGGGGGAATGAGGAAGGATTGTGAGAGGGGGTGACAGGAAGGGGGATAGTGAGCGGGATGTAAAGTGAATAAATTAAAAAAATTAAAGTTTTTTAAATGAGGGTTTTCAAACTCAGTACTGCTGACATTTTGACCCAGGTGACTCTTGGTTGGGGTTATTGTCCTTGACAATAGAGGCTGTTTACCCACGTCTCTGACTCACCTGCTAGATGCTAATAAAACTCATGCCCAATTAAGACAAGAAACAACATGTCTGTACACACAGGCAAATAATTGCCTCTTGTTAAAACCGCTGGTTTAAAATCAGGAAGGGAGACGGAAGTAAGCACATTCATATTTATTTTTAAATTTCATCTATTTGTGTGTGTCAGTGGAATGGCTCAGCAGGTAAAAAGTACCTGTGGTTAACCCCAAAAACCTGAATTCAATCTCTGGAACTCACACAGTAGAAGGAGAGACTCGATTCTTGGCAAACTGTCCTCTGACCTCCACATATACACCTCGACACACACATATCCACCAGTAACAATATAAGGAAGTGCAATAAAAATTTCAGTTATACACCTATGTGTGTATCTGTGTATGTGGGTTGTGTAGATGCCACAGCGTGCATGTGGATTAGAAGAGAACTCCTCTACAGTTGGCTCATTCCTTCCATCTTGTGTGTAAGGCATTGTCTCTTTTGTGCTCCTAGGATGCTTCCAGTCTGTTCTCTTGTGTCCACCAAACTCAGGTCATCTGATTTGCACATCAAGGGCTTGTACCAACTGAGCCATCTCCTAGGCCCTCACTTGTTATATTTAAGTGTATCTTTAATTGCTGTACAAAATCTTCCAGGTCTAAACATCTTAAACTTTGATATAACTCACCATGAGTAGCCTAACAAACACCCAGAAATATGTTTCTGACAGTCATGTATAACCTAACAACGAATACTGATTCTTTAAAAAATGGGCCAAAATAGCTATGAGGTCATTAAGTGACATAATTGTGTGGGGATTAACACATTGGTTATAGGACATGTGACTACATACTAGGTGTGAGAGTTTGGGAGATAAAGCTGTTCTTAGGGCATTGAATTGTGGAATTTTGTACTGTGAGCTTAAAAGCTATTGCCATCTTAATCAGAGCCACTATGAGTACCCACAACAGACCCTGTGTTGGGCCTTTTGACATTCCCTCATAGAAGCATTTAGGAGAAACATTAGACTCTTGCTTGAGATGTTACTTGAGGTGATACTTTGGGTGTCTAACTCTAATCAGTAATGTAGCATTGTCGAGAACAAAATCACCATGGTCCTTGTCTGGGAAAGTAAGGCACACCAGGAGACACGCAAATACACCAAGGTGTTTGAGTCAGTATCACACTGGTTGTCTCTCTGTGGTTTGGAGAACAAGAACTCAAAAGTGAGCACCAATATTAAGAAGATGTAGACTTCCAGGGGAAAGCTCTCAGCTTACCCTGTACTTGAGGTTTCAGGATTGCCTGGAGTTTGGAAACACAAACTCCTACTGTGGAGCAGTAATTTAATATGCCATCTTCTATTGTGCTTGGCCAAGTTTGCCCAAATCACTTTCTTATGATGGTGAGGCTTGACCTTGTAGATTTGGTTTTGGATACTTTTTTTTTTTTTTTTTTTGTAGTCTGAAATCGGTTAGCGTTCACTTTGAAAATATCATCTTTATACAATGTAAACAAACATCTGCAGTTTCAGCAAGCTTTGACTTTTCTGAAAGCCTGAAGTTGGGCCCTGTAGGAGGCTGGGGGATGGGCAGCTCCTATTGTGTGGGAGGTGTTTTCACTGCTACAGAAGTGAGCAAAATGTCCCCACTGGTCCCAATTACCATGGCCCCTGCCTTCAAGGTTCCTGCCAGCAGCTCATCTCTTCCTTCTGTGAGGAAATGACTCAGTCATGAAGCTGTTCACAGCAGGGTAGTTTGGCTCCTACTGGCAAACATCCCTTAGGGCTCTTCGGAAATCATTCTTTTTCCAACTCAGGGGAGAGATTGCTCTCAACTGTTTTAAATGGCAGCCTTTGCTCAGCGGGATACAAAAGGAAGAGGAGTTAATCATTCCCGTTCAAACAACCAAAATTGAACACTGCAGCAGAGATGGAAACTTAAAAACAGAAGCAAGCTTTGAGAGTACTGGGAATGGACCATGCACAGAAAAAAAATATCATTTGAAAATCTAATAGTGTTGCTTCACAGTAATGTGCAGAACCCCAGCGTTTCACACCTCAGCTGTGTCTCCTTGTCTCTGTCCCTAGTGTCCCAAAGCTCTTGACCTCACTAAAAACAGGAAATAACCTCACCAAACAGGAAATGATGTCAGCAAACAGGAAATGTTCACAGAGGACAAGGATCAAAATCAGTTTCTGAGCCCAGAAGATGAAAATTCAATTGGGAGGTTGGGGAGGAGTGAGAAACCTATACAAATAAAACCAGAAATATGAGCAAAGCACAACAATATTAATACCAACACCCAGCACCAACACCCTGTGAAATGAGAACACTCACTCATCTGGGGCAAGATGAAGGATGATTCTTGAGATGGGAAATGGATTATGAAGAAAGATCAAATTGGGATGGGAAGGAATGGATTTATGAAGATTGTATTTTATGTGAGAAAGAGAGAGAGAAACTAGCAAAAAATGAATAGAAGGATAGACTCAGGAGTAGAAAATAGAACAGGACAGAGTCTACCTTGTACCTCAGTTTCACATCATTCAGAACCCATGCAAGAGTGAGGAATCACACCTTCTATTTTAATAGAAGAAAAATAATATGAAAAAGAGTAACCTACATATAAAATTGTGAAGTGATGTATGGGAATGTAGTTCAGTACTGCAATGTATCGCAGTTTAAGGGGAAAAGAAAGTAGTTTACAAATTTAAAAGCAGTTTTATTAGCTTTCACAGTGTTACCTCCATCTTAAATGTTTTCCATGCCCATGTGTCTGTGCATCTGTCCTTTACTCATTCCTTTGTCACTTCTTATCAGGCTTAAGGTCAAGAGTGAAGCCATGTGGGCTATGGCTCTGCCTCCCACAGAATGAATATAAACTAACATGAGGCCATATGAGAGGATCAGCTCATGAGCTGCTATGAACTTTTGTGATCAGTAGGAAGGGGCAATCTGATACCTTAAAGAACATCACTGTTATTAGACTGTGCAGATCACATTGAGCTTTGTGGGGTTAAATATGTGTGGGTGGAGGCTGCACGTGTGTGTGCATGTGTGTACGGGTGCACATGTCTATAAGCAGGCATTGGTGTGTGTGTGTGTGTGCATGCATTGGAGTCCAGAGGACAACCCCAGGTGTCATTCCTCAGAAACGCTATTGCCCCTTTTTGATGAGACAGTATTGCCGGAAGCCAAACCCAAGAAATTACCTGCTGTTCTGGGAAACCTAGTCTCTGGTCCCAGGAACTTAAAGAATGTCTGGCATTTCCTAGGAGCTGGTTATCACAATGGGATGGTCTAGGCCAATAAGCATATGACAGTGGGATGGTCTAGGGCAATAAGCATTCAATAGTGGGATAGCCCTAAGCAATGACCCTTGCCCAAACTTCCTGGTTTGCTGTGTCTTTATAACCTGCACCCAAAATTAAAGTTTCAGAGCTTGATCAGAACTCCATCCAGACTTGCTCTCATTCCTTGTGTCTCTTGTCCCTTCATTCCTTCGCCCCCTTCCCCTAAGGTCTTGTCGAATCCCCGAGGGCCAGGGCACAGTATCTTAACTGGCCTATGAGACAGTGTCTTTACTGGCCTAGAACTTACCAAGAAGACTAGGCTGTCTGGTCAGTGGACGCCTGCCCGGGGATGAGGGGACACTGCACTGTTTGTCTCCCCACTAAAACTGCCATGTGCAGCTTCTTCTTTTTTTAATGTTTTTTTAAATCAAACTTAGGTTCTTGTGATTACAAGAAAACCCTTTACAGGCTGAGTTATCTCCCTTGTCCCTGTGAGATGTATTTTAAGTATGTGAACAGGAATTAGAGAAATTCTTGCATTGTGAAGTATTGGACAGAGTTCTAGTAGTAAGATTTGAGGCCCTGGGGCATTTTTTAGAGATTACAGAACATTAGGATTTCCCAGTAATATTTCACTGTGGATTAAATGCCCAAAATATGTTTTTGGGGAGACCCATAATGACCATAACAACTGCTAAATTTTTTTAACTCTATTCAAATGAAAATTTTCAACTTCTTTTTTTCTATTTCATTTAATAAAAAAAAGTTATGACCATAATAACTGTACTTTTAGTTAATTCGGTTCTGTTAACTTAAAAGGTCCTTATTTCTGTCCACTCTGCGGTTATTCTTGAAAAGGCAGCTCTGCTCTAAAACACACAGAGATGTGCGTGATCTACAGACAGTTTTCTCCCAACAATGACATATTTTTATAATTTTCAAGTGGCTTTGTAGAACTCATTCAAGTGGAAAAGGCATGATCCAAAAGACTGCACAGCATAAAAAGTAAAGAGAAAGAATTACAGAGGCTCACTGAATGTGATGTGCAGAATTACCTAACCTGCAGCAGCCTGGTCACATTAGACATATTGGAAACAGAGAAGGTGCTGCCAGACTCTAACATATCAACCTGGGTGTGCTTGGAAAAAAAGACACAGGGAGCCAAGAATAGACCACAGAAACAGATTCCACTTATTTCCAGAAGAAAAAAAGAAAGAAAGGATATAGTCAGTGGCTCATTTGCTTGGGGGAGCAAGGGGGGTGCTGACATTTGCAGTTCTGTCTGCAGCAGAATACACAGAGAACTGGATATCAAGAATTGGGTACCAGTGATTCATATCCTGCTGCAAAGATACCGCAGTAAAGAACTGGTGACTTGGATGTGTCTAATGAGAGGTAATATGCTCTTCTTGTGTACACCCTTGCCTATCTGAAATAGTTTTTATACCATCTTCTTATATGTTTTCAATCAACCCAGGTTCAAAATAATGAGAAAAATTCCAGGGAGCTAAAAGGACCTTCTACCCGCAGCTACTTAGCTACAAACTTGTGCTGCGAATGCTGTTGCTAAGCAACCACTAACTTCTTCTATAGGCTTGGGGACTAGATGTTCTTACTCTCTAATAGAGAAAAATATCAGATAGAAGGCTCAGGATAAAGACTCATTTGCTTGTTGTTCCTGAATTTCACTGCAGCGTGATGGGTTATTGATCACTGGGCTACCTCAGAGGGAAGTCAACAGTCCAAGTCAGATATTATACACAGCAAATTTCAGAGGTGCTGATTGGTGTGTGTGTGTGTGTGTGTGTGTGTGTGTGTGTGTGTGTGTGTGCTTTAAGTTTACCTAGACAAATCACCCAGACAAATGTAAAATTTATTTTGTTTCTTAGAAATTACCAGTCAATCAAACATAGTGACAGCCTAGGTTCTCTGGAGAAACTTTTGTTGCCACATTGAAGGAACATAACAATGACAAAAAGAAATTCAGCTTCCTCACACAGTACTCAAGTTACCGTCATCTTCATCCTCCTCCTCCTCCTCCTCATCTATTATTATTATTACATTAACAAAGGACAGGGAAAAAGAAAACACAAAACTTCAAGGCCCTTTGAGTCAGGGGTTAGTTAAGAAAATAAGAGTAAAGATTATAGGAACTCAAAGGTATCCACAAATACAAAATTTAGCATATTAGAATGTTACACCAAGAATAATTAGAGATTATTAACTTACAAGATAAAAGATATCTTATTTAAATGTCAGCACTAGTTTATTTTATTTTTATGTATGCCCATGTGCTTTTATAATGGAAATGTTTTTCCTAAATAAAGTTACGAGTATTTTCAGGAAGACATTTTCCTCAGTATCCTGTTCTATTCAGGAGGATAGGAAATTGATGCTTTAGTTCAGGAGTAATTACTGAATGCTAATGAAAGCACTAATCTTATGCTAGTTATTAGGGGCTATTATAGTGGGCCATTGTCAGCTTTTAATAGGTGTAGAATCTAGCAAGAGAAAAGATTACATCACAAACAGGCAAATACATGGAAATAATGTGAATGTAGGAATATTACAAAGCATGATGGGCTATGGAGGTTGTAGATGACAGGATGCCAGAATCAGAACGGTTACCATTGATGGTATTCATAGTCAACTCAGCATTTAGGAGGCAAGTCTCCAGACATGTTTGCAATGAGTTATCTAGATAAGGTTAAATCCTAAGACTATCTGTGAAGGAATGTCTTGATTGTGTTAGCTGATAGGCTAGACAGGAAGATAAAGGAATACTTAGTATACATCTCAGAGGATAACCCAGTGACAGAGAAGACAACCTTGAGGTGTTGCTTTGCTGGGGTAAAAGGATGAGACAGAATCCAGAAACTGGCATCCAAAGGGGATATGTGCAGTAACCCACAGAGTCTATTTAGCCCCTTAGATTTCACACACTGGGGTCCAATGCTTTGGTTGTTGAACAATAGCAAAGAAAGTAAGCATAGCATAGCTCCCTTACTCCTCCTCCTTTTTCCTTCAACACAGCACTCAACCACTCCCTTCAGAGAGCTTTGCCTTGAGAAAGTACCAAACCTGTTACTCTCTCTATAATAGCTATACCTCCATCTGCCTTGGGCTTGGGTGATTCATCTTCATGGTCAAATAGCCTTCTTTCAAACTCATTAAGAGATGCTCCAAACACAGTAACAGTAAAACAATGGAACATTTACTCCTTGCATAAGTTTAGGAGAAAACATCACAAAGGCTCAGATCACTGATAACTTTTCCACTATGTCTGCCTCACTCAATAACTTTTGCTGATACCTAATAGTTCTCTACATTTCACACAAAGAATGAGTAAATAATTGCTAACCCACTTAATATAAGCTGGTTGATCTAAATTATGGCTCTGCTGTGGCTGCTCTCATCAGAGGGATCATGGGCTGAAATAAATAAAGAAAATATAAGTACTCCACCAAACAGTAATTCTCTAGGAGAACTAATATCAGTTATCTAATTAGTTTGCTGCGGACTTCATTGCTTGTTGGCCTTCATAATTAAAAAAAAAATAGTCATAAACTGACAGGCATGGTGGAGCATGCCTTTAATCCCAGCACTTGAAAGGTAGAAACAAGTGGATCTCTGAGGTTGAGGAGATATGGCAGTCTGGCCTATGGAACAAGTTCCAGGACAACCAGGGCTACACAGAGAAACCCTGTCTCAAAAAGGAAGAAGGAAAGAAAGAAAGAAAGAAAGAAAGAAAGAAAGAAAGAAAGAAAGAAAGAGAAAGAGAGAAAGAGAGAAAGAGAGAGAGAAAGAGAGAAAGAGAGAGAGAAAGAGAGAAAGAGAGAAAGAGAGAAAGAGAGAAAGAGAGAAAGAGAAAGAGAGAAAGAGAGAAAGAGAGAAAGAGAGAAAGAGAGAAAGCGAGGAAGAAAGAAAGAGGAAGAAAGAGAGAGAGGAAGAAAGAGAGAAAGGGGAAGGAAGAAAGGAAGAAAGAAAGAAAGGAAGAGAGAGAGAGAGAGAGAACAAAAGAAAAAGAAAAATAGTCATGCTTCACAGCAAGAATTTTGGAATAATAGTATCATAAGCATATTTCTAAGGACATATGATAATCAGGTCATGCAAATATATTATTGCATTTGAAGATGTGCTGGGTAATACTGAGTTGTCCACCATCATTACACAGAGAGCCAGGAGTTTGAACTGTATACCTACAACATCTACCTATTAGAGCACAACTGATGTTGAAAAAAAACATTAATGTTGTGGGAAGATTCAGCTGATATGTCACCTCTCTATTAGAGACATTTGCATAGATGCACATATGCCTGTTTATCTTCAGTTGCTGATTTTCTTCATCAAAGTTTTAAAATGCAGTTCTGTCTATACTAGATTGAGCAAATACAAAATTAACCAAGAAAATATGCACTTGCCTTCAAGGAGCACAGAGGATAATAGGGAAAGGGAGAGAGAGGGAGAGGGAGAGGGA
>NW_021620961.1:527035-527353 GCF_004785775.1 Grammomys surdaster
AGGGGGAGGGGAAGAGGAAAAGAGAGACAAATAACTGCAATACTCAAAGGTAATTGTCTTTGTTACTGTTCTATTCCTGTGAAGAGACACCATGGCCAAGGTAACTCTACAAGAAAGCATTGGATTGGGGTCTTCCCTACAGATTCTTGGGTTAGTCCATTATCAACATAAAGGGAAACAGACAGGCATGGCATGTAGCTTAGAGAGTTTTACACCCTGCACCCTGATCCTCAGGCAGCACACCACACACACAGAGAGAGAGAAAGAAAGAGAGCGAGAGAGCAAGAGGGAGGGAGGGAGGGAGGGAGGGAGGGAGGG
>NW_021620961.1:527453-531130 GCF_004785775.1 Grammomys surdaster
AGGGAGGGAGGGAGGGAGGGAGGGAGGAAGGGAGGGAGGGAGGGAGGAAGGGAGAGAGAGAAAAAGAGAGAGAGAGAGAGAGACAGAGAGAGAGACAGAGAGAGAGACAGAGAGAGAGACAGAGAGAGAGAGAAGGAAACTTGGGGGCCTGGAGTGAACTTTTGAAACCTCAAAGCCCACCCCAAGTGCTACACTTCCTCCACCAAGTCCACACTTACTCCAAAAAAGGCACACCTCCTAATCTTTCTAATCCTTCTCAGATAGATCTATTGCTTGATGCCTAAGAATTCAAATATATGAGCCATTCTATACAGGCCTATAGCACCTATTCTCATTCAAACCACCATAGTGATTACTGTAATTGAAGCAAGTTCTAGGGAGACCTACTGTAGTTAAGACAGCTTCTCTGAAAAAAAAAACACTTGAAATTGAGTAGTGTGGACAGATTGAGTGGTGTGGACAGAGTGAATCTGTGATGTATGAACATGCACAGAATTTCCAAGTAAGTCAATCTGAACATAAAGACTTAAACAAAATAATGGATAAATGTGTTGTATATAAAACGATAATAAATTCCAGTATGGGAAAACAGTCCAACATCTCCAAGTTAAATGGTTGGGTGACAGTGACTCCTTGGGCAATGCTAGGTCCTGACTCTCAGGTTAAAATTAAAACCTTATAACCATTTTGGAGGTCTTCTGTTTGGCCCATAACCTAACCATCACATCTGTTTATCGTTTGTTTTCTCGCTTGGAATGAAAGCTCTATCAGACCTGCAAGCTCTATGGTGTCTCCAAACCTCAGCCTGTGACTTGCAATTAAGACATGGTCAATATATACTTATATGACTAATACAAAAACATATGAATGACTAAGTTATTCTAAGCCAGTTCTTAATGTCCTTATGTGTAAGCTAGCTTACAATGGTGTAAGACTCTTATTCCTACCTAATACTATGATTGCTACATACAAGTCACTCAATGTTAACTGTTATTTTTGTCTTCAACAAGCCAGGGTCTAGGATTAAATACTTTATAGTCGTTATGTCTCATCCCATCTCTGGTCCTTTCTCCAATTTAGCAAAAAGTATGCAGGCAGTATAAGTAATTTTTGTGTTAGAGATCATAAATAGACTAAGGATGTTAAGTACGTTCAAGGACATGGAAAGAGTTGAAAAATTAGCATTATTTGTAGCTCCAAGACTCACTTTCCTATCCATCAACAGAGCTTCTCGCAGGATCTATCTCACTGCTATTAAGGCAACTATTATATTGCCACCTGGTTTTATATGAAACTCTTAAAATTTACTCACACAAAAGCAACCTCCTAAAGGGACTTAGCTACACAATCTGTTCATCTACATGTAGAGTAGATTTTTAGCTTAACAAGCTCAAGATGTTTGAATGATCCAGAGAAGCCCCACAGAAAAGAATAGTGGTAAGTTCAACCAGAGCTTTGTGCTTACCTGTGACTGTACCCCAGATAAAGCATACGTGACAGAACAACGACACCCTCTAGACAGGAGGAGCAGGGGAGGAAGTGAATAGGGTCACATGTTGATCATTTCTGTATTGTTTACACAAACATGTCTACAAGTCAAGTGGTGTTTTTCACACAAGTGACACTGGGTGATATTCTGTGTGAACATCAGAGAGAAGGTAGGTTTGTCATCTTCCACCTCAACCACTGATGGGAAGTGCTGACCACAGTGGACAAAAAAAGGGGAATGTAAAAGCTGTTCAAAGTAAAGCCAGGGCCACTGAGGTGGCTCAGCAGTTAAAGGTGGCTAAATTTCAATCCCAGGACCCTATACGATAGAAGAAAAGAACCAACTCTGCCAAGTTGTCCTCTCTCTCTCTCTCTCTCTCTCTCTCTCTCTCTCTCTCTCTCTCTCTTACACACACACACACACACACACACCCCATGGCAAACTCTCCCAAACACACACATATACACACATAAAATAGATTTATCTTTTAAAAAGTAAAACCCTAAAAAATGTGCTTATTAGTACATAACTGAGACATAACCACATTTTAAAGGGATCATTGATTTGATGTAACTCTCGTCTGTTAGACAGGAACATGCCCAAATGTGCTAGGATGATGAGACACACTAGATCCATAGCAATGATCTGAAACTCAGCTCCATTCTCATTGCCAATGAACATTTGAAAAGAAACCTGAAAGGCAGTTTTCCCCCCAAGGCTATCAGGCAATGGGAATAGACTGTGGAGAAGAAGGGAAAGAGTCAAGTTCCAGGAGGCAGTACCAAGCTGCAGGAAGTGCTACACGGGAGAAAATACAACTGTTGATCACCCACGATCTCCATCATGAGCCTCTAACCCAAACCCATCTGTGGTGAAGAAGAGAAGTTGGAAAGCACATGAGTCACTCTTTTCAAGGAGGCATGTCCCTCAAAAAGGACAGTGATGAAACACTCGGAAATGTCTACAGGAGATGTTAAACAGTGATTCCTGCAAAAGGAGCCCTGAAAGCTGGTAACAAACCTGAGATGCATTACCTTTCAAGAAAGAATCCAATACAGAAAGAAACTCTGATGGAGACAGGATGGTGAAGTGCCCTTTCTAATGCCATTCCAAGCATCTCAACTCAATCATAACTGTGGTTACAGCTATGTCAGTTACTTGTTCTTTAATTTGTCTGACAAGCATTGAGGGAGACTGGCTCAATGTCCAACAAGTTGCTTCTTTGACTCTCGGTGCCATCTATGACTTGGATGTCATTATCACCTCCTAGAAAATGTAATGCCGTAGGGTTCCAGTATTTGTTCCCTATGACTGCCATCATTGGAGTCTGAAAAATAGTGAACAGAGTAGATGCCATGAGAAAACAAGTAAACACAATGTGAAAGATGGCTATTATGGAACAGACACTTAAGGACCACCTGTGAATAGACATTGGCTTACTGTCATGATGAGTGTTGAACAGTGAGTGGACACAGAGGCCCAAGAGTCAAGGAGACCTTGCTTTGCCTTCTGTTTGTCATGTTTCACCTTATGCACACTGCTTTGACCTCCCCACTCCATGTGCACAGTGTTTGCTTTTCTTTTACCAGGCTACTTCGAGGACTTTGGTCTCAATGGTTGGATGGAGGTTGAGATTCTGTTATGTACAGTGATTGATAATACCCCCAAAATGATCACAACAGGTATTATGGAAGTAGCCTAGGGTACTATGCCTGCTCCACAAGCATGTTCAGCTCCCCATCAAAAACACATAAAATCCATGTATGCACGATGGCTCGTGTGTAACTCCAGCACAGAGGAGGGAGAAAGAAGGAATCCCTATCAGAAATGGTGATTTTTTTTTCAGTTTAGTGAGAGACCACCTCAATATACAAGGTAGAGAGAGTAGAAGAAAGACATTTGATGTCAACAGTGGTCTCCTAAGAACATGTACATATACATGAGTGTACACCTAGAAACACATACAAACACGACAATACATGAGCATGTGTCACATACATATACATGCAAGGAAAAAACAAGGTCACATAACATCTGGGTTTGTAGCTGAATAGTTAAACTTTGGTCTTGCATGCACAAGACCTGGGGTTTGAGCCTCAGCATTGAAAATAAAGCAAAACAAATCCAAAAAGACAGACAGACAGAAAGAAAGAAAGAAAGAGAGAGAGAGAGGGAGGGAGGGAGGGAG
>NW_021620961.1:531230-639586 GCF_004785775.1 Grammomys surdaster
AGGGAGGGAGGGAGGGAGGGAAGAAGAAAGGAAGGGAGAAAGAAAGAAGGAAAAGAATAAAAGAAAATGTTCACTTAACTTGTTTTCCTGTCAACCCTTGGGAAGTTAGTGCTTCCCAAGACCAAGTTAAAAGGGGCTGAACTGACTCCATGGGTCTGAACAGCTAATACACAGCAGCCAGTGCCTGCTCCAGCACAAAAGAACACGCCATGCAGGGTAGCACCAGAATAATTGGCCAGCACTCCGCATGCATCCTTTCTAGCAAGTCTCCCATATGTGTTAACGTGCCTTTTGCCATAACGTCCAATTGTATCCTAACACAGGGGTTTATGGAGCCTAGAATCGAATTTGAAGGCTGCTCATTGCTTTTTTCATATTAAAGTGTGAAGGAAACTTCCTGCAGGGAAAATTGCTAAAATACCCTTCCTGCCAATCACTCCAGTGGAAGGGAAGAGACAGTCTCAATAAGCAACTGTAATGAACAGCGGCCTGTGGACATAATGTCAAAATGTCATCTTCTGATGACACCTTTCCTGTTCACCCTCAGTTCATTATTTCTCAGTCTCCAGTGGCTGCGGAACTGAATTTCAAGGAAGCTTAGATCAAGCCATGAGGACAGGAAACAAGCAATGAGACCTGATGGAACTGGCTCTTTTGGGAGGTGCTCACCCAATCTGAAGAAGATGGGTCTAAAAATCAAGAATGTGCCTTAGGGGCTGGAGAGATGGTTGAGTGGTTAAAAGCACTGGCTGCCTTTCCAGAGGCACTGGGTTCAATTTCTAGTACTTTCACAGTGACTAGCCATATGTAACTCCAGTTCCAGGGTATTGATAATCTCTCCTGGCTTCCATGAGCACCAGGCATGATGTACAGACATCCGTGCAGACATCCCCCCCCACACACACACAGACTAAACCAACAATAATAGTAATAATAAAAGCAGATCAGCTGAGTCAGCCCCTCTCGGTGCCTGCCCTGAGCAAGTTCTCATCATGCTTTTGGCCTCAGTGCTGCTTAGAGAACAGAGCTCCATCCAACTGCCTCTGTACTCCTCACATGGAATACTGTGTCCAGGATGCTTGATTCCAACATACTGGTTCAAGTACAGAGAGACAAGTTGTTGGCAAATTTCATAAGGAATATATCTGGCTTCACAAGGGAATGAAGATGTCTCTGCACCATCTGTGCCTCTAACTTCTGTCTCTCTCCTGTGTTTACTCCATTCTGCTTTCACTCTCAATAACTATCTAGTTCCAACTCACAAAAACAGAGGTAGAATTTATCAGACACAGGCAATGAAGCTTAGACATCAGATCCCTCAGATTCAGGGTTTCTTCCAGTAGGTCTGTGTACTGGCTGGTTTTGTGTGTCAACTTGACACAGGCTGGAGTTATCAGAGAAAGGAACTTCAGTTGAGGAAATGCCTCCATAAGATCCAGCTTTTTAAAAGGCATTTTCTCAATTAGTGGTCAAGTGGGGGAGGGCCCATTGTGGGTGTTGCCATTCCTAGGCTAGTAGTCCTGGGTTCTATAAGAAAGCAAGCTGAGCAAGCCAGGGGAAGCAAGCCAATAAGCAGCACCCCTCCATGGCCTCTGCATCAGTTCCTGCCTCCAAGTTCCTGCCCTGTGTGAGTTCCTGTCCTGACTTCTTTGGTGATGAACAACAATGTGGAAGTGTGAGCTGAATAAACCCTTTCCTCCCCAACTTGCTTCTTGGTCATGATGTCTTATGCAGGAATACAAACCCTGACTAAGACAGTATGTATTCTGCATTTATTTCTCCTGGAAAGAGCACCCAGCATTTAAATTTACCCCAGAAATCTGGGCCTTCTCTGAACCACATGTATTGCCAGTTTACGCTTTACATGCTTCCATGTGGACTCTACATGGAACAGGCTAGGTGACACTTTCCTTTTGTAAATGAGCATCTTGTATTGTTCATGGAAGGGTTAGGTTTCTGGAGAAAATAGACAGAAACTTGAACAAATCCCACTACTCCCTCATAGGTGAGTCTCTTGTAGGACTAATGGCCTCCTTGCTTTAGGGTGGCCACTTTTTTGCTATAACCTGAGTGCAGGTAACTCCCCAAATTCTTGTACTGAAATATAATCCTCTATATCTCAGATTCTAAAACTGTGTTTTGATCCCATACAAGGTAGTGGAACTGAATTTGAGCATTCTGGGTGGGAGGTGGGGCCGGATGGCACCAGTAGGTTTCTAAACACGCAACAAACAAAATTCAATCCAACATCAAACAAGGAATGAATCTAAGGCATTTGCAATAGCACTTGCTCGTGGTGCCTCACACAATGTCACTGCAGCCTGGGTTGGTTTGAGAACTTGGCATTGGCCTTTTCATGTCTCACGCTACCACACTGTGTGCCATTCACCCTGGTACACTAACATGCAGACTCAGAGCTTTCCACTCCTACAGAAACCTAGTGACCCATTTACAAGAGAAAAGGGACAAGATCGCCCCATTATCATCTCTCTACATTTACATATCGAATTAGTGTATCTTTGGATTGGACTGGATTAAAATGTTTAGTTTTTAAAACTGCCATTGCATTATTGATTTGAGTTTTACTATGAATCAGTAAGAGTTTCTGCTTGGAGGATTGGGGTCTTATCTTGGAGGTGGCTGTCTGCCTCACATGTGTGAGTTCCTGATTTCAGTGTTCTCTACTGCCTGAAAAGTTCTCAGAATTGGTGATTATAGAATCAAAATATGATTAATTCTGTAAAATATCAAGGCTGTATATCCTGCAGTACCAGGTTTTCAACACAGATTTAAACCTTCAGGTAAAACAGGCACATCCAGCCCTTTAGTAAGCAACTCTGCTTCATTTGAAACAAATAGTGTAACTATATGTACACTAATGAGTTGTTTTAAAATAAACTGCTTCTAAAAAAAAATCCATTCCCTTATTCTATGCCCATGCATGTTTTCCTGCATGTATGTCTGTGTACCATATGCATGCCCAGTACAGAAGAGGATTTCAGATCCCCCAGAAGTAGATTTATAGATGGTTGTGAGCCAGCATGTGGAGGCTGGAAATCAAACCTGGGTCCTCAGAAGGAACTGTCATTGCTCTTGAACACTCTAGGTTATGGGAAACTGACAATTAACATTAACCATCACTAAGAGCAAAAGAAAACACACTGCCAACATTTTGCTTTTTCTATAATTGGTTTATTCTTGGGAGATAAGACCCCCAAGGACGAGGACATTTCATGAATAGTCTCTCAGTTCCACAGTCATCAGTACATTATTCCATATACACCTTTAGGAGATGGGAACTGGGTCCTAACTTCCATTCATATGTAGAACAGCACAAGCTAGAAATATGGAAAGAACTACATGATGCTATTAGTTACCAGTATTTTCTACTTTGCGGGATCACCTAAACACTGATGAAACAAAGAAAAGATTGTCTTTGAAACTTCCTTTTTTTATTTTTCAAAAGACTGCTTATCCATTCTGCCTACACATTGGAATTTTGCAGATTGAATTATTTGTGACAGCTGCTTCAGTGAAAATTAATAGTCCTAACCAGCTCTAAAACATACAGGTCCCTAGGGACAGAAATTCAGTTCAAAGAAGAACTTTGTCTGATGTGACATCTCTGTACCCAAGGAAAGTAACAGCACAGGTAACACAGGCAACATTATGAATTCAAAATTTATAAAGTGGAAGCAACCTAAAGAAAACCTAAAACAACCATAACTCCCAGAGGAAACTCATTCAAATTCTAAGGACTGAGGAAACACTTGTCACATAAGTTTTACAAATACAAAAAGCTAGTGTCTGGAAATTTTTCTAAAGTAAACTATACAAATTCTGAAGAATTCCAGATACCACCTGGGCCATCAAAAATGTGTCCTTGTAGCCTCAACAGCAATTAAAGAGAGATCTGAGACTTGGCTACTTGGGTAAGTATGTGCACATTTCCCAAGCTACCATATGTTGAAAATCCCGGGATGTTGACTAATGTCTATTGACTTAAGAAATTTTAAGTGGAGCTTCAAGTTTCTACGCCGGACTTGCAAAATTTAAAGAGAGGGAAAGTGCTCCAGCTGCTACCACAGTGGATAAATATATTTCTTACGACCTCGAATTCCATGATATATAAAAATCTTGTGTATATTTTTCCATAGGTCTTCCTGTTTCTCCAAAAGGAATAATATATAAACATTTTCTTCAGCACATAGCTTACCATGCTCACTCCTTCTTTGCAAAGTACAGTGTTGTTGCTTTTTGTGGTTAATATTAAATGCAGCAGCACCCAATCTGGCTTGTTGTTACGGGGCAACCATGTTCCCCGACTAGGCAAGGCCTGGGGCCACGAGCAGCACGTGCTCTCACCACTGCTCAGCTCTCATCAGCCAGAAGCACCTGCCCTGGCACCCATGAGATGCCAGCGTGGGAGATGGCTCTGCCAATCCAATCCTCTTGCCTCATTTTCAAAGTGCTGGTGTTATAAAAACCAATTCGTTTATAGATGAAAGATAGATGGATGGATAGATAGATGGATGGATGGATGGATAGATAGATAGATGGATAGATAGATATAGAAATAAAGAGATAGAGCTTTCTGTGGTTAGTAGAATTATATCCTACAGAAAGATACATGGAAGTTCTTACCTCCGGTACAAGTACAGATGAACTTACTTGTGAATAGGGTCACTGAAGGTGTTAATTAGATTACAAAGAGGTCATACTGGATTAGGATGGACTTCGATTCCAAAGACCAGTGCTCTTTAATGTCCTGGAGACAAGGAGACTACCATGTGATCATGGAGGCAGATGAGAGTGGCCCAGAAGCAAACCAAGGAGCACAAGTTCTGGCAAAACCAGAGGCGAGAAACATGGCCTGGGATAGATCTCCCACAGAGCTTCAGAGTCAACCCTCCGTGGCTGTTATCCTCGGTTGTGCTTGCCTCTATCACTGTGAGAGAACTTGTTTCTCTACCTCTAAGCCCCTGGGGTCATCATCATTTGTCTTGGCAGCCTTAGAAACTACTACACTTTCTGCTAGATGTACTTCCAAGTTAGATCATGATTTTCCCCTGCTCTGGCTTAAAGTTAGCTCTCACTTCCAAACTCCTCAGAAGACATTATTATTCTTTTGCTCAGTGTCAGCAGAGCTCTCTTATGTAATTGCCTGTCAACCAGTAAGGTCATGGATATTCATTCTTTGTTCTTATGCCAAAATACACAGGGTACAGTTGTCAGCGTAGAAAAACAAAAAAGGGGCCAACCACAAAGATAGGTTCTTACCATACTCTCAAGTCTTTTGCCCCAGATCACCAGTACATGAATCACTCCATAGAGACATTTTTTTATAATGATTTATAATGATTCAGATTTGTAAAATTATTATATGTGTGTAAAACTGTTATATACAGGTATTTTATCAATATTCACAGAAAAAGTTAAGAGAGTTGCCAAAGATCAAATTTCTCTTTGGAAAATCTAATATTTAAAAATAATTTTTAACAATTTATTTATGTACTTATTTGTTTATTTTACTTAATTATATTCTGGTATTATTAGATGTGACTTTTACATGTGTCTGTGGAATTCCAGGCTTACAACAACATGTTAATATTTGAGTATATGCCTTAGAGCCCGTAGGAAAGTCATCAAAATGGAAACACATGAGTTCCTCAAATACTAGAGTTTTCGAATTGACTAAATTAATAGAGGAAGAGGCATCATCCAACCATACAGAGATCAGGAGCTAGCCAGTCTACCAATGCACAAGTTTAAGACCAGCCCTGGCTACAAAACAGGTTCAAGGCCAGTCTGTGGCACACAGTTGAGTCCGCTTCACAAGTTTGAAGTGATTCTGGAAATAGTCCTCATACACCAAGCAGAGGCCTCCTGCCTGAGGCAGTCCTCAGCTCCAATTGCTCACTTCTGATACTGAATAGTGTTTAAAAATATTTTTCATTTTAAGAAGAAAAAAAACCCCACTAATTCACATTTGGTCTAATCGCTCCTTTTCAAGAATAAAACAACTTTGTTTTGAAAAAGAAGTCCACACTTTGTGCGTCTTGTGTACCCTTCAGTCTGTGGTGATCTGGGTTTTCAAACTATGCTAACTCATTCAATCCACCAAAGATTGCCTCATGATTAACAAAGCTTCCCTAGTCATCAAGTCTTCTTGACTTCATTTGACGGCTTGATTGCATTTAATCACCTTTGCTTGGACAGTCTCTCCTCCTGTGGCTCTGGGTCCCCTGCATTATGATGCCCTTCCATGGCAATACTGATCAAAATAGGGAAGGGAATGTCTTTTTTCCTTTCTTCTGTCTCCCGCACTCCCTCTGGTGTCATAGTTGGTAGAACTAACAGGAAGCTATCGAGGGGAGACATGCATTTTGTTCGAAGGAGAGGACGGCGATGAGTTTTGTCTCACTAGGGATGAAATAAAATGCAAACTAATAACAAATCCACTAATAATGGCTTCAAATATAAGGGTGTCTGGATTTGCCTTTATTTAAAATAATAATAATAATAATAAAGGTGAGTGAGTGTCCAGGGATATGTCCGAGGTGCTCTGAGTTATGACATGTCCAGATTTCACACTCAAAGCACCTAGAAGGAAGAAGAAGCCTCATTCACTTCCAGAAATCCATAATCATGATTCTGCTAGTTGCTCATGGCCAAAGCAATATTGAATGTTCTCTCAGTAGTAAAAAGAGACTGGGAAGATGAGCACAAGATTTCTCTGTGCCTGTAGTAGGCAGTTGAAAGAGAAAGGGAATACAGAATGCAGAGGTAAAGAGCAATGGGTATCCCATGATCTATGGGATCAAACTCCCAAATCCACTTGTATCTGTGTAGAGAATGCTGCAAAGAATTCAATGAGTAAGCTTGTTAAAAAATGTTCCTTAAGTTACCAGGCCTGATGCCATACATCTGTAAACCCAAGATCTCTAGTCTGAAACAGGAAGATCATAGATTTAAGGCCAGCATAGGGAGTTCAAAGCTAACCTGAATGATATAGTGAGATATCACCTAAAACAAAACAATCCACAAATGTCCCAGAAATAAAAGACTATCTATCAGATTGGTCCAAGGCAGTAGATGCAGTCACACTGGATTCCTAAGCACTTGAAATAGGGTGGGGCATGCAGAACTGAAGAGCACTTTAGTATAAAGAATCAACTGGATCTCAGGTTTACAGCAGGAAGACAAAGCATATAAAACATCATGTTAATATGTGGCTATGTTGCGGGGCAGTGGTGGCACATGCCTTTAATCCCAGCACTTGGGAGGCAGAGGCAGGTGGATTTCTGAGTTCGAGGCCAGCCTGGTCTACAGAGTGAGTTCTAGGACAGCCAGAGCTACACAGAGAAACCCTGTCTTGAAAAACCAAAAAAAAAAAAAAAAAAAATGGCTATGTCAAAATAATAGTTTGGATAGATCATAAAATTTATTTTATACTTCTTGTTCTGTTCTACGTGGCTTCCAGAGAAGCTCATGCTGTATATGCAGTTCTTAATGTATTTCTAATGGGTTGTTTTGCACTGATTACCAAATTACTCCTTTTTCCTCTAAAATGAGTTCCTGCTAGCCTGCCCCAGTGTGGGTTGTCATGGTTTTCTAAATCTGGGTAGATCTAACCAGAAAAGTATCTCCTATGGCCTGGCAACTCAACACGGCCTCTCCCAGTAGTCCATCGGAAATCATAAAAATGATTAAGTGGAGAAAAATATGCAAGCTGGGAATCAAATTATTCAACATCAGAAACACCCAAGGCTAACAAATAAGACAATTTGAATAATTGGCTGGAGTGAGAAATCCAATTTAATTTAATCCTTTACTTAATCTTCAGCTTTTTTTTTTATTATAACAGGCAGAGAATCATGAAATTCTAATTTTGCCACAGTCTTCTTCATGACTTTGCATCAAAAATTCCAGTGTCTCTGGTGAGAAAAACAGGTGAGATGCAAGAAGTGTATAATCTACCTGTGACAGAATGATGGCACTTCCTAAGGTGTTGATGTCCTATCCTCCAGAACCTGTTAGTACACTTTCTCACAGCACAGAGACTTTGCAAATGCAAATAGTAAATGACCTTGTGTCTTAGAGTTTCTATTGCTGCAACAACACACTATGACCAAAACATAAGTTGGGGCATCTGTCTGGTTTACACTTCCATATTGCTGTTCATCACCAAAGGAAATCAGGACAGGAACTCAAACAGGGTGGGAACCTGGAGGCAGGAGCTGATACAGAGGCCATAGAGGGACCCTGCCTACTGGCTTGCTCCCTGTGTCTTATTCAGCCTGCTTTCTTATAGAACACAGAACCACCAGTCCATGAATGGTACCACCCACAGTGGGCTAATTTCTCCCCCATTACTAATTAAGAATGCCTTTCAGCTGGCTCTTATGAAGGTATTTTCTTAATTGAAGTTCCTGCCTTTCAGATAAATCTAATTTGTGTGTCAGGTTGACATGAGACTAGCCAGCACACCTTGAGATAGAGAGATTTTGTCAGTCACTTTTAAACCCATATTTACTTGTATGGGTTCTTAAAGCTTTCCTTTTGCTTTTGCTTTCCGAAGATGTGACTATGGAGGAAAGATCAAGTAGAATGGCAAGTGGCTTTCAAGGATGGAGAAGGGGGCAAGAGACAAAAAATGTAAATGTTCACCAGTAACTAAAAAAATGAGAGAAGAGTGATTGCTTAGAACCACCAGAAAGGCATGCAGCCCTGGATTTTAGTCTAGCAAAACTCATGCATCACTTCATGTCTCTAGAACTATAATTTATACTTTATACTGTTTCATGAGTTTGTTTGGACAGCAGGAGAAAACTAACACACAACACAATGAGATAAGCATGTAAGGGTTGGGGTGGTAATTCAGTTGGTTGATTGTTTGCCCAGTATGTACAAGACTCTGGGGTTGATGCCCAGCACCATATAAACCAGGTGTGATGGTTCATGCCTACAATCCCAGGACAAGGGAGGTAGAGGCAGGCAGATTCCAAGTTCAAGGTCATCTTTCAATACTTAGGGAATTTGATATCAGTGTGCACGCCAGAGACCTCGTCTCAAAAGAAAAATAAATACATAATTTAAGGGATATTAATATGAAAACAACAATGCACACACTGGTTTTGAAAATTCTGCAGCTCCTAAAGTTGTTGGCTACTACCAAATCCTTCCCTGCCCCCAAGAGACCCTCAGAATCTTAACCTAACAGAACTTCTACCGAATGAGGAATGATTCCAACATGATGTTTTCTTTGTCTACCATTCCTTCTCCTCACAAACACACAGACATGTGCCTCATTTCCAAGAGCATTAAAACCAAGGTTCTCTCTTACATTATATATTTTATTCAAGTAACATAACAATAAGACTAGAATGATAAGTATCTTTTAATCTGTGTGAGTATATCTTATTTTCTTTAGCTTATAGATGGATTTCTTTGCCTTAAAATCTGTCTCAGCTCAAGATGAGGTTGTAACTCTATCCAGGGTGTTCCCAAAACCCATCTCCACCCAACCTAAAAGAAGGGATTTCCACCCCTAGACCAAGCAGAGAGGGGCCACCCAGAACCCCCTCTGACTGGCGATCTGAATTCTTGCTTAGGCTGCGAGGCTAAGCACTGCAAGGGAATATAAATAAAAGTTAAAAATATCTCTCTGGGTTCCCTGAGGGACAAGCCTGACTGCATAGAGGTTGATGTCAAAAGTATCCCCTCTCCAGGGAAAAGACATCGAGATGGGTATGGCCCTCATGCCTCACTGGACAACGACAGGGGGACCGGAGCCATTACAAAGTCCCCTTCAATTTCTAGAGGTCAGGCCTCTATCCCCACATTCGAAAGATTAGAATCGCCACAGCCCTTCTATACTTAGAGAATGGAGGAGATGTCAGGGGCAGCCCTGCTTATACACTGAAGGCTTAAAATCAGCCATAGGCCTAAAATCAGCAATAGGCCTGTCATACATGTATACTAACACCAAGTCTTTGATCTCTGTGGAAAAACATTGAAACACAGGGCCATAAGCTATTGTAAACAGGCAGCTTTCATGGAAATTCACCAGCCTGAGTAGTCATAGACCTTGTAAATAGGTAGCCTTGGTGGATAATACCAACTTAGATAAGGACAAGTGAATCATAGACAGAGTCATAGGGACCTGTCCCCTGAACCTTCACTTAGCCGATACCATGTTCTGAAAGATAACTGTATTCCCCTTGAACACCCACACTCCAGTGTCATCCCTTTCCCCACATTCTGCCTTTTTGTGTTTGTAACCCCTGTGTGAATAACTAAAAATTATAATTTTATTTAAAAAAATAAAAAAATTTAAAAAAATCTGTCTCAGTTTCTTATTTATAATGCATCAGTCATTCTGTGACACTGAAAGTATGGTGCCTTATTCTGTCTGGATAATTGTTCATTTCAGTGTTTGCAATGGAAAACAAAAAAATCAACAAACAAAAAAACAAGCAAATCAACCAAGGAAACAAACAAACAAAAAACCAAACACACAATGTCCTTCTACATTGGATTACATAGAGTTGAAACAAAGTCACAGATATGAAGCACTGCTAGTTTCTAAGCAAGAGTTGACTTGAAAATCCAGCACTGTGCTAGCAATAGACTCACTAGAATTTAGGAGACCAATCAAATGGTGTTAGGGTATAGAGACATCTGTTACTAATGTCTCCTTCAATATTCATCTTTGGGATTGGCAGGAAGATTAGCAAATCTTTGTACAGATAGCCATTATTCATAGAGCCTGTAGTCTTCTTATCTTTATTGGATTCAGAACAAATAACTCAAAGCTCATGCTACATGTAGGTATCCCAGGGTTTTCATCTGTAATGGCTAAGGCATCTCAGACCAAGCTATATTTTCGGTCCCCTTGAACTATCATTTCAGGTTCTCTGGCTCTTGCCTACTGAGACTATTTTAGAGCTCTCTGGGGTTTTTAGGGGGCAGGGCATGACTCAAAATACTATGCTCTAACACCAGGACACTGTGCAGTAAGAGTGGGCATGCAAGGGCATACTATGCAACAGATGAAATCAGATAGTATTGATCTGAAGGTTCAACCCCAGAGGACACCTTGGTCACTGCCTCTTCTCTAATGTCCTTAATCTTCAAATATGAGTTCTCTCCCTATTGTTTCACAATTCCAGGCATCTGTAACTTTCTAGATTCTGATTCTTCTGGTACCTGGTAAAAGCAATCCCACAAATTCACTGGTTTTTGGTCTGTTTTTTAATTATAATCTGTCATGAAGAACAACAGCTCTTCTGATCCAAATAGATCTGGGAGTCCTTCTTTTGTAACCAAATGGCCCAGTAAGCAGCTTTTCTAACTGATAAGTAAAAGTTTCCATACAGTGAAACCCACTATCCCTACATAAGCCAGTTGGTTGTGGTTTTCCTTTAATAATGGTTTCTGTCCCTCTGTAATCTAGGTTCTATTTTTTTCCATTGATTTCAGCTGTGTAAGCCCACAAACAGCTGCATTAGAATGGGTTGATGGTTTTAATAAAATGCAATTTCAGCACATTGAGAAATGATCTGCCAGTCCAAGAAGGGTACAAACGTGCTTCTTAAGAGAGGAAAGCATTGGTGTGGATGATAATTATACGTTATGCCATGGGGTGATGCCATAAGGCAACTCACAAGGGAATCTGACTCCACTCTAGCATCCCATAAAAAGAAGCAGCAACTTCTATGTGATATAGTCAGTTTCTCAATTTCCCTTTATAGTTTATGTCTGTTTTTTCAAGGGGTACATAGTCTGGAGAGACTATACTAGAAGAATCTGTTCTTGTCAGAGAAGTGGGATCCTGCCAGAGATTCCCTTACCCAAAGGAATGAGAACCTCCATGTGGAATCCAAGGATGCAATTTCTCAAATCTATGATTTCATTTTTATGGTTGGAAAAGCTTAGGTGTCAGATCCAGGAGCTGAAGAGATGGCCCAGAGGGTAAGAGTGTTTCTCACTCAAGTATGAGGACCCAAGTTTAACTGTTAACATTCAGGTAAAAAGTCAACTGTGAGCTGTTTGTGTTGGCACACACCTTTAACTCTTAAACTCAGGGAAACAGAAGCAGGCATACATCTGTGAATTCCAGGCCAGCCACCCAGCCACAGTGAGTCCTCTCTCTCTCTCTCTCTCTCTCTCTCTCTCTCTCTCTCTCTCTCGCTCTCTCTCTCTCTCTCTCTCTCACACACACACACACACACTCTCTCTCCCTCTCCCTCTCCCTCTCTCTCTCCCTCTTCTTCTTCTTCTCCTCCTCCTCCTTCTTCTTCTTCTCAAAAAAGAGGAAAGAAGCCATATGCAACCATTCAAGTGTGATTGTACTGTAATATATACAAGGTTGGGAGCATACAGTGAAGACAAAGCAGAGGGCACTCTCTTGGGTTTCTGAGCTACCAGCTCACCTCCAGGTTCAGTGTTTGCATTCAAAAGAAATAAGATGGAGAGTGACAGTCTCTTCCCCCCCCCCCCATGGAGCAAAGTGCCATCAATATGTAAGTGAAATGACTGACTTATTTCAATAAATGGGAGCTATCCTTTGCACTTAAGGTTGTCTTGGCATAAAAAAAAAATGGGGTCAAAAGCAGCAGCATCTACACCATGGAGACATAATTCCTCTACCTGACCATGGAGAACAGCAACAGCAACAAAGGGTGCTGGCACTGTGTGCCTTGACGAGATGCTATAAAAATGGAGCTTTGCCTCTCTTCTTTCCTTTAATATCCACAATCCTGCTCTAGCTATGAGGAAAACATAAGATAGATTCTGACCGAGCTGCCTACATGCTATAAAATACATGATGAGTCTCACAACTGTCAAGGTCATGTCAGTGTGAGGATTTCAGCACACACAAACATGATTCTACGGTACAGAGCAAGAACATTTGAAAAATGCCAAGCCAGTAGAAGGCCATAGAACCTCGATGATGTTGTGCAGTTTCATGGAAACAGGATAAAATGAAGGAAAAAAGGAAGGAGAGAGGGATGGAGGGAGGAAAGGAGGGAGGGAGGGAGGAAGGGAGGGAGGGAAGGAAGATGAAGGAAGAAAGGAAGGAAGGAAAGAAGGAAGGAAAGAAGGAAAGAAAAGAAGGAAGGAAGAAAGGAAGAAGGGATGGAAGGAGGAAGGAAAGAAGGAAGGAAGGAAGGAAAGGCGGGATGGAGGAAGGAAAGGATGGAAGGGGGAGGAAGGAAACAAAGGAAGGAAAAAGAAGGTAAATATTAAGATAGGAAAATATGAACTTTAGTTACTTCTAGCATCGTAGCTAGAAGTCTATTTATTATTGCAAGGGATATCCATCTCAATAATGTATGTACAGATAACAGCATGAAAACTGTTATACTACTCTACCAACTATTCTATAAGCCTCAGGTCATATTTAGCAACATCTACTTTTTAAAACTTTTAAGATGAGAGTCAAGACAGAGAACTGTCTATGAGGTGTCCTTGGCATCCTCTTTAAAAATCTCATCTGTCTATCAAAATTTCATTCCCCATAGCTTAAAAATGGATAAAGTGGGAAAACTGATTAAGTGGTTTGACACTAAGTGTGCCTAATTGGCAAGCTCAATTCTTCTTCTCTTTTGACCCACAAGGCTGCCATGCTGTGTAATTCTGCATGGTTCTGTTCTCACAAAATGAAGGTGAAAATTCCAAAGTCTTTTCTTTATAGTACACGTGAATAGAATTGGTCTACCTTCTGCTCATTACATAGGCCTCACAGAACGTACTGCCCCAAGATGGCGTCTATGGATGAAATATACAGAATACTGGAGTGGCTAAGCAATAGTCATGGGTGCTCTGTTTATTTCTTTGAACAGTGTAGCAAGAGTAAAATGAAGGGCCCATTTTAGATGTGTCTGTTTCTCCACCACAAATCAATACTGTACTCACCTTTCAAGCGACAGGACATCAGTCCTCACCCTTTCTTCTGACATCTTTCTGCATAACTCGATCTCTTCCAGCTGAGTGCAAATGTCTCACCATTCAGGTAAAACTAGGAAGAGGACACAGGAAGAGCTGTCTATCCCTAACACCTACATAAACATCTACAACTATGTGAGGGATTTTATTGGCTTGTTGAATTTCCAAGAATTCTTAAGCTGACCATTAAGGTGTTAGTAGTCTTAAAACAACATAGTGGAATATTTACAACCCAAACATTGGCAGCTCTGAGACTCAGGACTTTTTCTTTTTCTCTCTAGAGACCCATCCACTAGCATGTCATTCTGTTACCCTCTCAGAGTCTTGTTCCTAGAAAGGTCTCTGAGGTGGGATTTCCCTTTAAAAATGTAGATCTTCTTGCATGAAGATCTCATTCTTCATGGGCAAAGGTGTATTATATATTATTTTATTTATTTATAGAAACAGAGTCCAGCCAAGCATAGCTGTGCATTCCTACAGCCCACGGAAGTCAATGTAGACAGGTGACCTGGGAATTTAAGGCCATCCTAGGATACATGGGACATTGTATTAAACAAACCTAAAGCACAACAAAAAAAGAAAAAAAAAAAGAAAAAGCGAAAGGAAAAGAGTGGTCCTACTCATGCACCTAAAAGTTTCAGTGGTCACAGAATGCACACACAGGAGTCTCAGATGAGCCTAGGCAAGGCTGCCCATCCTCACAGAAGCTGAGCTTCCCACACTGTACCAGGATACACTAAGATGTGGCCACTAGGCCTATCGGTCAGACTACTTGTCAGATACATATACAGTCTCTCTGATAACTTTGGGTTGAGAACAAACAGCATTAGGTAGAAAACTAGAGCATTCTCCAATTGTCCTTCCCAGAACAGAGAGGCTTAGAGATTGTAGGGCTTTCCTATCATCAGGTGACCAGCCAGCTGTGGTTAGAGAGTAACCACAGAAAGTGTTTCAAAGATTAACCTTCCAGGTGCTCATCATTGAACAAGAAATTCATGTTCTAGTTGAACATAAAGAGCACTGATGGCAACAGTATGCTCTATATTAAGTACAGAGAGCCTCAGATATGACAAAGTAAGTTCAAAACTGACAGGTTTTCCTGGGTGCTTTGGTAGTCGTCAATCTCCTGATTTTTTTTTCTCTTCTGCTTAAAAACATGAATACAGCATAACTTTCAATGATAGTATCAAGTGGAAAGAAGAGTACACACTAATTTCACGTTCAGAATACATTCTTTTAATAACGGGATTGAGAGTCTCAAAGCTTTGCATCCACGGTCGTTAGAGAGAGTGGCTGGATTTCCTAGGGCCACTTGGATCCAATTACCCTTCCCAGATAGGAAGATTGATGGTTTTCTTCAGCTGGTTTTGGATCTGATGCCCAATATTCTCTCTCTATGGAAGTATAGCTCAAGGTAAGCCGGCCAGCTTCAGCATACTTATTGGAAAGCCTTGTGGGAGAACCAGAGCTGTTGAACAGACTGACCTACCCTTTCTCACTGGACAAGGATATTTTCAATACAAGGGGCACAGAGCATTAATTCTAAGAAAGGGATCCTTATTGTAGCAAATTAATGAACTGCTGCTTGAAAAGTCCCCGGGTACAAAGGCCATATTATGCATAGATAGCACATTATATATGTATGTATATGTCTCTGTGTGAGTTTGCATGTGTGTGCATTAATATCTGTTATGTATGTATATGCATAGATGCACACATGCACACATATACATATTTATACTTTTCATTCTTCAGTTGTAAGAGCTCAGAAGACTTTGAAGAACATGGCTATGAAAACTAAGGATCTACAGTTGACTTCTTTCAGTATCAGAATGCCCTGCAACTTCCATTGACTAAACTCACGAAGGTGAAATTGAATTCCCGCCATCTACTCTGTGGTGGGTACAAGACTCTGCGGCTCTGCCTCTAGATCCTGTGGAGGTCATTTTGTGTTTGAGTCATGAACAAGAGTACCCTGCAGGTCTTGGGCTCTAAATTACAGAGTTTAAGGTACTCCAGAATGAACTGGAAAGGGATTGATTAAATACAGCTATACTCAATGCTTCCCCACCAGTGTGTACCAGCACAGCCCTGCCAACTGCTCTGCCACCACTGGGAACATGAACCAATCCAGAAAAATAGAGGAATTCTCAGATTGAGCCAAGATCAACTCAAGCAAGAATCAGCAGGATGATGGTGAAATATTTCCAGGAGCTCTGAGATGCAAACAAGTAAGATCTGACTGAATATACAGCTCAATCTGGGGGAGTTATAGATTGCACAGTTAAACCAGACCACTCGTTGCAAGATTAAGAGGATTTGAATTTGTGCTTTTCAAAGATACTGTAAATGTTGAGACTGAAAGAAAACAATCTCCATATCCAACGGACCAGAGCTTTAAAAGTAAAAGAGTCCCTTCAAAGGACCTTTTGATTAGATTGAGCCCAGAATGTTTCAAGAATATTTTGAAGCCTTTGGAGACGTTAAAAATATAGAACACCCAATGGACACAAAAACAAATGGAAGAAGACAATTCTGTTTATCACATATACAGATAAAAAACAGTAAAGAAGGTATTATCAAGCAAATATCTTTTACAAAATGTGAAACCCAAAGAAGTCTACAGGCAACAGCAGCAACAAAAAAAGAGGATCTCCAGTTTGTGAACAAAGTGGTACTAGTGATTGCGAACGAGGTCAAGTTAAAACTGGAATCAAGAATTAAATCACTATTATGGCTACAAACTTAGAAATTATAATTGATAATGATAAAAATATATCAGATGGTTATACCAGATGTAATTATACTGGGTAGAACTATAGGCACCCATATAAACCCAGCCCTGGGAAACAGAGACAGGATCTCTCGGACCTGCTGGCTACCAGCCAGTACTCAGAGAACGAGACAGATAGAACAGGACATTTGACGTTCTCATGTATCGTCCACACATACATGGATGCGTGCTCCTGTAATCACATATACACGCACATTACCCCAAAACACACACACACACACACACACACACACACACCATGAAGAAATGAGCCTTCATTGTTAATCAAGGACAGCTAAGGAATTTTTGTTACTGCAGCAAATGCCTGCTCAGCCCCTTCACAGAGCCATGGATGACTGCACACACTTGCTCTGATTCTGAGGTCGCTGAGGTCAAATACTGGCTACACCAGATGTAAATATACTGGATATGATAGGAACTATGACTATGGATATAGGACAAAACATCTCAAGGAGGTGCCAATCACCAAAAGTAATTTCCAGCCATACTAAAGGAGGTCATAGAAAGGAGGAGATGTAGAGAAACTGTTGATTTAGGATGATATTGACAACTGCTCATTCGTTTGCTGATCTGAGAGAGATGCTGATTTAGTAAAAGGCTTTCTTGTGTACATCGTACATTCATAACCAACAGTAGAAAGCTGCCAAATTGTTTCTTTTTAACTTTGTCCTTTGATATCTGTGTTGTGACTCAATGTAGATATATGTCTATATAAATTTTATTTGTATAACTTCACATTAATATTTTAAAAATGCTTTCTTGGTGAAAATAAATAACCAGCAAGAACTCAAGGCAAACTCAGTCTCTCTGTGCATTCATTCAACTCCGAGTAAGTCGCATACAAATCTTCGGTGACTACAGACTTTCCCAGGCACTATAGTGTGATGCTGGTGAGTGAGGACGGTAAATTCCCTGAGAGAAGCCTCAGTACACTGAGGTGCACGTTCCTTATGCAAAGCTTCAGACCAGAAGTATTTCAAGTTTGCTTTAAAGATTAGGAAGCAATTATATATGGAACCACAACGTAAGCATGAAATTGATTTCTATTTTATCTATAACTTAAATGCATCCTCTGTGAAGGGGGGGGCTTGTTGAGGAAGCTGGGCAGGGGTTTGCCACAGTAACAAAAACTTCTTACCTGTCCTTGACTAACAATTAAGGCTCATTTCTTCAGAGTGTGTGTGTGTGTGTGTGTGTGTGTGTGTGTGTGTGTGTAATGGGGTATGTGAATGTAAGTGTATATATATATGTGAATGTATGTGTATTTATATCTATATGTATGTATCTATGTGTGTGTATCTATATGTATAGTATGTGAGTACAGGAGTGTGTATTTGTGTGTGTATGTGTGTGTATGTGAATGTATGTGTATGTATATCTATATGTATGTATCTATGTGTGTACATCTATATGTACAGTATGTGAGTGAAGGAGTTTTTGTGCGTATATTTGTGTGTATATATATATATATTTGAATGTATGTGTATGTATATATGTACATGTGTGTGTGCATGTGTGTATGAGTGTGTGTGTGTATGACCAGATGAGGGAGTAAACAATCTGTGACACACACACACACACACACACTAGTGTACTATCCAGTAATCAAGAAGAACAAAACTGTCTTACGGTCAGGGAAATGGATGAAACCAAAGGATTGGCCTGCTAGATATCTGATATGTATATGAGCACATGAGTGCGTGTGCCCTTGCATGAGTATGGAGGTGGGTGGTCAGCCCTCAGGAGTCAGCGCTTTTCTCCCCATTGTAAGTTTTTTGGGATCAAACTCAGGCTACCAGGGTTGAGTCACTGAAATATTGCCAATCACAATTGTTTTTATGAGACCAGATATGGAATTTTCACTGCTGTCACGTCAGGATACAAAAGTGTTATATTTTGGATTTCCAGACTAGAAATTTCAATGTGTACCTTATAATTACATAGGGCTGCTTAAGGCGCTCCAGCTCCTTCTGTGTCATCACTACTAGCAGATGTTCATTGAATAAAATGGCAGGTTTCATCACAGCATTCTCAAGGATGTGGAATATGTATTCAATCTTATTCCTTAGCGTTCTCCTGTCTCTCTCTACACCTAATGGTACCTATCTTAAATAGTCCTCCCTTGACTTTCAAGTCATTTTTAAAAGTCTTATTCTACATATAGATAAAAATGAAGAATAAAATTTTAATTTTGCATATTTCACTTAGCACTTTGATCCTCCGGTTCCATCCTTTTTCCTGATCATAAGACAATTTTGCTCTTCTTGATAGTACGTGTGTGTGTGTGTGTGTGTGTGTGTGTGTGTCAGGATGTTTACACACTCATGTGGTCATGGACACCTAGGCTGAATCCATCAGTTGGCTAGTGTGAACAGTACTGAAATAAACAGGAAAAGGCTGGCTTAGAGTCCCTGAAATATGTGCTCAGGAGCAGGGTATCTGCATCAGAAAATAGTCCTAATTTTAGTTTTTTGAGGAAACTGCGACGGTTTCCATAGCAGCTACACTAGTTTGTGTTCCTGTCAAGACTGTACAGAGTTCTTTTTCATTACACACTCACTCGCAGTTTCAGTTTTCTTTCTGAACGACAGCCTTCAGACAGGAATGAGATGGAATCTCACTGGAATTTTGCTATATCTTCTTATATCCTATTAACATTTTGGATCAAGGAGACGGCATTATTACAACCAGTTTTGGAGATGGAGAAACTGGGGTATAGAGAGTTTGAAACCAATTTAAGGTCTCTGGAAGAAAGTGATAATGGTGACTCATTTCAAATATGGAATCTTGGTATCAGGCCGTGGTAAAGAGCAGATTTAAAGCTATTTATCATGCTTTAATTCTCAAAACAAGAGCAGTCTGCTGGTGGACAAGCCTCAGTTGTTATAGTAAGATCATATTTCAACACAAGAGAGAAAGAAAATAATCAGATATTAAAAAGGAACTGCTGAAGTTGTAATTGAAACCACAATCAAACCATTTTATATTAGTTTCTAGGGATGGTATAGCAGAGTGTCAGGATCAATGGATTATACAATAACACATTTATTTTTTTCTCCTATTCTTGGGGCAAAACATCTGAAATAAAGGGGTCTTCTTGACCGCAATATCTCCGAAGGTCCAAGAGAAAAAAAATATTCTTGATATTGTTTCTGTTGTTTCCTGGTAATCAGCTTGTAGCAGCATGTCTGTAAACCCTGTTTCCTTCCTCAGCCCCCTTCTCTGGGTCTCAGTCATCTGTGTCTGATGAAGGTACTCCAACTGGTTTTCAGATGTGCCCAATCGCTTCTTCAACAGCCTGATTTCCAAACAATGTTAGACTCTCTGGCTCTGCATAGACAGAAATTGAGTGAAATACTACAACCCACTACACGCCCTGAAGGCTACTTGTTAAGTACTAATAGACTTTTAGGATTGGTAAAGTCAATGCAAAACAGGTTGCACCTCAAAGAGAATAGAATTTACTTTAGAATAGAATAGAATAGAATAGAATAGAATAGAATAGAATAGAATAGAATAGAATAGAATAGAATAGAATAGAATAGAATAGAATAGAATAGAATGGCCATTTCCTGGAAACAGATTCAGGTTTCCTCAACCAGGTGTTTTCCTGTGGGACTGCGTAAGGCTATCCTGGGTCATGGTTGAGCAGGTGCCTAGAACCCAGAGACTCTGCATGAGTACCGGCAGGAGTTCGGTGCCCCCCCCCCCAATCCAAGGTCCTGAAAAGCAGTCATATCTTCATAGAATTACATTGTTCAGTCACATAGGCCAGACTATAGGCCTCAGGCCCTAGGGATTTACATACTAATGAAGGCCAGAGGGCAGAGCAAATTAAGCATGCCTCCCCCAAATCCTCCCCCAATCCTCCCCCTTTCTCCCTCCCTATATAACTTGGGACTGCCCTGAGTTCTGGGGGGTACGCCTAGATACATCCACCATCCTCCATGACAATAAACCTTTCTGGAACCAAGGACTTCCTCGAGTCACTGGGGCCTGCCGCCGACAAGGCCTCCAGGCCGCAGAACCATAGGATTCCTCCCGAATGTGGGACCTGCTGCAGCGTGGGAGCCCCTCCGGGCCCCCACCACTGAGGCGGTCTCTAAATTTTCCCCACATTTTCCAACTAGAACAAGTACTTGAAGTCAAGAGCAATGAATGTATGCATGCTTAGAATACAGCTCTTTCTCCACTTTTATGTAGTCTAGAGTCCAAACCTAGGGAATAGTGCCACCTACAGTAGGCTGGGTCTTCAACTACCATAATCAAGGCAATCCCCCACAGATGTGCCAATCAGATCTCGACAGTTTCTCACTGAGATTCTTCCAGGTGATTCTAAGTTGGCAATTAAAGCTAACACACTAGGGAGGCTGGAGAGATGGCACAGTGCTTAAGAGCACTGATTTCTCTTCCAGATGATCTGAGTTCAATGTCCAGCACGCACATGGTGGTTTACAACTTTCTGTAATCCCAGTTCCAGGGAATCCAACACCTTCACACAGACATGAATGCAGACAAAACCACCCATGCACATAAAGTGAAATTAAACAAATTATTTTTTTAAAAAAACTATCACACTAGGTAGGCAGGCCAAAGAAAAGCAGGGAAATCTCTATGAAGATGTCAGATAGTGCTGAGAACACTTAGTTTTTGCATGAGAGAAAGGCAGTGATTTACTAAATTTATATATTCAAAAGGATTTACTTGACAGGTGAAAGAATGCTAGGTCATACAAAGAAATAGATGCTAAATAGCTAGTAAGAGGACAAAAGACAGTCCTAAATAATTTGGCTCTGGATTTGTAATATTCCATCTTTCCAGAGTCACCACAACCTAGCCAGTCAGGTTTGTAGAATCTTCAATATAGGCAGGACTTACTGTTTTCTTTTTGAGAACTTCAATTTATAGCTGTCTAAAGATTATTAAGAAGTCGGGCTTAGAAAATGTTCCCTTAAAACCCTGGTTATTAATCTGAAAGCCAAGGTTAGCTCTCAAAGTCCTCAAAGAAATTGACACAGAAATTCTTTCACTAGAACGAAAAGACTCTGGTAAATTGACATTCCTGTGCTTGTCTTCCCTCTTATTTCTTTTGGAAACCAGTAGAGTTCCTGCCTCACCATCAACTGGAACTAAGAAGACCCGGGCTATGTCAGTACCTTAAGATAAAGCACACTAAGAACATAGGATTCTATATCAGAAGCCAAACCCCGAACACTGTGAGGTGAAGCAGTGCTGAGCTGAGGGACTCTGCTGCACAGATGCCATCTCCTGTAAATCCAAAAATAGTCTTCAGCCACTTAAAGGAAAGTGGATCACAACAAAAACACAAGTTGTCAGTGCCGGCTATTTTTAGAGTCTTCAGAGAACAGAATTAGAAGACAGCAATGACTTTCAGATAAAAACGTCTTCGTAAACTTGAGCCTGTCTTCTAAAAGTCAAATGATCCTGATGAGAAATGAGTTCCATTAGATTTCTTTCAGAAGTGGCTATTTGCACACAGCCAGCTTGCTGAGGGGGGGTGGGGGGGGGCGGTTCAAGGCTGGAGGCCTACCCACTGAAAACATTTCTGATTAACATTGCTTCTTAGAACGTGTCTGTAGCAAGACCCTTTCCGGAAATGGTGTTCAATATGTCCACCAACTGACAAGAGGGTCAGGCAGGAATGGAGGAAGTTTGTCAGAGATCAATACCTATCCAGTAAAGTAAGGTTGTCTGAGAAGACCACCTCTCTTCACTGAACTTCAGAAGCAGCCAGAGACTTGAAAGTGAACACTGTTGCATCCTCCAGGTCAAGTTCTCAAAGGACAGTGTGGAAGTTTGAAAAATTTTACCCATAAAATCAGACTTTGAACATTGAACGCGTGCTAGAGCTGTTTGGGGAGGGTTTAGAAGTTCAACCTTACTGGAGGAAGCACATCACTGGGGGTGGACTTTGATAGCTTAAAGCCCTACTCACTTCTCTGTCTGCTTTCTGTTTGCATTTGAAGGCCTGGGGTCTCAGCTTCCTGCTCCTGTCACTGTGCCTGCCAAGTGCTGCCATACTCCCCACAGTGAAGGACTCTTATCCCTCAGGTGTGCTAAGGCAGGATAAACTCTGCCTTCTGTAGGTTGACTTGGTCATGCATGTATCACAGCAACAGAAAGTAACTAATAAAGATGGTATCACGATTTGAATATGCTTGGCCCAGGGAGTGGCACTATTTGGAGATGTGGCCTTGTTGGAGTAGGTGTGTCACTGTGGGTGTAGATTTAAGACCTTTGTCCTAGCTGCCTGGAAGTCGGTATTCTGCTAGCAGCATTCAGATGAAGATGTAGAACTCTCAGCTCCTGCACCATACCTGCCTGGATGCTGCCATGTTCACACTTTGATGATAATGGAATGAACCTCTGAACCTGTAATATTTAAAGGCAATGACAAGTTGGAAAAAGACTTCCACAGAAACATCTTAAAGGAAAACAGCTGACCTCAAACACAAGTTAACATTCAATACTGTCGAAAGCAAAAGTGATTTCAGTCCTCAAAGAGTACACATTGCGTTTGTCTACAGCGTTGTCTAGGAGTAATTATGCAGTGGTGGTAGTCTAATGCTTTATTTCTGCCGGCGTTTAATAGCTCAGTATTAATACGTATCACTATTCTGCCCCATTTCACAGATGAGAAAATGAACGAATAGGACTGGGAAGAGTTTAGATAAAATCAAATCTCAAGTCTAGTCACTTGCACAGTCAGGCTCTAAACCTTGTTATCCGATCTCATAACTCTGCTCTGATGCACAATATCTTCTGAGTGGTGCTGGGTGAAAATTTCTTCAAATCGCTTATTTGCTAAGGGGAGCCATGTTTGACACAAAAGTTCTAGGATATATTTTTGAGTGGAGTATGGGAAATTTAATAACTATGATACACACATATGGGATGGACACTTACAAAATACCCCTAGGGACTGTGACACCAAGAATAACAGCGGGGGAGGTGGGAGATCACCTTTGGGAAGCTGAATATGTAAGAAGCAAATGAAGGGCAGATGAATGTGTGTTTGAGGAAGTCTATTATAGGAGAGTATCTTCTAGGTAACCTTAGAAACGAAGTCACTGGCAGGAAAGAAGTTATGGGAACTGGAAGAGAGAGACCTGCTATGATCAAGCCAAGGTTATCCCCAGAAGGGAGGAGTCGCTAGGTTAGGAGGTCTCCAGTCCCTCTGGCCTCAACCCTAGTAGCAGTCTCGGTGCTGGGATTAAGGGCATACTTTTAATTGCATAGTTTTGTAGTATTGAGTGCAGTCATGTATACACAACAACCATTTGGTCAACAACAGACCATGTACATAGCAGTATATTCAGAACTTACAGCCTAAAAGTATGTACCGCAATGTGTACTAGTTGTATATAATTTACCGCTAGCTTGGTTTGTGTGTGTTCTGTAATACTCAAGCTATGATGAAATTCTCCACCGATGCATTTCTTAGAATGTATTTATGCCGCTAAGCAGTGTCCGATTGTACATTTATAACAATGAATATCTTTGCTTTGCAAGATTGAAACTGAATTCCCATTTCTCCTTCCCCACAGCCCTTAGCAACCACCATTCTCCTTTCTGTATTTATGATATTGACTGTGCTAGATTCTTCTCCCCAGCCTCCAAATTATATATAATACGTATATTATATTATTATTTATATTATATTATATTATATTGTATTATATTATATTATATTATAATGTGTGTGTGTGTGTTTCAAAAAGGAGCTAACAAGATGGCTCTGTGGGGAAAAGCACTTGCCACCAAGCATGATGACCAGAGCTTGGTCCCTGAAACCCATGGGATGTAGAGCAAGAATTGACTCCCACAAGTTGTCCTCTGGTCTCCACATGTTGTATGTCCTTACACATACATAAATAAATAATCTAATAAAAAAGAAAGCAGTGTTTTCCCATGGCATCTGCACCATGTTTGCATTTGCATTTATGGTTCAAAGAGCGCCAATGTCTTTACATCTGACATGACTTGCTATTTTCATATAGTACCCATCCCACTGAATATAAAAATATCTTAACATGATTTTTCTTTTTCTAATTTGTAAAGCTGAGCTCTCTTCTTATGCCTGTTGGCTATTATACATGTTTTTGGAAGAAGGGTCTAAGTTTTTTGCCCATTTAAAAAATTGGGTTGTTTGGCTTTTGTTGGTGAATTATAAGTTTTCTTTATATAGTCCAGATAGGAACTCATAATGCTAGATTGAAAATAATCCTCCCATTCTACAAGTTGCCTTTTTATTATGATAGCTATGTCCTTTGAAATTCGGAAATTTAAAGTTATTATACATCCCATCATTTATCTTTACTTTTTTATTGGTTATATTATTTATTTACATTTCAAATGTTTCCCGCCTTCCCAGTTTCCCCACTGCACAACCCCTACTCCATTCCCCCCTGCCTATGAGGGTGCTCCCCCACCCACTCCTGCCTCACCACCCTAGCATTCTCCTACACTGGGACATCCAGCCTCCAACGACCAAGGGCATCCCCTCCCATTGATGCCAGATTACACAATCCTCTGCTACATATGCAGCTGGAGCCATGGGTCCTTCCATGTGTACTCTTTGGTTGGTGGTTTAGTCCCTGGGAACTCTGGGGTGTCTGGTTGGTTGATATTGTTGTTCTTCCTATGGGATTGCAGTCCCCTTCAGTTCCTTCAGTCCTTCCTCTATCTCCTCCATTGGGGTGCCCATATTCAGTCCAATGGTTGGCCATGAGAATCCACATCTGTGTTGGTCCAGCTCTGGCAGAGCCTCTCAGGAGATAGTTATACCAGGCTTCTGTCAGCAAGCGCTTCTTGACAACAGCAATAGTGTCTGGTTTCGTTTCTGCAGATGGGATGGATCTCTAGGTGGGGCAGTCTCTGGATGGCCTTTCCTTCAGTCTCTGCTCCACTCTTTGTCCCTGTATTGCCTTTAGACAGGAAGCATTCTGGGTTAAATTTTTTGAGATGGGTGGGTGGCCCCGTTCCTCAAACCGGCTGTGCCTATGCACTGCATATGGTCTTTACAGGTTCTATCTCTCCTTTATTGAGTATTTTAGCTAATGTCAACTAAACTGGGTCCTGGGAACCTCTTGCTTCTCTGGCATCTGGGACTTTCTAGTGGCTACCTTCAATACCCCATCCCCAACCGCTGCACACCTCAGTTCAATTTCCTGACCCTCTGTAATTCTCCCCCGTCTCCTCCCACACATGATCCTGCCCCCCTTTCCCTTCCCCCTCCCCCCTCCCAGGTTCTCCCTACCTTCTGTGATCATTTTGTTCCTCCTAAGTCAGACTGAAGTATCCACACTTTGGTCTTTCTTCTTGTTGAGCTTCATATGGTCTGTGAGTTGTATGGTGGGTATTCCGAGCTTGTGGGCTAATACCCACTTATCAGTGAGTACATACCATGTGTGTTCTTTTGTGACTGAGTTACCTCACTCAGGATGATATTTTTAGTTCCATCCATTTGCCTGCAAATTTCATGAAGTCATTGTTTCTAATAGTTGAGTAGTACTCCATTGTGTAAATGTATCACATTTTCTGTAGTCATTCCTCTATTGAGGAACATCTGGATTGTTTTCAGCTTCTGGCTATTATAAATAAGGCAGCTAAAAACATAGTGGAGCATGTGTCCTTGTTATATGTTGGAGCATCTTTTAGACATATGCCCAGGAGTGGTGTAGCTGGGTCTTCAGGTAATGCTATGTCCAATTTTCTGAGAAACCACCAGACTGTTTTCCAGAGTGGTTGTACCAGCTTGTAATCCCACCAACAATGGAGGAGTGTTCAGCTCTTGGTGTCATAGCCAAGAAGTTATTGTCAAGTCTATTATTATGAAGATTCTCCTCTGTTTTCTCCCGAGAACGTTATAGTTTTAGCTCTTTGGTCTCTTTTGAATTCATTTTTGTGTGGTATAAGTCATTCTTCTCCATGTGTACTTTCATTTCTCATGCAGCATTTATGTAGAGGTTATCTTTTCCTGATGGAGCAACCTTGGCTTTCTCAATAATCTTTCTTATTGGGCCATATGTACATTGGGACTCTGATCTTTTTTTTTTTTTTCCGAGACAGGGTTTCTCTGTGTAGCCCTGGTTGTCCTGGAACTCATTCTGTAGACCAAGCTAGCCTCGAACTCTCGAACTCAGAAATTCACCTGCCTCTGCCTCCCAAGTTCTGGGATTAAAGGCGTGTGCCACCACCGCCCGGCTAAGGGACTCTAATCTTTATTTCATTGATTTATATAGTCTGACTTTATAGCATTTTTTGGTGGTGGTGGTGGTGGTGGTGGCGGCAGTGGTGGCAGCGGGGGTACCGATGCATGTGTGTGGGATGGGGAACAGGCTGGAAGGAGGGAGGGGAGAGGGGGTGCTGGAAGTCAGTCTCAAGGCTTTGGATATGCTAGGCTCTACCAACTATGCTCTTTGGATATGCTCTACCAACTAAACTAAGCTACATCCCCAGAACAAGATCTTTAGTTGTTTTTTTTTAAACTGTTGTGTCTTTGTGTATCATACTGATTTTACTGCTCCCTATCAATAATACATGAAAGCCCCAGCTTTTCTGCATCCCGCCTGGAATTGGGCTCATCTGTCTTGAGTCTCAGGCGTTAGTGACATGCAGCAGGATGGGACTCATGCTCTAGTTCACTTCGCTGATGAAGAATAAAGATAAACATCTTCTTGGGTAAATATTATAATAGATGTTCTTCTATCTTCTGGTTGGAATGTTTGTTTAGATCTGTCCATTTTAAATTGAATTTATATGTTCTTTGTATATCCTAAAACATTTTTTTTTTTGTCAAAAAGCATGCTTATTTCTTTCTTCACACTGTACCCAACCTTTTCGTAGCATGTGTTATATGTTTTGATAAAATACAATTTATCTTGTCTTGATTTGACTTATAGTCTAGGACATTTTTACCTTCAGTTCAAAGTCATTTTAGAAGTTTTATTGTGCAGAGATTTGGATGTTTGACTTTTGTATTTTTACTAGTGGTTCTGAGTTAATTTTCATGTCTGGTATAATTAGGGTCATTTTACTGTTCTAGAACCACATTTTTTGAATTTGAGGATTTCTTTATTTGTATCCTTTCCATTTCCCACTGCTACCATATCCCTGCACCCATCCCTCTCTAATGAATGATCTTCTCTATGTTAACACACACACAGGTATGCGTGCATGCACACACACACACACACACACACAGAGAGAGAGAGCTGAGTCCAGTTAGTGTTGCTTTTATTTGCATGTATTTAGGACTGACAACTTAAGATTGAGGTCTCATCCCTGGAAAAACAAACTGGTTTAGAACCCTTATTTAAAAGTAACCAGCCAAAGCAGATACGAGGGAAGTACTATGTTATGCATGTACAAAAAATGCCATAATGAAAATAAATTAATGAAAACCAATTACTTTTAATCTAAACAAATTACTCGCATAGACAAAGGATCTACTTTAGGTTTCTTCATGTTATTCCATTGCTTGTTTCTTAAGGGCCACATTGTCTTAATAAGAGTAGTTTAAGTCAGAAAATCAATTTGTGTTTTTTCTTTTTTCAAACAATCTTGATTTTTCTGGTTGTGTTGCTTTTGTTGTTGTTGTTGTTTGTGTTTGTTTTTAACATAAAAGAGGGTTTTTTTTTCTACAAAAAAAGCCCAGGAGATTTTGACTAGAAATGCATTATGCTTGAGTCTGACCCAAAGGCTCCTGTGTTAAAGAATCGGACGGGAGCTAATGGGACTTTTTGGAAATGACTGGCTCCTGAGGGCTCTAACTTCAACAGATCAATTTACTGATGGAGTTGCAATCTGATGGATGACATTATTGGGAAGTGGTGAGGACTTAGGAAGCAGGCCTGGCTGGAGACAGCAGGTCACAAAGACATGCCTTTGAGAAGCAACTTGTCTGTCTCTGCTTGGCTTAGGCACACTCTTGTGGCCATGATGTTCTGCCTCACAACAGGCTCACAGTGACAGGGCCCTCTCACTGTGAACGGAACCCTCTGGGATTGTGAACAGCAGCAGCAGCAACAGCAGTGGCAACAATAAAAACCTCTTCTCTCATTTCAAGACATTCTCTCAGGTGTTTGTCACTCACTCAACAGACTACCTTGAGAGGACGGTGATTCTAACAGTAGTGAATCTTTCAACACAACGACATGGCATCTTATTTTTGGAGTCTTTCCTTTTTTGTAGTCGAACTTTGTGGTTTTCAATGCATAGTCTATCTGTGCCACATTTTATTTCATTTACCTCAGGCAATCCATGTGTTGGTCACTAGTATAATGTTGTATGCCTTATCTTCAACTTCATTTTCTCTATTTTTGGTAACTAACCTATGAAATACAGTTAATGTTTGCTACTAACTTTTTTCTATCCTTTGCAGAATTTATTTCTTATTACTATTACCCAGGTACAATAAATAAGCAATAAAAAGAAAATTATGCATGGAATTAGAAAGATCTCTAATCCATTCATTTTAAAGTTGATGTTTTGGTGGGGGAATGGAATAGTTTATAATGATTAATGTGAAGTAAATTGAGTTTATTTGATGTTTTCTACGGATGACACAAGGGACAATGTTCATGGGATCTCAAATTTTCTGGTCCTATTGCTTTCTATATCTTCTCTGTTAAATATCCCAGCTGCCTAGGATTGATCCCCTAAAATCATAAAAGACTCCATCTCACTCAACAATGCTCATTTTTGGTTGACTATTGGGAGTCTCCTCCTGGAGTGGGCTCTGTACTTTGGCTTGGCACTACAGACGAGAAAAGGCACAGGTGAGCCAGCCGAGGGCATGAGAGATAGAGAGCTGGCCCTGCTCCCTGTTCCCTGATGACTGCGGCACTGGGTGAGCTAGCAGGGTCAATGCTAGAGAGCTTGACCTGGTAGAGATGGAGCTGACGGGTTGACTCTACCACCCAGACCCAGATCCAGAGCTTTGCGTTGGCCTACCCAAAATCTACCTCATTATGAACTGCTGGAACATATGAAAGGACCAGTCCTGAAGATCCAAAGCTGCAAGATCTTCATGGCACAGGGCAACGAAAGGATAACCGAGAGGAGTCCCAGTGAAGATCAAGTATGGATGGTGCAGACAGAAGCCAGTTGTCGCATTGGAGTGAACATTTCCAAGTGAAGACCTGTGGACAGAGGTGGTACTCTGTGGGACATACTGTGACAAACTACAGCTTCCACAAAGACATGTTTTCTATGCTTAGTTGGTTTTGTTTTTAAATTTTTCTTTAGTGGGGAGGTTGCAAGGGCAAAGGGCAGATAGGAAGGGTCGGGAGAGACATGGGATGGGAGTGCATGATGAGACACTCACAAAGAATCAATAAGAAACATGATTTTTATATTAAGTTTTAAAAAACATCCTCCTGGGCTGTGGATAGGATACAGTCAGTAAAATGCTGTTTTTCAAGCATGAGAACCTGATTTTGATCCCTATCTTAGTTTATCTCTCATTTTCTAAGTTCAAAACTTGCAGATTAAGAAAAAAAAAACTATGCCCTTTAGGCATAAATCTTTGCTGATTATGACCCATTAGTGGTTAGTGTGCTTAATTTTGAGTTTCTCCAGGCAGCTTTTGAATTTAGTAAGAGTTTTGCCATAGTTTAATGTTTACATTTGTTTTCGGTCGACATTCATTGGCACTTGGATTACTCTTCACTTAGAAATCTATGTTTTTTAAATTTTTATATTTTATTTTATATGTATTGGTGTTTTTTTTTCATGTATGTCTGTGTGAGGGTGTCAGATACCCCAGAACGGGAGCTACACTTGAGAATCTCAATGTGGGTGCTAGGAATTGAACCCAGGTCCTATGGAAGAGCAGTCAGACAGCCAGAGCTCTTAACTGCTGAGCCATCTCTCCAACTCCCTTTTTTAGTCTTTTTGTTATTTTGTCTTTTTAATTCAGTGTTTGGGAAACCTTATATAAGGCCATTTCTCAACTACATCGTTTTTTCCCAGGATCTTCCGGAGATACAGGATAGCATTTCATCCTGACGACTGTTTGTTGACGTATACTCTCATGAGCTGTTTTCCCCTTCTCTTAGGTCCAGTGACACTTATTCCACATCTTAGGGGATTCATTTAGATAATGTATCGGCTCTCCTCCACCCCTTTCTTTCTCCTTCATTTCCTCCCCCTTTGAGAAGGATATTCCCTTCAATTTTCTCTACAGCCTTACTACTTAGACTTACTACTCACTATGTAGTTATGCTGGCTACTGAAAATACTTAGTTTTCTTTGAGATCGCTCTCCTGTTTTGAGCTACTTCATTACCATTTTGCCAGTTTCTTTTATTGGCGTAATTCATCTTCAAACATTCCAGACATTTGGTTTGCAAGCTCTCTGAGGTTGTGTTGGCTTTGTTCTGTGTGCGCTCAGCCCACCTGTCCAGAGGCTGACTTGTTCCCCCAGACTCCCTGCTGACCTCACAGGAGGTATTGCAGTTCAGCATTCAGACGCTAGGGGGCGCATGGCCACAGGGTCTTGCTGAAGCAACTCTGACCTTAAATCTGCTGTGTCAAACAGGAGCCCCAAGCAGAAATCCTGAATTACATATGCAGGCTAGAGGATCCACACTAGCCTTTCCTTCTATGGTGAATTGGCACTGCCCACTGATTTTTCTGGATCGGTTTATGCCATCATTGGCAAATTCCTATCTTCCTCTGCCCAACTCTAGACTCGTCAGGGTTCAAATCTACTTGTCATAGTTTTGTCTTGGAACATCACTACACCTTTCCCTTTTTGCATCTTTAGTCAGTCATTGATGCATTTTCAGCAGAAAGAGTATCCCCTAAAGTGATGTTAGTGTCCATATGAGGGGGGTGGGAGTCTGTGAATTCAGGATCAAAGGTCCTAAGGGTCTTAAAACTAATTAATGATGATAATGTTTTATAGCGTCTAGAGTGTTTCAAGCAGTGTTGATATGTATCAGGAAAGCTAGCTATGTACTCTGGTTAATAAATGATGTGTTACCACCCCTTATCCAGTGGGACAACTACATAGAAAATGCCCAAAAACAATCTATTAAGGTATCTTGTTACTGATCATTACCAAATATATAAGCTTTGGGATAATTTAAACATTAGAGTCTCATTTTTCTACTGGGCCTGCGTGGATGGCTGGATGGTCTGGGCCATGCCCAGCCTTTTGGAACAGTGTGGGAAATTGGTAGAGCCATCTCTCACGCTGGCGTCTCCTGGGTGGCAGGGCTGGTGTTTCTGACTAGCCAGTTCTAGCTGCAGTGCACACATGGCCTCTGGCCAAGAAACATGGCGACTGAGCTAAGCAGAGCCGCTGAAGCTTAGATAGTCGGCTAGATCAGTGGCCGATTTTAAATAATTATTTCAACATGTGTGTGTATGGGCATATAATTGCCACATGACCTACATATGGAAGTCAGAGGACAACTTGCAGGAGTCAGTTCTCTCCGTCCAACAAGTTGGTCCTGGGAATCAAACCCAGGTTCTGTGAATATCACCCAGCCTTAGTGGTAATCACCTTATTCACTGAACCATCTCACCCACTCCATGTCTTTTCTTTTCTTTTCTTTTCTTTTCTTTTCTTTTCTTTTCTTTTCTTTCTTTCTTTCATTTTGAAAACGAGGACATTTATCCACAAATCCAGTCTTCTCACCTTCTCAAAAACAAACAGTTTTGTTAAACTACTTAAAGGCAGGTACAAATATCCAATCATGAGCAGTGATCTGTCTTCCAGTCATTCTAGATGGAGCGCTCACAGGGTGGTCCTTGATGATAAAAACAGACAGGAATCTTAATTCTACATAGCAATTGGTTATGGGGAGAAATGAATCTCTGCCCTAGGAAGCAATTCTTTTACTGAAAATCTTACTGATTTTAGATTACTGGTGTCTCAACTCAGATACAATACCTCTGACCTTTCCTAAAAAAAAAAAAAATCTATCCCAAAATGGAGGCTCTGTTTTTGTGCTGGATCTGCTGCTGTTGTTTGAGACAGGGGACCTCACATGTATTACCCTCCTGTCTCAACCCTACTCATGGCTGGGATTACAGGGATATCCAGCCATGCTCAGCTCAAGTGTGCATTAAATTTAATGAAATGTTAAGATCCTAGATCTCAAAATATCAATAGACAAGAAGTGACCCCTTAGAGTGAAGAATCCCATCCAGAGCTCATTGACAATCATCTCCAGGGGCATAGAAATGTGTGCTCTCCTTGGGTTGTGACTTCTTTATTCTTTGCAATTTCATACATGCCAACAACATAATGTGATCATGTATACCACCCATCCCCCCCACCCCAGCTTGCTCCCTCTTAACACTCCCTCACCCTCCAAACTTCTTGTGGTGGTGGTGGTGGCAGCTTTGATACCACACTAAGTCCAATAATGCTGCCTCTGTGTGTGTGTGTGTGTGTGTGTGTGTGTGTGTGTGTGTGTGTGTTTATGGGACTATCCATTGAGACATGGGCAAGCCTACTAGTGGCCACATTCTCAAAGAAGAGTGACTCTCCCCCAGTAACCATCAACTGCCAATGGTTTCTCACTAAGGGATATGGTCCAGAGAGCCTTGCCCCCATCCATTCAGAAACCTTACTGGCTTTGTGGGTCCCCTGTTCCTGAGGGCATCCCATGACGATCTCCTGCCTGGCCTGGTACAGGTGTCTGGGCCAAGGGGACAGAGTTCGAGCAGGGAGGGGAGATTGCCTGCCTCTGATGCTGCCTCCGCAGTCACCACCCAGTCACTCTCATGTGCTGCACCTGTCTCTCCGACCTGAGCCAGGCCTGGGCTAGGCCTATAAGAAGCCAGCTAGCTGGCAAGGAGGCAGCTTGGTGTCCCAGGCAGGTTCTGGGAGACCAGATCTCTTCCCAAGTGTTACAGTTCTTATGACAGAAACTCTCAGACACCGGGCACCGAGATGATTCTTGCACAACTTTACTTCTCCTGAATAGAGCTCTTATATACAGTTTCGGGGTGGGTTAGGGTCTGGCAGCAGATAACACCTATTGGCTTGGTCTTGAGGGCTTGGAGATACCTCACCTATATGTGGGAGAGCCTGAGGCACTGTTCCTCGTGACTGATGGCCATAGATCTCTCTGTGGGAGGGGCTGTGAAGGGCCGGAGCTGAATGAAAAGAACCAGGGCCCGGAAGCAGAGCTGAACACCTGCCATTTGATAAGAGTCTGGGGTTCAAGGCCTATGCTGGACCAGGCACCCAGCTGCTTCTCACAGCCCACCGCCCCACATGGCTTGATTTTGTTTAAGTGTGCTGGAAACCACACCTGGTAAGAGCTCATGAGTACAATTGCCCTGTCCTATCCAGAACACAGGATTGACAAAGAGCCAGGCTGTGCATCCCTTCAGTCATGGCACTTTGGAAACAGAGGCTGGTGGATCTCTGTGACTTGGAGTCCTGCCTTGTCTGTATAATGTGATCTAGGATGTCCAAGGTTGCTCAGTGACACTGTGCCTCAAAAATGAAAGAGCATGAAGAACTTCACAGCATTCTTCCCAGGGCTCCAGGTTTTACTGTTTTGAACTGACTCCTTTCATGTGATGTTCCCTGATCATTGGTGGGGGGTGGGGGTGGGGGGCTGATAAAAATGTCCCATTTAGGATTCAACTTACTACAATACTGACCTGCCTGGCAAGATGTGTCCACTGGTATGGTAGTAGTGTGGTTATTCTATACCATATAGGGTAACTATTTTTGCTGGATTTGAGATTTGTTCCACAGGAAGGAATTTCAGATCTGGAACTAAAATTCTCATCAAAAATCCATGGCTTGGGAGACCCTGGGCCTTAGAGTAGGATCTATTATTATTTTGCTAAATGATCACATTCCCTTGAGCCTTTACAGCTCGTTTCAATATTTCAGTGACTGATGAGAAATACAGTCAGCCTTTTATATCTACAAGTTCCACATCAGCAGCTTCAGCCAACTGTGTGTAAACATTGCTTGAAAAAAATACATCCGGCCAATGATGACGTAAAAGCCTATGATCTCAGCACTTGGGGGGTGGGGGGCAGAGGTGTGAGGATCGGGAGTTCGAGACCATCTGCAGCTATGCAGTGAATATAAAGCCAATCTGGGCTGCAAGACAATAATAAAAAAAAAAAAAAACAAAAACAAAAAACCTATGGCCAGGCAGTGGTGGCGCAAGGTTTAATCCCAGCACTTGGGCAGCAGAGGCAGGTGGATTTCTGAGTTTGAGGCCAGCCTGGTCTACAAAGTGAGTTCTAGGACAGCCAGGGCTACCTTTTTTTGAGACAGAGAAAAACCCTGTCTCAAAAAACCAAAAACCAAAAAAAAAGAAAGAAAGAAAGAAAGAAAGAAAGAAAGAAAGAAAGAAAGAAAGAAATGTTTTATCGGAAGTGACCAAGAGCAAATCATTTTCCTCTCACTCCCCCTAAATGACACAGCTAAACAACCATTTACACAGTGCTTACAATGTACTGCATATTAGTCTAGAGGTGACTTAGGGAGTTTGTGCTTATGTATATATGCAAATTTTTGCCCTATGAAGGTTGAGGATCCTCAAAGTTTGGTGTCCATGTCTTGAGTCATTTTCCCATGTACAGCAGAGGACAGCCTGTCTGTAGGACTGCTGAAAGGCTATCCAAGATGCAGGTGTCTTTTCCATAAACCCCTCCTCAGGCTTCTCTCCAGCCACTGAGCCTCAGCAGCAGGGTTCTCCAGCCTCTTGTCAGGGAGGTGCTGAACATACTGAATATTGTCTGGCAGAATTCCAGATGAACGCTGTTCCAGTGGGAAGCATCATCATCAACTCACAGGCTCCAAAAATGTGTTACCTGTTGCTTCCATGCCTGGAATTTCCTTCAACTTTATCCTGACCCTTTCTTCACTGGAGGCATTCATTTAACATTTTGATAGGGAAAGATGAATTTTCAACAGATAAAAATCCTCTAAGTTTAAGAAGGAGGAGGGAAGGAATAACAACTACTCATTAAGCCAAGGTTTATATGTGAATTATATTGTATTCATAAGAAAAAAAATCACCTTTCACACAAAGCGTGACATTCAAGAAATGGTCTTGAATGAGAAACTCTTTGGAAATGATGTTCCCGTGGAGACCGGTTTCATAACAGACAACATTTGTGTAGCTTCAACTCCATCACTTTGTATGTGTGAATAGCGCAATATGTTCTGCAGGGAGTGTTAAGGAATACATCTGTTTACCTCCTTGCACAGCTGAGTAAGATCTGAAAAAGATGTTTTCCCGTTTCAAAGGAAAAAAAGAAAAAACCACCCAGGGAGTCCTTGCTGACGCACAGTTTTTAGTTACATACATTTCTTTACCTTGCCATTTAGACTGCATGTGCCACTACCAAAACAGCTGGTGGGACTCAAGCACGCGCTGTTTATTTTGGAGCTGTAACGTGTCCAGGCAGACATCTTTATCCTAGAATTTTCAGTCACTCTAAACTGGGGTAACTCTTCTTAATAAACAACACTGGGCTTGCTTCGGACTTCCTGGCATGTGTTCTGGTGACATGGAGGGAGAAGGACAGCATCCCAGCCGGTTGCCGGAAAGATAGCCTGAGGCTTCCCTCTATGACTTTCTGCCAAGCTCAGATGCAAGCCAGTGAGCTCCATGCGGGGAATCTGCGTGTTACTGCAATACGGCGCCGGCTGATTTATGCACTGCGTCACTGCAAAAGCCAGTGATCCCAACCACCTGCAGAATCAACTACAGCTTAGTCTGTTTGTTTCTTGTGCCAGCTCATCAGCTCAGGCACAAATATTCTTTCGGCCACTGATTCCAAAGGAAAATAGCCACTACCACACATTTATCGTCCTCGCCAAAATGTGTCCCTGTCCTTTTGCTTCAGCCTCGCTTTCAGATTCGCATCCTTCTTCCTCTCGTGTCTTGTGCCAGCTCTGTGGCTGCCTTAGCCACAGTGACATCAGCTGGAAAACACTGGAACTGGGACCTCGCCTCACCCCGTAAGCCTTGCACTCACGCTTTCATTTTTACTATTTAGACATATAACTCAATAGTAGGCAGATAAGCAGCATACAAGTTCCAGTTGAGCTAGGGGGAGAAGGGCTTATCAAAAATTCGATAGAAAGAATAAAAATAATTTTAAAGATGTATGGGAATGGACATGAGATATGATTAAATATTTTGGGAAATATATTGATGATCATGTGAGACTGATCCCTAGCCTCCAGGTTTTTTAAAGTGGATTTCTTTTAAGAATCATGACACAAACTAATAGCCAGTTAATATTAATACTTTCAGGTTAGATTATTATTCAATGCCTCAAAATTACAAGTTTTCCTCTGCGGCTGGTGGGAACATGAATCCTGTGTCTGCTCTGAGAATCGCTTGTGAGCTACACTCAGGTGTGCTTTTCAGCCTTCAGGAGGCTGTGTCCTCAAGACAGTGAGCCAGGAAGTGTGGGAGAGCCTTCTACACATCTCCCCAAGTGTCACGTGATAGCTGTGTTCTGTGCTCTGCAAACTCTTTTTTTAAGATTTATTTATTTATTTATTTATTTATTTATTTATTTTTATTCATTTGTATGACTGCTCTATCTGCATGTATACCTACATGCCAGAAGAGGTCATCAGATCCCATTATAGATGGTTTCGAGCCACCATGTGGTTGCTAGGAATTGAACTCAGGACCTATGGGGGAACAGCCAGGGTGCTTAACTTCTAAGCCATCTCCCAGCCCCTCTGCGACGTCTTAGAGCCGGGTGGCCAGTAACCTTTCCCCTAAATGTGACCTGGACTCTCACTCCCTGGAGCACGAGCTAGGACAAGCTCAGGCTTTACTTCATTGTTTCATACCCTCTCAACATCCTGCTGAGTGCTGCCTGGTATCAGTACATGACGCTCCTGTCAGCATACTAAAATCCTACATTTGGACCAGCAAGATGGCACAGTGGGTAAGGATGCTTGCCTCCAAGCCCAAAGACCTGACTCACATGGTAGAAGAAATTGTCCTTTGACCTCCACAAACAGGCATGTAGCAAGTATGCACACATGGACAGACATACACACTCACAAGAGAACACACACAGAGACCTAAAGACAAACAGTAACTGTTTAAGAAAATCTCCCTCTTGGTGCTGATGTGAAAGAATTCCAGGACTCAGACTTTAAAGGCATATCACCATGCCCACCAGCACCCTTCTAGAACTTACGGGTAAATAACAACAAATGAAACAAGTTTTATCATACAGAAGAACTTTTTCTTTAAAACACTTTTCTTTTAATTTCACTCTAGACATCTCCACACGTACCCAATCCCGAAGTCTTTGATGAGAGTAGAGGCAACAGTTCCACAACATGTCTTCCCACTCCCTCTTTCTTTGAGATACAGTCTACGTAATCCTTGAACTCAGACATCTGCGACTGACTCCTGAGTGCTCCAGAGAATCAGAGATGTGGACTACCATACTTGGTACCTTTCGTAAAAGTTGGCTGTATACAGTTTCCTCCTGCTGATGTATGTATGTGTCAAAGTGAAGCACTTTGGTACATATATAATACTGTTTCTTCCTCAAATCATTAAATACCATTTTGTAAGGGATTGAAGTTTTTTTTCCTCAAAATTTTTGCAATGATTAAAGAGACTGGGCAGTCAATGGTAAATTCTATCAGAGACTTAAACATTACCAGCACTAAACAAAAGTTCTTAGAGATTAAAAAAGGACACACGTCTTACTTTTGGGAGCAGCAAAGAATACAAGGGAAAAAATGCAGGCCAGTATCCCTTCTGAACAAAGACAACCATCAGCCAAATATTAGCAAAACTAAATCCATCAATATGACGAAATACATCAGAACCAAGGTTGAATCAACATTTATCGGTTCAGTCAAACTGAAGCATATGCTTGTGGCTCCCATAACTTGGAAAGCTGAGGCAGGAGGTTTGCTTGAGCCCAGGAAACTGAGGTCAGACTGAACCACTCTCTGTCCATTAATAACAAATGTAGCCACTACAACTTGCCTTATCTAAAGATCTGTGTCCAGAAATCTAAGTGAGGACCTTTGGTCTGGGCATCATGGACAGTAGAGGATGGATTTGTGACAGTGATTAGTGACAGATGTCACTGTTAAATGATGTGCAAGGATGGAGAACGGAGGGATGAAGGGCATTGTAAAGTCTTTCTTTAGAGCATTCAGGTGGACAGGGATTCTGTTAACTGAAAAGTAAAATCAAGGAAAAGTAAAAATGAATGGAAAATATTAACTTTGCCGTATTTTGAATGTAATCCCCTGTTATTATTATTATACATCTTTGCAAACACTTGACAAATATTTGTGGATTCTGAGAGGTCATTATGATTGTTTTATCAATACCAGCAAGTCATGTCCGTGATTTGTGAAGTTACAGTTGCATACCTTGAGGCTCAATGAGCCCCAGAATAGGGATCAGGTAGAGATTAGGTGAGTATGGTTTCAAAAAGGCATGTTCAAAGAGGGTCTTGTCAGTTTAGGACAATAAAGGATTGTAAGATTTTTGAAGGCAGAGGATCAGTAGAAAAGGAAAAGATAAAGACGTTGGGAGATGGCTCAGTCAGTGGAGTCCCCATCTCACAGACTTGAGGGTTTGAGTTGGGCCCCCTGTAGTTCACATTAAAAGCCAGGTATTAGTGAGGTGCTGTCGTGTGCACCTATAATCCCAGCAATGGCCAGACAGGAGGCAAAGGCTGTGCCTGCGTGCCACAGAAGTGTGCAGACTGAGTGCTCAGAAGGAGAGCTGAGTGAGGTCACATAAGGCACAGTGGATGAGCACTGCCGGAAGCACCTTCCATTCAGTTGGGTTTCCTTTAGAAGTAACTTGACTGACGTAACACACTGACACACAGCAAGGATGTTGGGTAGAAAGAGTCAAGAATGGCAGGCTGTCGCTAATATTTTATCTTTCAAGCCTGTTTCTTGGTGCACGGTTCCAGTTAGATGTAACTCTGAAATCCTGCTTTGAGAGACCTCTGGATGTTGCCACGCCTTTCGTGACCTCCGAATTCAGTTGCATTTGATCATTTTGTTTTTTGCTTGTTTGTTTTTATTGGTTATTTTTTAATTTACATTTCAAATGTTGCCCCTCTGAAAACCCTCTATCCCACCCACTCACTACCGCCTCCCCATCCTGGCATTCCCTAAACTGGGACATCGAGCCTTCACAGGGCTGAGGCCTTCTCCCATTGATGCCTGACAAGGCCATCCTCTGCTACATATGCGGCTGGAGCCATGGGTCCCTCCATGTGTACTCTTTGGTTGATGGTTTAGTCCCTGGGAGTTCTGGGGAGGTCTGATTAGTTGATATTGTTGTTCTTCCTATGAGGTTGCAAACCCCTTTCAGTTCCTTTAGTCCTTCCCCTAATTCTTCCATTGGTATTGACTTCTAGACAGAGTCCTAAACCCACAGTTGGAGAAAATACTTGACATAAAGTTCCACAAAGTTACTTCTCAGTTTGATTTTATGTGGCATTAAAATCAATCATAATAAGATTTTGCATACACTTCGGTAATGTTACCAGTTAGCTATTGGAGTCTCTATTTCTTTGTCCAAATGAAAGTTCTGAATTGGCAGTATGGCTTCCTTAAGTGTCAGTTCCCAGTCCTTGGATGCTGAGGACTCAAGGGCTATACTAATAGATCCGGAGTGCGAAGATGACAGATGTGTGCCATCTCCTAAATGACTTTAGGGTCACACTATTGGGTGTAATGTGAGATAGCTACAAAATATAAGTAGCTGCTGAAGCCATTAAGGATGGCTCTATCCAGAACGGCTGGCTTTGGATGCCACCCCTTGTTTCTCTCTGGTAACTCCCAGCAGAGAAAATATCAGCTTTGCCACCCTTCAGTATTTAAACACTGGATAACAAGGTACAGACAGACATCAGGATCTTGTTGAGAATCATTTTTTAAAAAGCTATTTTCTTCTTGTAAAGAGAGAGAAAGAAAGAAAGAAGGAGAGAGGGAGGGAGGGAGGGAAGAAGGGGGAGGGAGGGGAGAGAGAGAAGAAGAAGAAGAAGAGGAGGAGGAGGAGGAGAGGGGAGGGGAGGGGAGGGGAGGGGAGAAAAGAGAAGAGAAGAGAAGAGAAGAGAAGAGAAGAAGAAGAAGAAGAAGAAGAAGAAGAAGAAGAAGAAGAAGAAGAAGAAGAAGAAGAAGAAGAAGAAGAAGAAGAGAAGAAGAGAAAAATACACCTTTGGTCCTGGGTAGAGATATGACCCACTACCGGATTAGACACTACTGGATCCCTCCTGAAGAGTTAATTCAATTGGGCCCATCAATCACCCGGCTCTGTGTAGCCCACAGTAAATCCAATTCACACAAAGACATACTAAGAAGGGCTGGGCTGGCAGGAGTGTCTGCTTGGTGGTTTAGAGCACTTGTTACTATCTCAGAGGATGCAGTTCTTCTGGCCTCCAGACACCTGTACAGGTGTACAGGTATGCATGCAGCGTAGCGCATACACACACACACGCGCACACACACACACACACACACACACAAATACACTCATCATGCACTTGCACAAACACACAAAGAAAGGCATGTACCCACACACGCAAATGAAATAATCTTAAGTCATGCTAATGAAAAAACTAACATATTCCTATAATGGAATGATTTTTGTAGCCTTTCCAGAGGCCCCTCCCTCATACACTGGATGCTTGAAGGCAGTGCTGCATAGCCTGCTCCCCTGAGAGCTCACTCAGGAAGGTGTAGCTTTTCTTTTCTTCTAGATACTGGTCAGATGCATTAGTGTACCTTTCCGGACACTCTGGGTTTCTTACTCTCAAGCTATACCCTCCCCACTCCTTGGTCATACGACTACTATCTCACAGGTGCTCACTGACCTCCCCATTGGTGAGAATCTGTTTCTCAGACTATGACTCAAAAGACATGACTTTCCCTCCTCCACCTCACTCCTCCTGATGGCTGCTGAGATTTACAGCTGGATGCCCTGTTGTTGTTTTTTTTTTCATCAAACATTAATAAAATTGTCCTCAATCATGATACTTGTTCCAGGTAAGTTTCTTATATCTTTGGTTGTGAGCCTAACCTTTAGCAGCTAAAGTAACTCCCCAGGCCTCAGATAAGTTTCTTTAGAGTAGTGTGCACAAAAATTGATGAAAGGTTTCATGGATGCAATAAAATAATACTATCACCCATTATTCACCCAGATTCAAGTTTTCAACCTTGACTTGAACCGCCATTTTTATCTGTATTCCACTTTCTGAAATATTGGGAAACAAATAAGTGATGTCATAGTGTTTCATCCTTACCTAAAGTATACTTCTGTAGACATTCTTCCCTTTGCCTCCCCTTTGTTATAACCACAAAAACTAGTATTGCTGCCCAAGATACGTACAGCAACCTTAGGATTCTAAAATATTCAGTCTTCCCTAATTACCCAACTCTCACTAATAATAATTTATCTATTATAATTATATCTATAATTATAATTTATCTATTATAATTAGGGTCCAAAGATCACACACTATTTGATACATTTAAGAAGACTTATAAATATCTTTTATCCTACACATCCCTTTTATCTTTGTAATTAACATTTTAAAGAAGTGTGTGTGTGTGCTCGCGCATGCGTGTACACCCACAGAAGCAGGAGAGAGAATCATCTGGAGTTGGAGTTACTGGTAATTGTGAGCTGCCTGACATAAATGCTGGGAACTAAACTCTGGTCCTCTCAAAAGCAGCATACACTCTCAAGCACTGGGTCATCTCTGCAACTTCTATACTTGACATTTTAAATAATTATTTTTTTGATTTATTTATTTATTATATGTAAGTACACTGTAGCTGTCTTCAGACACCCATATGAGGGCATCAGAGCTCATTGTAGATGGTTGTGAGCCACCATGTGGTTGCTGGGATTTGAACTCATGACCTCTAGAAGAGTAGTCAGTGCTCTAAACCGCTGAGCCATCTCACCAGCCCCTTAAATAATTATTTTTGTGTCATTTTTGACTTGTACTTTGCTGATTATATCCCTGTAACTGATTTTCTGTAAACCTGTTCTAAACTTGGGGATTTATCAGATCATGGTTCAACTTCTTTTTCAAGAGTGGTCCTAATGCATCATATTATGGGGCTTATGACAACCTCTGAGCTGTTTCGAATGCTGTTGTGTAACCTTTTCCTTCAGATTGAAACATTTCCTATTGTAGGAAGCTACTCAACCAAGGTAAACACCTCAAAACAGCTTCAGGAAGTCCCTGAAACTAACCAGGTTCACTAGGCTCCTTCTGCCAGAGTACGCAATAAAGCTGCGCATTCCTCTTACATGGAAGGATGCTGAGCTACAAGGAAGACTCTTTTAAGACTAGACCAGCCCCCTGGTAGATTTAGGCCAGCTGAGCCTCCTCATGCCCTTTTCCCCCCAAGACAGGATTTCTCTGTGTAGTCCTGGATATCCTGGAACTCACTTTATAGATCAGTCTGGACTTCAACTTCTTCCTCCCTCTGCCTCCCCTGTGCTGGAATTAAAGGCACATGCCACCACTGCCTGGCTAACTTGTAAAGGACATTCTCCAATCTGTTGAGCTACCTGCAGGAGGTGTGTACATTGTTCTCCAGGTTCTCAGCTTTGTGAACTGTCATGCATGCTGAAGTGGGCTTTGGCGATGCAGCTGTCTTTGAGTCATTTTTGTTCCCATAAGTAATCTCCCACTCATATTCCTGTTCACAGTTAGACTTCGGTGGTATCTGTACTTTGGTCTGTTATGGGTTCCCTATTTGGAGTCAGGAGATGTGTTGTGTCTTCCCTGGAAGTCTGTCACACAACAGATGCTAAGATTGATGTATGTATTCAGGAATGATCAGACAAACATCCTTCATGAAATAGTGTAACAACTTTTCACCTGGTGGTTCAGTAGCAACGGTAACACCTATAGCCACATTTGATTTAAGGCTGGCTCTATTTAACACAAATATCTCACTTTGGATAAGACAAAGCCAAGTGACACAGAAAAGTGTTTGATTCATTTGCTCAACACATTGGCTGCATCTCATCTTTGTTAGGTGAAGCTGTTAGTAGTCTTTACTGAGATAGACTTATCCCAATGAAAAATGACCAGCATTGGTTTCAATCTAGCCTGCCCATACACAAGTAACCTTGACACATCTAGGTCTCAATTTTTCCATTTGTAGATTGGATAGTATTGACAGCACAACACAGGGTTAAGAAAAATAAGTGAAAAGGAAAATGAAATGTTTGACACACCTAAGATGGAATTACTCAATGGAGCACCGAGTCACAAATTCAGCCCTTTTTACCATTATGTGAAATGAGCACCAATTTCCACTACAACAAACCATAGGTCCTTATGTGTACTTATTATAAGCAGATATATATGCTTATATATATGATCCTATGATATCAGCAATCTGAGTTTAGGATGAGATGGTTTTCATCACTCCCAACTAAAGGGAAACAGCGTATTCTAAAAATAATGCAGTTCATAAACATTAGCTTCTTATTTAAGCATGCCCAAATTTATGCATTGCTGGGCTACAAAGGAGCAAATGACATTTTAAATTGTAAACTCTTGTCTGAAACATCCTGTCACTGCAGGACTCAGGAGCCAGAGGTAGGAAGATCACAAGCTTAGACTCAAGACTACTAACTACAGCCAGACCCTCACTATAAAAAGGGGGGGAGGGGGGAGTTAAATATAATAGCTTATTATTTTTAAGGAATAGCATTTTCAAAAAGATTTTGTTATTCAATTATGTGCATTTGTTTCTGTCTGTGGGTGTTTGCATGTGCATATAGGTATCTGCAGAAGCCAGAAAGAAGCTATATTAATCCCTTGGAGTTATCAAACTTGGATATTTTGCAAGAGGTGCTTTAAACCACTGAGCAATCTCTCCAACCTTCAGCTTGCCTTTTGACAAGTGTTCAACCTTACTGGTTTACCTGATACTATTCTTAAACCCTAGATCTGTGGTGACAATATACTACTTTTCATACCCACCAATTATACAGTTCAGCAGAATCTGTTCTCCCCCAAATTATATGTTTATATTTTAATTTCATCTGTGTGTATGCATGTATGTAACAGAGAGAAAGAGAGAGAGAGAGAGAGAGAGAGAGAGAGAGAGAGAGAGAGAGAGAGAGAGAATGAATTTTGGGGATCACTACTTTGACAGGTTTTAAGTAATGAAAAGAAATACAGGAGAATCATATGTATATTTATCAGAAGTAGATCCCAGGAATCTCAATTTTTTCTAGAAGAAAACAAAAACCAAAAAACTTTCAACGTAAGAATTTATTGTATAATAGTTTTATTTTTCTCATTTACTATTTTTACATTTTATGCACAAATATTTATCTGAGTAAAAATAGAAAATAACTGTTTTATGTAAAATTACAAAAAAACAAAGAAATACATAATTGTTATTATGATAGTATAAGTGTCTTTATTTAAAGAGTAAAAATGTATGCAAAAATTCTCCTCCCTTCTACAAAAGACTGAGTATTTTTTCTTGGGAATAAGTGAAATATTGAAATATCAACATTTTTTATAGCCTTTAGATCTGAAGACATTAAGTCAGTCACAGGTTTGTTTTGCAATTATAAATTTTAAAACATTTTTGTGCTATTTCAAGGATACACTAGTTCTTTATAAAAGGCAGTAGCATAAATGGCAAATGCAGAAAATGACAGAACTTGCCAAAAATATTTGGAGGTACACTCTTTAAAAGAAATAACCATACTTTAGCATCACTGTTTATCTGGGGAGAAAAACTGAATAATTTTTCCTACTTTATTTACATGGATCAACACCAAAATAAATGCAATCGGTTAAGTCATCATGTGGAGCTCAGCCACACCCAGGACTTCTAAGAGTTGGACTTTCCAATGCCAGCACAAATGTTCAGACTTCAGGCTAGCACGCGTATAAAAGGAGCTCAATGTAAACTTCACATGGGAAAACTGTTTTCTAACAAAATGTACATTTCATTATTCTTGAACTTACAAGGTACAAAAGATGGTCAGTTTTCTGTTCTTTTTAACTCTATCTAGGTTTTATGAAAAATGCACAACCAAACTGAGAAAGGAATACCACTAATTAATATTCTTTTATAACATGAGTTGTTTTAATAGAACATAGCAAACTGTGGTCTCAATACGAACAACAAATATTTTAAGTCTAAGTGAAGACAGAGTACTAAAGCTTGAGTCAAGGAGAAACCCTTCTCATTTCCTGTGTGAAGGTGCATGGAAGAGGTGAAGAGAACAAACACCGTAAGTCTGAGAACTGTGCTAAATCACAACTAACACAACAGCTTCCGAGGAAAGGAAATCTACAGAATTCAGGTTTTGTGGTTTTTTTGGTTTTTTTTTTTTGTTTTTTTTTTTAGCATTTGGAAATGTTTAATTTGATTTTTAGGGATCTAGAACAAATATAAATAATCCTTTCCTTAAAAACATATTTCTCTGAATGATACACAAAGTCTGTCCTCTTGGCTAAAACTCTAACATAATGTCTCCAAGACACTTTAATTCTAAGATTCTCAAGCTCTGAAGGTACTGCAGAAATATCCTGTTCTGAAGCAGTGACTTATGGCTCCCAGGACTATTTGTTATCTCAAGTCAGGGTCTGGAGATTGTTCTACTCTACACTCTTCAAATCATGGCGGTCAAACTGTACTACTAATTTGCCAGCCTACTGTTGCTTATAAAAACAAAAAATAAAATAAAAGATACAATTTAACTCTGTTTAACTATTTACTGTATAATCTTAAAGGACTTCATACAAAGAAACTAGCAACACTTGTTGAAGTCTGATAGCCTGGCACTGGAAGTTATGCTGTAGGAGGTGAGCAACCCTTCTTTCTTGTCCCTAATACTCCAAGCCAGTACTTAGTCCTGGTTGCACTGTCAGGCTGCGAGTGCATATGCTTTCTCTTCTCCTCAACTCTTCTAAAGCAATTTGGGAATGAATTGAAAGAAAAACAAATGAGAGAGATGTATATAAAGTAGCCTTTATACTGTTCCGAGGAATTCCTTTCTGTTATGAAAACTATATGCTAATCTCTCATATCATGATTTATGGATAATACTTTAAAATAAACAGAATTTTTTAGCCATTTCTTCTTAGTGTTAGCAAGCAGTAAGGCATTTCATATAAGATTTATTTAAAAATTTAGAAATATTGATCTCCTCTTGAATATCTTTCTGTCTTCATATACGTAGAAGTGGTTAGCTAGCCATGTGTGTAGTATTTTTAGTCATATATGCAATATTCAAAAGAAGAAAATGAAACAAGTGGGAAACTTTATTTAAAGATTGCCTGCAGAGCCCAGTCAAATGCCCTTTCATAACTACTCACAAGGAACTTACTTCAAACGTTAAACACTTCGTCTAATCTAAAGTCTTCATTTTATCAGAAACACAGAAGGGAATATATAAATGGTGTTGCATAATAATCTAGTATTACAGATTAATTTTAAAAAAGAGGAAGTCAAAACTAAACCATTTTTTTTTCTTTCTAACTGAGGTATACTTTTTAAAATCTGAGAGAAAGAATGATATCATTTTGGAATTTTTGCAATAGCTGGTTTATTAGAATTAAATGCCTCTCTCAAAAAAAATTTAAGTACTTGGCTTGACATAATGAATAATCTATACAGAAAACCATTAATAATGGTTTGAGTTAAGCCAGCTTTAAACCTGGGTCTCGAGGATTCAACACTTTCTTCTGCCAGTTAACTTATTTTTTACTTGCAAATATATAAATTAATAACCTGATAGTTTAGTAATTATCAATATAATTTTATTTGATATGACTGTTTAGCTCTGCTTGATTAGATGAAACAGGCACACATGCTTCAGCTGAAATTTCCTTTTTCAGGCTCTCTGTAAAGCAGCAGAGAGGAAACAGCTACATCCCAGCAGTGGCTACACCAGGCTGTTTCCTGGAAATGCTTCCTTAACTTTCATCTTCAGACACTACTGGCTATTTTTTGGTAGGGCTAGACATTAATACTGACCAGTTTAGCTTTCCTGACTGTTTGCAAACTACCCTCGATGAACCTGCTCTCCCATTGCAGGCATCGTGGTGATCCTTTAACATATTCTAAAATATATGCTCAACGTAAAAAGATCCAAATTCACAAGAGTATGAAATATTTATAAAAAAATCATGCATCAGATTGTACACTCTAGAAATAAGATTCAAATTCAGTAATAAAGGTTAGAGCAAAGCTTGCTCTAAATATTTAAGAAAAACCTTAAGACTCCCAGGAGGTCCTAGCTCTCAATTGTCTTTTTCTGTTTGGAGAGAGGCAGCCGCCAGTGCTACGGCTGTGACCGGCTGTGCAATTCCGTGGAGCTGCATCTTTGCGAGTTTCTTCTGTTCACATTCTGTGACCAAGCGGTTCAGTTCTGCTGCACTGTATCCAATAAGAGTCTTCAAGTCACAAACAAATTTGTACACAAATCTCTTGCCTTGAACTTTACAAATCATGTCTCCATCATAATAATACCTTTAAAAACAAAAAACACATCAGGACCTTGTAAAACATAAAGAGTTTGTATTCACTACATTTCAGACTTTTCTACAAACAGAAACCTAGCCGTGTTCTGTACCCACTACAATAGTTAATGTTGACATCACAGAGTACTTAACATTACAAATCAAACTACAGAACATTACTTACAAAAAAATTTCAGTCCTTATTACTCCAAAATCTTATATATGAAACTTTCAAAATAAATTTTGAACAAGTGTGATAACATTGATTTAGAAACCAACAGAATTACTAAAGAGAAGAGAAAACAAAAGAGCCTTGGAAATGGCACCCAAACTTGACCCAGGGCTTTAAGCCAGAGACCATGCTGCAAAGCCTCACAACTGGACTTGCTGCCTTTGTGGTCACAGGGCCATCTTAGTTCCTTTAATCCTTTATTCCTCATCTATAAAATGAGGTTAAAACAGTACTTACCCCCACAGAATTGGTGAAAAGAGGGATAATCTTTATAAAGTGCTTAGCATACAATGAATACCACAGTTAACTCTGTATAAAATATAAGCTATGTTAACAAGAATCCAGATAACAAAAAGTTACAGATGGCTGTGAAGTCCACTTTTGTTTTATTTAAAATCTAATATGATATATGTAATACAATAAAGAAATACCTTCATCTTCCATTTATTATATAAAGGCTCCTCACATTGTGGAAAAATTCTCCAAACCATGAGGGGGGTCCCAAAAGAATAACTCTAAGGTCAGAAGAAACAGGCTACAGGAATAGAGGTGAAGGGCATCATAGAGAAGCACAGCTGTCCAGCCTACCACTACAGAGCAGACTTGGAGTCCGCATCAACCAAGAATTTGAATCTACTAACCACTAAACTACTTGTCATGCAGCTTAAAATACACGTTTATGATAAAAGACATTTGGGAAAGGAAAAAAGAAAGTGGTTTCATATTTCTAGGATGTAATTAGGGCTGGTGTGATTATCATTTCTTGGTAAAGGAAAAAAAGCACACACACACACACACACACACACACACACACACAAGTCTTAACTGTCTAGTACTTCCCCTCTTCAGTCTGTGTACACATCACAAGGCACCATATGGCAGCATGAACCACATTTGTTCACTCCCTACTTTATTACATGGCTGTAATAAAGTTACCTTTGTGAAACTAGCTTTTAAAACCTCTTAAATTTTGAACTCTATCCTAGAAATAGAAGAGACACAGAAGTTAGCACTTGCCTTGGCAATTCCCCACGAAGTGCTCACTCAGGTCTAGTAGCAGACTGCAGTGACTAGAGCACTCTGTCCTTTCCAACCATCCTTGTGCTAAAAGTGGAACCACAAGCTTGCTCCATGACAGGAGCTTCACTGCTTTTTTGTATTTTCTTCCTTAAAGGCATATCCATAAATACTGTAGTTTGCTTTTCCTATTCTATCAAACTATCCTAAGTGAACAAACTCATATGCTTCATTATACAGTTACCACACAGTCCTTTGAACCTAGACCCTTTCCTACCCTAAGTTAACACAGTCATATGCTATATTATACAGTTACTATACAGGGTTTTGAACCCAGATCTCTTCCTGACTCTGCAGCATTATCTGTGGCAGTAGTTCATCTTTAACACTTGAGTATATCACAACTGCTTCACTCTTTTGTCTGCTGATGGATATAGATAGGAGTGATTTCTGATTTAGGATGTTGTGTATGGACATTCAGACAGTTCTGCTTGGGGTCTACAAAGAAAAGTTACTTAGTAACTTAGCAGGGCATAAACTGCAGTCCACCCTGGACAGATCCTGGACAGGGCACCTCTGGCCACAGTGCGGAAGCACTCCCATAGCCTCACCAGCACCCAGTAGTAGGGTAGTAGAGGTCTTTCCACTTAAGATTATTCAAAGTAACTAGGGGAAATATTTCCAAGTCCTACTTCTGGATATTCAGATTTAGGCAGATGTAGAAGGGATAAAGCTGTAAATGTAATTGCCAAAATAGAAATTCATGAATTTGATATAATATATATTCATTATGTAAAGAGAATCTTTGTAATGCAAACTATAAAAATATTTAAGATTAATAAACAAGTTGGTATTGAAAAGAAATTATATACTTTTAAGTCACTTAAAACAAATAATCTTACAATAATCTTTTAAAAAAGCTTTATGCACCTCAAAATTGTAAAGAAAACACTTAAGTAATTTTTAACATGACACATAGGACACTTAGCTTTAAAATTTTTCTTTAAAATCTCATTCTCTGTTTATTCTCTGGGTGTGCATGTGTGTGTGAGCCTGAAGCCGGCTATTCTCCTACCATGTGGATTCAGAGAGGAAACTCAGCTATGCAGCAGGCTCTGGGGTGAAAATCTTTACTCACTGAGCCACCTCAGACACACACACACACACACGTGCTCACACATGCATACACACAATATACACACAATCTTAAGATAAAGTATTTCATTTTCATTACCCACCAGGTTTATATCAAGAATAAAAAGCTACATTTTTAGAGAAGTCTGATATTAAAAAAACAAAAAACAAACTCCTACCGTAATGCACGGCTAAGTTTCTCATAGTTCATGGTAGGCTTGTTTTTACGTTGTCCCCATTTTTGTGCAACCAATTCAGGTTGATTTAGCTTAAATTCACCTTCATCACCAACCCAAGAAATACAGTCTCGAGCATCCTTGTCAGTAAGAAGTTCTAGCAAAAACTGCCATAGTTGGATCTGACCATTGTTTCCTAAATCCGTAAGCAGAACAAGCAAAAGTCATGTTAGAAGCTAACACAGGTTAAAGGCAGTGCCCAAGCTCTCTGGTCCAATCTCAACCAAAGCAAAAACAAACTTCTCATTTTATAAATATTAGCTAAACACTGCCAGAAAGATGGTCCATATTCATACATTAATATATCTAATTTGACAAGTTGTCTAATACCAGTTCATGCAAAAATACCTGTTCTGTTCCCCGGTGAGCTTCTATCTTCTCCTGAAATCCTTGGGGATCGTTGTACTTTAGCTGCCTTTGCACTACTGTTTATAACTTTAATCGTAGTCGGTGTAGCAGAAGGCACTGATGCTGGAATAATCTGTACAGCTAAAAGGCAAAAAGGAAAATATATTTTCCTTTTAATACAGAAAGTAAAAATAAATGCAGTCAATAAAATTGACATTCCTCTAATTATGTTAAGGAAAGACTTCAGTTTGTGAATCTCAGCTTACAGACAGCTAGTTTTCCTATTCCAAAGTAGCAACCTAAAATGGCAAATATTCATTATCAGAACGCTACAATACATTTGTTTACAAAAATGGTTTAAACATGATGAGAATTTAAACTATTGAGAACTCACATTTGTTTTTAAGACTGTAAGTTCACAAGACCGGTGAGAAGGGCTGGGGCTCATTGGAATTGGAAGGGTAGAGATAGAAATTGTTGATACTAGCTTAAACTGACTCATCTGGTGAACTTTGCAGCATTTTTAGACATGCTATCATGTCAAAATGAATTGCAAGCATCAACAAAGCTAACTCTAGCAAGTGTTTAATAAGTCCACTCATCAAAGACTCAAGCACGCACACAGTCATGGCTATGGAGCACGTAAGGTGGCATAGCTGGTAGAAATAAAACCCTGAAAGAATAGTTGAGGATAATCAGTTCTCAGTCTAGAGACAGAAACAGGCCCTCAGGTAAGCCAAGCCAACACACATGGCTCTATTCCTGGTCTAATGGGCTTAGTTCAGCTGCTTCCATCCTCTGTAGTCAGAAAGTTATGTTGAAAGTTTTAACTGGAAGTTAACTAATAAAGAAACAAATGAATACTCACGCTGGTCAATTGTGACTATCTCATTCATCTGTTGCTCTTGGCTTGCCAAAACATCTGAAGAACACAAAAATTCATTTTTATTTAAAACCAAAAATACAATTCCTAACACAGTAAAAATGAATCTACCAAACACAGTCTTTAAAAAAGCTCCATGATTAAAAACAAAACCAGTAAAATAAGATATATATTAAACAACTGAAACTTTGTACAATAATATTCCTAAAGTTAAATTTTCAGCTGTCGTAAGTGCTATAGATTAATCAGTCATCTTTAAAATACTGATCTTATGAAAGACTTTTGCTACAGCCATATATTTGTTCATTCTATTAGCTGTGCTCCTTAGAGAATCCTGAATTAACAGGCCTTAAAAGACTCTTCTACAAAACCCTTCATTAAGTATCTGTCACTCTTCCCAGACCAAATGCTATTCTTACTGTCACATATTAAATATCCCAGTTTCTAGCACTTCAGACAACTAAGTCTATCAGAGCTCTGCCTCTCTATTAAAACTGAAGCTGTCCGTGATAACCCTGAGACTGAGTCATGAGACTGGGACTCCGAGAAGACTCTAAGGGTGTCCTTCCTGCCTGGGTTCAGTTTGGAGATCCGAGAGTGAGAGAGTTGGGAGACTAAGGACGACAAGGTCTGAAGCCTGCCTACTAGATGGAATTTTCTTTGGGGCTCGTAAGTTTGAGGGTTTAAATAATTATTTGAGACTAGCCTCAGAGAGGTAAGGGTTTAGAGCTTAGCAATCACTACCAATTAAGTAACATTTCAATCCCTGGATATTAATTTTTCACATCTGAATGAGATCTCACACACTTTACAAGGATATTCTGAATCTTAAAGAAAAAAGTTTTTAAGAAGCACACTACAAAGTTAACTTTTCAGTAAACTAAGGATTATTATGTTTTATTTAGATCTCTAGTTCTGAACATTCTACTCAGAACTGTTCTCTTAAAAACTTTGGTTTTTTTTTTTCTGTTTTTGGTTTGTTTTTTTGTTTTTTTCCCAAGATAGTGCTTCTCTGTGTAGCCCATGCTGTCTGGAAACTGCTCTGTAGACCAGGCTGGCTCAAACTTATAAGAGATCCACCTGCTTCTACCTTCCCAATGCTGGGATTAAGGGTGGGTGTCATCACCGCCTAGCTATAAGCTTTGTTTGTGGAATATTTTTCCTCAGTAGTTTTAAAAGTCTTATTGACAAAAAGTGTTATTAAAGCAAAAGTATTCTGCCACTACATGAATATAAGTAGCTTATCCTTAAAGGGAGACAAATTAGAAAGGAACCATTCATTAGACAGCCGAGACCCTGGCAACCTGTAAACTCAGCTCCAAACCCTTTTTCTCAGAGACTTGAGTTTGGTGTGGTTCTTAGGGACTCTCAAGGCTGAAAGCAGATTATAAGAAGTAATATATAAGAAAATATAGGAATCCTGAATACCATACTTCCTCTAAAGTCCCCCAAACCTTGGCCATGCATGAGAAAAGAAACATAACGCTTAAAAGCAAAGTCCTCAGGAGCATGGAACAGTGATGAGACATTAGGCCCTAGGGATGTGAAGCAGAACCAGTCCTTTTCCCTGAAGACTTGTTCTCTGCTGACAGACAGATGTTCTCATCAAAGGCATGCTGAAGAATTTGTATGCCTGGAATATTTCTTATGTGTCTTCCCCAAATATAACAGAACCTGACAGAACTTTTAACTTAGGATCTGCATGCAGGTAGGTCAAGTGCTAATCAAGGTACAAAAGGAATTCTTTCTCTTCAGACAAGTCCACAAGAGATCACTAAGGCTGACAAAGTGACAGGCTTAGCAGCAACAGTTCTGTCCTAGGAAACAGTACCTTTCAAATTATGCCATAGACCAGAAACTTTCTGCCCTGAGAAAGATTTAGGAACAATAAAAACTCTGTCAGAAACATCCTGGCAGATCATGCCTATTCTGTAAATGTGGAACTGGACCTTAGATTCTAAAACCAAATACCACTTCCTTAATAGAGCAGAGCAAGGATTCATGCGGGACAGGCAAGCAATTCTGTGAGATATTCATGTAGGCCGTAAAACCCCAGAGAGCAAAGCTTCTCTGAGAAAAACCCAGTCTACTGCAGAGACGAGGAAGAGGAAAACGAGACTCTTGTCTCCTGACTAGGAAAAGTAAATGAGAAATAACTTTTACAGTCTGAGAGACATCAGGTGAATCAGAAAGTGACAAGTACAAGAAAGAGTTGGTCTGGGAAAGACTGGGAAAACCATGACGTTACTCTAAATGCTATTATTGTAGTTCCAAGAATTCCAACAAGATAATCATGTTTGAATAAATACGATTCAGTTAAGACTCTGACATTGAATGGCAACCAAGACACTCAATTTACTCACGTTTAAGAACTGAAGCTGGTATCAACCCCACACAGCCAATGAATATAGTCAGTGTCTTAGTAACACTTCAAAAACCATCAGAGTCCATTCAAGAGGGGCCAAGTACAGTGCCTTTCCAGAGCTCATCTCTTCGTCAACGGCAGAGATGAACCTTGGGTAACAATGCTAAGCATCGAATTACTGTTTAAGATTCTCTTTCCTCATCAGGTGGATAGCAGAACAAAGTACAAGCCATGACATTTCCATAAAGAACTCTTAGAAAAAGAACAGAATCTATCCCACTTATAAACAGAAAATGATGGAGGTCTGGCTAGCATCGCAACATACAAAACAGTATGAAGCGATGAACTGCTGGTAAGATAGCTTAACAGACACCTTAAAACTTACTACAATATGGAGTAAAATAAACTAAAAATTTATACTTATTTGAACTTTTTGGTCAGCCAGGTAGTTTCTAAGTTTTCCTCAGAAAAGTTTTGCTCTAGAGTTTTACAGCTTCTGTAACTCTCTTAAAAATCTTATTTATTCAACTAGGAAAAGCATATTAAAATGCCTAATCCCACAAATAAAAGACTAGGAGGGAAATCTGCAATCCAATGATATTAAAGTTTCTAGAAATGCAGGTGATTAGGGAAAGATAAGGCAATGATCAGAATGTATATGAAAGACTAAAGGTGAAGGCTCGTGTAAGATTTTAAGAACGTGGGTTCTATGCAGGCTCACACCTGTAATCCCAGCCACATGGGACTTGGCAGTAAGAGAATCTTGAGTTGAAGCTAGACATGGCATGTAGCAAGACCTGTCTCAGAAAGACACGCAAAAAAGAGAGAGACCTTGGAATGTGGTATAAGCCCTGGTTAGAAGCTTAGTTTGGAGTTTGGATAGTCCCTATGTCTAACTCTCTGTAGGGATCTTACAGCCTCACAGCCTCAGTCTCTCCCATAAAAACTACAAAAAAAAAAAAAAAAAAAAAAAAAAAAAGGAAAGTAACAGTCATGGCATTACTATAGGTACTGAGATAATACATAACAAACTCTTCATACTACCTTTAACAATATTAATTATTATAGCTTAAGTGTTTGCTTATTAACAATTAATAAAATGAAAACAAAGTTACAAAAATAAAATTAAGCTTTAGTTACAATGCAAATAAATAATAATTCTAATTTTATACATTTTCGAAGAAGCTCCAGATGACTCCAGAGAATTTCTCCCCGAGGGACCCGCTGAAAAAAATCTTCTTGGTTGAGACTACATAATTCTCTTCCCGAAATGTTGAGTGTGGTGAGGTCTATATCAGTCATGCTGAACTCCTTCATTACCCAAACCACCCAATGCAGGACTTGGTCTGTGGACCACTGTATAGGATCTAGAAAGAAAAATATTACCTTTAGCCTGGTTCCATCTTAGATAAATTTACAGTTAATTTCTCAATACACATATATACACATATGAAACCCAGACAGGTGTTTTTCCCAAGTGAAGCAAACTGATTTTGTGAAGAACAATTTTTATGCTGATGCTGTATTTTCTCCTCCATTCTTTCTCAATCTCAGTTTCCAATTAGGAACCAAGGAGTTGCTCGGTTCTACATCAGTTAGTCTGGAATTTTATCATGACAAACTGTAAGATTGTTCTCTGGTGGTCAAATGACAGCTAAACTATAGTATCTTGGAGATAATGGAGGATACTACCCAAGCTCAAAATATTATTTTGTGGCACTGTATGGTTTGGTGCCTTGCAAACATTAAATGGTATACTAGGGAGCTCACCGCACTCTTCACATTGTATACAATGCACCCCCTCTCCAACCCTTCCAATAACAAGCTGGTTACTGTGTATTTGCCCTTGGTGACACTTATGGCATGCTAACTCCCTGTTCACTCAACTGGCTCCCAGTGGCTTCAAGTCCATAAGTCTAAGGACTGTGTGCTTTTAAACCAGATTTTAGTCTACCACAGTGACTTGAATAGGCATTTGTTGAATGTACATAAAACACACACAAATTATTTCATGTTGTCTGTTATTTTTATAAGCTAACCAAATTTGCAAGCAGATAATTAAAGACTGCCAGTATATCTAAAGATTGTATCACTATATTCCTGGGATCTAATTGAAGATATTATTTGTGGACACTTAATGCTGAGTTAATTCTGGCACTGGTACTCTTGCTTTATTTAAGATGATGGTTTACTTAAATAGTACTGACCATATACCCAATAAATGAGTGTTATTTAGTAAGAAAATATGTGAAAAGGTAACAATTAGACAAGGAATAATTTATAGTAAAAATAAACCAAAGAAAAATATATAGGCTTGAAAGCCACAAAGAAGAGAAAGGAGAATGTCTAGGAAGATGAGAATATAGTTTATTTTCTCTGAATGTACACAGAAAAATAGAAAAAGTAACTAAGGCAAAACCAGGAACCCATAGATGCTTACAAACCCAAACAAACACCCAGGGGACAAATTATCTACCACAGATCCCATACTCTACTCGGGTGAAGACAAAGCAATCTTATGAGGTCCTGGGTGTGGTTATACTCTTGTAACCCCAACTGGGGTGGCTTGAGGGCAGCTTGGCCAACAGTCAGTTTTCATCTCAGGAAGGAAAAAAAAATCTACAAGAGCTCTAAGTTTCCAAACCTATGCAGAAGCAAAATGACCACAGGAAGCCTGACTGGAGCCAAGAAGTAGTCCCTGAAAGCACAGCAAGCCAAGATAAAAACCAAAACTAAAGAACAATTTTCCTTAGGCAGCAGCAGCTGAATGCAGGGCCTAAAGGGAAGGAATGAAGAATGAAAACAGTGAGAAGCCCAGAGATGAGAGCAGGGAACTGCACAGAGAAGCCTCTGGCAAAGGGGAGGAAAGAACAAAAGGGAAAATAAACCATGCCTATAAACCTGATGACCTGGGAGTCTGAGGCAGGAGGATCATAGGTTCAAGGCCTGCCTGAGCATTAAGGAGACTATGTCTCACAAAAGAAAAAAGGAAAGAAAAAAAAGAAAGAAAGGGAAAAGAGGGGCTGAGGATATGATTCAGTGCTAGAGTGTTTGTCAAGCATCTGTGAGTCCATGGGTTCAACCCCCATTATAGCCAAAAGAGAGGAAGGAAAGAAAGGGAAAGAGACAGGATGGGGATGATGAGCATATGAGTGAATAAGGCAGCAAACAAGAGGTGGGAAAGTAGGAAGCTCAGCTCTAGAGTGCTACCTGACAACACCTAAGGTGGCTTGGAGTCAGCCAAGCTACCAGGAACCACACCTTCCTTTCAAATATTTAAGAAAGCAGACTCATTTTACATAAAAAAATTTACAAGACACTATTAAGATCAAGTAAGGTGGGAAAAATATCAATCTGACTTGTTTTCCTTAAATACTACCAGGACAACTGGTTTAATATATTGAATTGACTGTGTATCTTGTCTCTTTTCTCAAAGTAATAATGAAATACCAGAAAAGCAGCATTGTTTTGTTTGCTTTTTTAAGATGTGTATACACAGGAACTCAGATATAAAATCAGAGTTGTAGGGGAGATTCAGCTAGTTCTTAAAATCAACAAGGTGGGCAACAACCTATTTATTCAGTAAAATTATGATCAAGTGTCTGTACAGGAGGAACCCATTATAAAATGAGAATTCTTCCCTTCAAAATTTATATTGCTCAGGTTTTGCTAACTCTGGACAGCAAGAAGGGCAGGGGTACTCATTTAGTAGGGTGAGACTGTTCTTTTAAGAATACACAATACAATGAATAAATACTAATGCATAAAATACGATGAAGGAAAAGATTCTTTCTCACTATAACCAAACTAAGATAAAGACCAGACACAAAGAGCAGAGAAAGAGCCACAATGCTCAAGAACTTGAGTTAGGTTGCCTTTGAATGTTTCATACAACACTAATGGAATGGTGTCATTAAAGTAAAAGTGAGCTTTAACGTGCTATACAGACAGTACCATAAGCAGAGCAGAGTAAAATAAATACTGTTTGGAAGTATAAAGTCAAGCATCTTTTGAAGGAACCCTTTCTAGAGAATTTGTAAACAGAATCAAAGAATAGTGGCTGGAGAACTGGCTACAGCTGCAAATATGGGCAATGGAGGATGCAGCCAAACATCAGAGAACAGGGGCTCAGAGGACAGCTCTGGACACACAGAGACTGCATCCAGATAGATGTGAGAAAGAGAAAAGCCAACAGCTCACTACTCAATGCAGGAGAAAGAAGGTCTTCACATGTACCCAAACCTATGGACCTAAAAACAGAACAGTTAGAGAAGGCTGAGCAGGACGACAGCTGTGAGTGAGGACAAAGGCAAGCTGGGCTACAGGTTGAGTTCTAGGATAGCCTGGGCTAGAATGCCAGACAACTAATCAAACAACAAAAATGAAGTCACTACTCAACTTGGAAACTTAACAGTTGTCTAACTACACTCACGGTTCTACCACAAATGAGCAGTCCTAAAGCCAGGAGACACTTAAACGAAAGTTACAAATCAGTTTGTGAAAGAGAGGGAAGCCAGTGCCTGCAATTCCAGCAAATGGGGAGGCATGGCTGGATGACAAGCTTCAAGTCCATCCTGGCAACATATGCAGACTTCACCTCAAACAACAAAGCAAACCAAACTATATCCATCACACCACACGCAGCAGCAAGCTGCCAACATAAAAGCAAAGTCTTACTCTGTTGTGTGTCTCCTTCACTAAAGGCGAGCAGTGACAAGTCAAGGCCGTGAAGTAGAACCCAGGCTAAAGAGGAGGAGAGAGAAAGGGGGCAGAACTGGCTTTTCTATCAGACTTGTGACAGAAGTCTAAACAAAGGAGCTGACCAATGTGGAGAAGACAGAGCTACAGAACTGAACAGCCCTTAGATACAATCTTTAATACTTTTTGTATGTGAATATATGTTTATATTTAAGATTCTACATGTTGGAATCTGGCAAAAACATGAATTTGCTCTAAAAAAAATTTGTAGCCTATCATTTCAATATTCGTACTTCATAAAAGAAAAAGTACATAATTGACATTGAATTGGTTTTTGTTTTAACATTTTGTATAGCTAATCTCTTTGGATAGATTTCTAACTACAGTTATTAATTTCATCTTCAGATTAGTTGGCAATACTAATAATATTCACACATAAAACCAGATGAGTGAAGAAGTGTCTAAGCTGCTGTCAAGATAGAAAACTGGTTCATATTAATGTGAACTTCAGGGACTTTCTCAATATGGGTCCACATTTCAAAGATTTAAAGTAGCTGTAACTAGTTAATTATATTTCAGTGTTGCTTGGAACTAATTAATTAGTCAAGGGAACTGCATGTAGGTATAGAAAAAGAAGAATTTTATCAATGATGATATCAAGTGTTTTAAATGTACTTTTAAGTAAATGCCACTCTTGGTAGGACCTTAAGCCACAGTGAATCAATCCTCTTGCTACCTGTGGTCATTATGTATTATTTCCTGAAGCTCTACTACTAAAGAACCAGTAATACTGTGTTCTTCTCCACGTTGCTTCTCTCAAAAGACTATGGCTTTTATGGCTCTAAATTACAATTTCAGTATAAATGAACTGCATACAGATCTGTATCTCTAGCCTGAGATTTGTGGCTCTGAAACAAATTGTGTACTTTACTTCAAAGCCAAGTGCTATCAACACCCTTAAGAAATCTTTCCCATACCAAAAATGCCATCTTCCTCAAAGACTTTCAAATGTATGCCTAGAGTTATGAATCTAATTTAGATGTCAAGTGCTTGCCTAGCAAGCCTCAGGCGTTGAAGCATTAAGGAAGGTGTGCTCTGTTCTTCTGTATCATCATTAGCCCAGAATTTACCAGCACATATAATGATGCTGCAACCAATTAGTTTCAAAACTATTGCTCTAGATACTCAAGCTTGAGAAGCTAGCTCAGTACTTGAATATCCTCTCTCATGTTCACAATCTGTTGTCTTCATCACAGTTTTCACCTATCTTTTCCTGTTACCAACGAAACCATCTCGTCTAAGCTAATCTGGACAGTATTACTATTGTACAAATGACAACAATACGCTTTTGTTTTCTCTCCACTCAGTCATTATGTATCTAATGGGACAAATGAACATTCATTTTTCAGTTACTACATTCACTAATCAAGAACGTTCTACGGTGTCAGAGATTAACTCTTTTTTTTTCTTTTTTGGGTTTTTCGAGACAGGGTTTCTCTGTGTAGCCCTGGCTGTCCTGGAACTCACTCTGTAGACCAGGCTGGCCTCGAACTCAGAAATCCGCCTGCCTCTGCCTCCCGAGTGCTGGGATTAAAGGCGTACACCACCACCGCCCGGCTCAGAGATTAACTCTTAAGCCCACAGATTCCTGGTGCTCTTGCATCCATCCTGGTCTAAGCTTGTTCTCAGTGTCTCCTGTTAAACACCCTTCATGGAAGTACAGTTCTCAGAATAAACCCACCCCCACTTTCTTCAGACTAAGGTCCCTACAACACTCCTTGTTTTTTGAGAAAGGGTCTGTTACATAAGCCTAAGCTTGCACTGAATTTGTGAACTACTGCCTCAATTCCATTTGGCATTCCTCAAAATATTCAGCTTGATTTCTGTAAGGCTCTAAAGACATGCTTTGTTTGTATTTGTTATTGACTTACTAATTATTAGTATTCATTCAAACTTTATGACAATCACCTTTTTTCAATTATCTTCTTTCTCTCCCACTATACTGTGAATGTGCTAAGGGTATAATGTCTTCTAATAATTCTCTGTATTCCTAGAAATCAGCATAGTATTTGTTCATCATGTGTTCTGAGTATGTTACAGTTCAAAACTAGTTAAATAAATAGAAATCAAAATTCTTTCTATAAAGTCTACATTAAAAAATGTTCTATCATCTCTCAATGGTGTTTCGTATTGCTAATTTAACCTACAGTACACCTAACCAACAGCTGTCTCATTACCATAGGGGATCCCAAGACGCTCCTGTTCTTTTCTGTAGCCTTCCAGTGCAGCGGCCCATCTCGTCACTTGCTCCGAGGTCTCATCTGAAATGGTTGTAATGTGTTTGGTGCCATCAAGAGTTATCACTTGAGCTTCTTCAACGAGATGCGCTTCTGCTTCTGCATGGTGGGCGTCTGGATCAATGACCACTTCGACTGTTTCCGCAGTCTTAACAATTTCAAGAATGTTTAACTTTGGCTCAATTCCTAACAGCAGATAGAAACAAAAGTTCAAATGTAAATAAAACCTGAAGTCACAAAGAAATGAAATTTATTTTTCCACATGAGAAAAAAAAAGTGATGTTCTTAAAATAGTGAGAACCTGAAAAGATCCTTATTGTCAATACATACAGTTCAACAGAGACAGTACTGTGTCAAATTAGTTTTCTGATTTTGGTAATTATAATGTGATTAATAAAAGAATGCATAAGTACTGCTTTATGGCAATGCTGGGGATCGCACACAGGGCCTCAGGCCTCTGAGGGAAGTACTCCAGCAATGGGCTGTATGCCCAGCCTAAGACTCTTGTGCTTAAGGAAACATGGGTGCTCATATGTTTAGAGATAGAAGAGAATCATGCCTGTAATTTATCTTGAAATAGTTGAAAAATAAAAATGTGTATTGAAGGAAAAAGTAAAAGCAAACGTAATAAAATTTAACACCTATGTAAAGAATACCTAAAAATTCTTTAATTGGTGTTGAAAATTTTAGCAGTAACTCGACAAACATTACCTAAAATTACCATATAGGGAAAGTGCCACTTCTTATAATAGTGAGATATAAAAAAAGTATTGACATGAATTAAAAAACCAGAAACTATACTAGAGTACATAAATGAGTAGCTACACATTCTAAGATTTTATAGACTTTCTAAGAAAATTAAAACGAAGTCACTCCCCTAACCCTGCCCATACACACTTACAAACTAGATTGCATACTGCCCAGGCTAGCCACAAACTCACTACAGAGCTTACGATCATACCAAACTTCTTATCCCCCGGCTTTTGCCTCCCAAGTATGAGGATTACAAACCACTGTGCTCAGCTCTGTCTGCTTTCTTTTCACTTTATTTGTGTGGGGATATGTGTGTGTACTGGGTGGATGCATGCGTGCACATGAAAATCAGAGTTGATATGGGACCTCTTCCTCTGTCTTTCTCTACCTTGTGTTTTGAGTCAGGCTGCTTCACTGGATCGGAACCTTATCAATTCATCAACAAGCCCCAAGGATTTTCCTTCCTCTGCTCCCCAACACTGGAATTTTAGGTAAGTACCATTGTGTCCAGCTTTTTACAAGGTACTGGGCATCTGAACTCAGGTCTTCAAGCTCGCTTAATAAACAGTTAACAGATTGAGCCACCTCCTCAGCCCCTTTGCCTTCCAATCCTAAAACTTTTCTGACTTTGTTCAATTAAATTCAAATCAATTAACCCCAATCCTAAAGACATCCAAGCCTGATATTAGAAACTGTAGTTCCTATGGAAAGGAAAGAAATACAGATGAAGTGATTTATTACTACAAAGAGTCTTCAATGGAGATGTAGTTATGCCAAAACTTAAAGCTATTGCATAAATCAGAATTACATTTAGAAATTGTACCCTAAGAACAATGGTATATAACTGTAGTAAGATATAGTATTTATTAAAAATATAATAAACTGTTCAGGGCAGGAATGGTGGTAAAGATGATAAAAAAATACCATGAAATTCTCACAAAATAAAAATATTTGAAAACATAGCTCTTTATGGTAATTCATCTTCTTTACTGCTGTTCAGTACACACTACCGTCTGACTTGCATGCAGCGTCCTATACATTCAGCTTCACCCTCACAGACAGAACTACTAAGAAAAGCATGAGATCACACAAGTTATCTGGACACTCATCTTAAATACCTTCAGCAGATAAATTTTAAAAAACCAGAATAACATGAGCTAAATTTTTCAATACCTGGCAATGAAGGTAACTTACCTTGGTAAGAAATTACCTGTACACTAAGCTGTACAGTCCCATCTGTTTTCACTCCTTGATCAAACAAGCTTCGGTCTGGATCCAGCTTAACATAGGTAAGTAAAATTATTTTAGTTCAGTCATTAAATAAGTTACTGTCTATGGTTTAGTATAAATCATTGTACTGTTTCTGAGCATACTAATTAAATTTTAAGAATGCATTTAATTATCAAATTTGTCATACATTTATTTGCTAAAACTAAAAGTAGTTTCACCATTGAGAGCATAATGGAGGACAGCAACCCTATCAAGTCCCTTCTAGTGTCCTGGTCCTGTAGACTACAGGCAAGGCCTCACACACAGGTCCCAGCGCACCTTCTGCAGCCATTCATTCCCTGCCACTGAGAGACTATGTGCAGTGGCAGCTTTCTATGGGAGCTCTGCAATCTCTGCTGGGACCTTAAATAACACAAATAGCCATGTCTTCATTCTATGGATGCATCTAAAGTACAAGATAATGCAATGTTTATCATAAGAAAGGATGTTAATTAGTGGCTGGCAATTTATCTACATTTGCTAACATACTCGTGTCATATCTCCCTTGTAACTAATGTCACTTATTAAAATTTAGGATTAATTTTAAAGGCTCTGTTCACAAAGGTAATACAACTAAAGGCTTCATGGCCTGACTCCCAGATCTACTCTAGTCAGACCCATAGCCTTGGAACTCTAATGTTCTTTCCCTTCAGATCTCCTTCTAGTGAATGCATTTTCTACCATGGCTTACTAATAGAATAAAAATAATTGTGACTTCTGACACTTGACCACTAGCTTGAAACAGGCTTCTATCATATCCATCCTATGTCTAGATATGGCTACATATCCTGTTGAACATGCAAGTCTCCTATCACTCTCATCACTAAGAATTCAGCGACAATATAATCACAATTTCAGTTACTTACAATGTCTTATATATAAAACCTACAGTGTTAAGTGGACTTCATATTTTGAGCAGGAACAAAACAAACTGTAAACACCTTGCATTGACTAACTGTGACAGTTTCTACTACTTAATGTAAATCTTTTTCTGACACTTAAAAATTCTCTTAACCTCAAGATTTTCCTGATTCTAGAAGATACTAGCATTATCCACTAGAAGCTATCTTGAAAAGCTATCTTGAAAAGTAAGCTCTCAGGTCCTAAATACAGCAGCACGCTATGAAAAAGACAAGGCTCCAGCATGTACTATATTCTTCAAAGAAGTGCAACTCAAGGATTGTTAGAGGAGCTTTCAAGTTGGCATTTATCTGACGATACAAAGGTATTCCCAGAAGTGACAGCCCTCTGCTGTTAAACACATGCTTGCACTGACTTGAGTAATACAAGCTAGCATGCTTTGTTCAGGTGAGCAGAGGTACCAGATGGGATGTCAAGTGTCATAGACCCAATGAGAACTCTCCGAGTTAATGATTTACACATACTTCCATTTATTGAGAGAAACTATGATACAGTAAGTACTTTGTAGGCCTTCTTTCATTATGGCTAAGCTAGGTATTCTATCTATCACAGCGGAATATTACTAAAACAATGGTAATTTTAAAGACTGATACAATTAAATGGGATCGATTGGAAGTGTTCTGTAAGAACTTAACTTTGTATGCTCTGTCCTCTAGATATAGCTCACTTTTAGTAAATACTTTCAATTCTGAATTTATTTAGTAAATTCTGGTTTTAAAAGATTTGTTCTTAACTTTCTGGAAAAACATGAATAAGGATCTTTATAAATGTACCACTACCCACGTGGGTGGCGGCTGAGTATTAAGTAGGAATAATTTCTTGCTGTGGAACTCTTGGTCACTTTCCACTTCTAGTAAGATACTAAGTACCAACTGCTATCAAAAGACCACTTTATCTTTCACTACTAGGAAGAAAACATGTTGCTTTAGGTACATACAATTATCGTCAAACTTTGAGGGCAATATCCAATCACAATTAACATTTACTAGATATATATTGAAAGAAAAAGATTACGATATGGTAAATGGGAACTAATGCATAAATTCCATTAACATTTCAATTTATAACAGAATCTTGTGAACTAGTAACTGCAGAGGATCTGAATTTTTAAAATAACAAGGCAGGGTTTTCTAATACATTGAAAAAATTGTATCAAAAGACAGGCAGTCATTGGACAACAACAGGGGGACCGGAGCCACTACAAGGTCCCCTTCAAGAACTGGAGGTCAGGCCTCTATCCCCGTCTTTGCAAGATTAGATTCGTCACAGCCCTTCTATACTTGGAGAAGGGAGGAGATGTCAGGGGCAGCCCTGCTTATACACTGAAGGCCTAAAATCAACCATAGGCCTAAAATCAGCAATAGGCCTGTCATACATGTATACTAACACCAAGTCTTGGGTCTCTGTGGATAAATACTGAAACAGATGGCTATAAGCTATTGTAAACAGGCAGTTTTTGTGACAATTTACCAGCCTGAGTAGTCATAGACCTTGTAAATAGGTACCCTTTGTGGATAATACCAACTTAGATAAGGACAAGCGAATCATAGGTAGAGCCATAGCGACCTGTTCCCTGAACTTTCACCCAGCCAATACCCTGTTCTGAAAGATATCTGTATTCCCCCTGAACACCCACACTCCAGTGTCATCCCCTTCCCCACATCCTGCCTTTCTGTGTTTATAACCCCTGTGTGAATGAGTATAAATTACAATTTAAAAAAAAAAGAAAGAAAAAAAAAAAAACCAAAAGACAGGCAGGAGGATTACAGACAGTAAAGACTAAAGCAAAACAAACAATTCAAATAATGACAAATACATTCACATGCTAATGTGAGAAAAGTATACAGAAGATGCTCGTATCTGTGAGTTTAAGAAAAGTTATGGAAAGTACTTAAGCAATCTTACTACATAAAAGTAGTGTCTTCTGAGAAAAAAATGTAAAACAGGTCTGTGAGGATGCTTTAAACATATCACAACAATGGGAAATCCTAATGCAGTTAATGCCAAGAAACACCAACTAGTATTTAAACTTTACTACCAATTAAAATATAAAAGAAAAAACAATTCAGTCAAGGGATCTCATTTTAAAGGTAAAGAAAACTCACATAAAGTAAAGTTCAGTCAGTCAGCACAAACTTCTTTAGTTTCCAGGGTCAATGTGCTCCCCACTACTCCATTTTTAATTTCATTTCCATTTTAATTTGATTTCTTACTCATGAATGTAAAAAGAAATGAGTGATTTATTATTCACTCATTCCTATTTTATTACTCAACCTTTTAAATTTTAGATACAAGAAATTTGTTGAAAGAATTTTCATTTCTAAATGCTCAAATTTTATATCATAGATCAAGTTTATAGCTATCTATAGAGATGAACCTTACCTGAATATCTTGCAGGCAAATTTCATGGGCATCCAAAGAACACTGTAGTCTTGGTTCTAGTAGTTTCTTTAAATTGCCTATTGGTTCATTGATGTCTATGGCCTGGCTTACACATTCAGCTGGGGTATAGGTTTGTTCCACAATGCTAAATGTTAATGGAGAACAAATGTTAATAATTACATGTCACCCTAACACTTTGTTCTAAACAAAATCAATAGCAAAAGCATACATGATCTTTGAGACCCTCTTCTTTCCTTACTACATTCTGAACTCATTTCTTTCTGTTTGTTTTTTGATAAGGACAACATTTAATGGAGCTGGCTTACATTATCATCAAGGAAGGAACATGGCAGTGTCCAGGCAGGTATGGTGCAGGAGGAGCTGAGAGTTCTACATTTTTTTTTAAAAAAACATAACACGCTATTGGTCTTTTAATGCAGGAAAATAACCAGAAAATAACACAAAAATACTTTTAAAAAATACAGCATCACACATGAAAATATTTCCATAAAATGTAATCTCTGCTTGAACTCTGTACTTTTCAGTCCTCTTTGGATTTATATTCAGAATTTACACATTCTCCTGGGGGTGCAGAGTCACTTTCAGCCAGGGACCTGCAATGATCAGCCTCTTCCTGAGAACTGAACAGGACATTTCCTGTTAGACATTCAGTACTTCAAGGCTAATATTTAATCTTAATTGGCAAAAAGTTTAGTGCAAATAAAGTTATACTTAGCAGCTTAGCAAAGTTCTGGCGTTGTCAGCTGTCCCTCCAGGATCTGGATGATTCTGTGGATCAAGAGAGCCATGGCAGCGAGGAGAGCAGCAGTGGACCCAAAGAATCTCCTGGAACCCCCGAAGAGGGGCTGCAACCTGTCTTGAGAACTTCCTCTTGGGGTGAACTCAGGAATCCAATTGAGGATCTGTCTGTGCCACTAAACAAAGGCAGCCCCTGCCTGATCCAGCGGGGCCTCAGGAATAGAGGGAATGCACCCAGTTTTTGGAAGGTCCCAACAGTGGCTAAAAGCCTTGAAGATCACCACCAAGAGCCCTTCCTTGTCCCCAAGTTCCAGAGGTCTGTCAGGAGGAGCTCTCAAACAGGGAGAACCAAATCTCCCTCATCCTCAGATGAGGAGCCTCGAGGACTTATTGAGAGTTCTACATCTTCATCTGAAGTCAGCTAGCAGAATACTGACTTCCAGGCTGAATGGATGTCTTAAAGCCCACACCCACAGTGACACACCTTCTTCAACAAGGCCACTCCATGGGCTGAGCTTAAACAAACGATCACATTCCACTCCCTGCTCCCTATAGGCTTGTTCAAACATAAGAGCCTATAGGAGCCATACCTAAATATAGTGTACAGCAAAATACATTTAGTCCAACTTCAAAAGTTCCCATAGTCTACAGCGGTCTCAACAATGTTAAAAGACCAAAATTCAAAGTCTCTTCTGACATTCATCCAATCACTTAATGTAATCCACAAAGCAAGACAGGAAACCAGCTGGGCACACTTCAAACTCTGCATCTCCATGTCTGATGTCAAAGCAGTCTTCAGATCTCCAATTCCTTTTCCATTTTTGTTGATTGCAACAAACTTATTTCTCCTTCCCTGGTCCCACTCCATTGGCAGCTTTACTCAGCAAATAGCCCATGGCTCTGGCATCTTGAACATCTTGGGATCTCCAAGGTAACTTTGATGTTATAGCTTCTTGTTTCAATGTCTGGGATCCACATGTGATCTTCTGGGCTCCACCATGGGGCTGGCGTCACTTCTCCAGCTCTGCCTTCTGTAGCACTCTAAACTCAGGTTGACCACTTCATTGCCGCTGCTGTCCTTGGTGACCATACCATGGTACTAGCATCTCCAAAATGGCAGGGTCTTCAGATACGAGGCTTCACAAATAGCTTCTCATAGGCTCTCTTCATGGTGCTAAGCCTCAACTCCTTTGCATGACCCCTTCAGTCCTGGATTATCAACTGCAACTGAGGCTGCACCTTCACCAATGCCCTTCCATGGCCTCTCACACAGTGCCTAGCCTCAGCTGCCCTTCATGACCTTCAAAACCAGTACCACCTGGGTGACTCTTACACATTATCAAGTACACCTGCAGTACAAGGTACAACCTTGGCTATCTCTGGAACACAGCTTCTTTATGTTCTCAGAAATCACTTCTCAGAAGATTTCACCTCAGTGATGGCAGTCTCTCTTTTTTTTTTTTGGTTTTTTCAAGACAGGGTTTCTCTGTGTAGCCTGGCTGTCCTGGAACTCACTCTGTAGACCAGGCTAGCCTCGAACTCTCGAATTCAGAAATCCACCTGCCTCTGCCTTCCAAGTGCTGGGATTAAAGACGTGCGCCACCACTGCCCGGCGGTCTCTTTCTAATCACCACTAATTTCTTAGCTCCAGCTACCCAGCATCAATTGTCCCAGTAGTCCCTTCTGTTCTGGACTCTAAAGCCAGAGCCACATGGCCGAAGCTGCCGAGCTCTGCTGCTTGCCAGTGCTGGAACATATAACCCTTGTTTTATTACATAATCACCAGCTTTCTGTTTTCCAACTCCTGGAACTTGTTCTGTAGACTGACTTTGAACTCAGAGATCTGCACGCCTGTCTCCTAAGTACTGGGGATTAAGGCCTACCAAGCCTGGATTTAAGTTTTTCTTCACCTATCTAGAACTTGCTCTGTTCTAGGCTGGCCTTGAATTCAGAAATCTGCTTGTCTTTGCCCCCTGGGATTAAAGGTTTATACTACCATGCCTGGACCTAAATTTAGTTGGGTGGGATCTTGCCCCAAGGTCACTACTCCCTTAATTCAATTTAATATCCTTGAACAGAGGATTCAGCTCCATTTCACTTCCTGGTGTCCCTTTAATACTCAAACCATATATTTTGTACTTTTCCTTTCTTAACTTGCTCCTTTTCATTAAAATGCTCTTCATAAGAGTGAACTTTAGTAGCCACACAACAGAATTTACACCAAGCTGTTTTGAGACTTCCTTTGTCAATACAATTAATCTAAGTCTCTCCACCTTAGCCTCAGGCAGACTCTTCAGGAAAGGGCAAAAAAGCAGCTATATTCTTCCCCAAAACATCACAATAATAGTCTCTCTGCCACATACGAAATTCTTCTCCACTGAACCCTGTTGGGCCAGGTCTGCACAGTTCAAATCACTCTCAGCAACAAAGTCTTCCATATTCCTTCTAGGATGGCCCATTAAGCCACACTTAAAACATTCCATTGCTTTCCAAATCCAAAGTCCCCAACATCCATATTCATCCAAACAAAAACATGGTCAGGCCTATTACAGCAATACCCCAGTCCCTGGTACCAACTTCTTAGTTAGGGTTTTACTGCTGTGAACAGACACCATGACCAAGGCAACTCTTATGAGGACAACATTTAATTGGGGCTGGCTTACAGGTTCAGAGGTTCAGTGCATTATCTCCAAGGTGGGAACATGGCAGTGTCCAGTAAGGCATGGTACAGGAGGAGCTGAGAGTTGTACATCTTCATCTGAAGGCTGCTAGCAGAATACTCCTGAACTCATTTCTATTTCGATGCTGTGTTAGACTCAACTAGCAGTCTCAATATGAACATTAAATCTCATAGCTAACTTGAAGCTTAAAGCACTCTTGAAAACATGCTTAGTTATGCATAAAAATGTATTTACCAGCACATAAATAAATACTAGACACACTATTTAAGGGGAAATCTCTACCTTTATATTATAGCCCAAGTTATTTTCAAGAATTTAAGGCCCAGAACCATGGCAATAAATTGTGTCCTTAGAAATCTATACAATTTGTTGGGATGGTGGCACAAGTCTATAGTCATAGCACTTGGGAAGAAGACACAGGAGGGTGAGGAGTCCAAGATCATCTACCATCCTCAGTTCCATGAAGAAACATAAACCAGCCTGGGCTACATGAGACCCCATCTCAAAACCAACACCAAACCAAACCAGAGTTTTTTATATATCATTTCTACTAATCAATTAATAAGATGTAATAATATAAGTCAAAGTCAAATACTTCCAACTTAATTTAAATACTAACCAATTATTATAATTAGCCTTACTTGGTATTATTCTAATTATTATAATTTTCTATTATATTGCCTCTTAAATCTTACTTAGAGCTCCTGTAGACTGTTATTTCACAATTCAAATAGGTTTGAAGCCTTGATAAGTAATTGTGCATATTTCTTTGTAAATGCTTACAGGAGGGCAAGGAAGAGACTGAAAAAGTAGTATTTAAGGAGTAAGTTTCACAGCATACTTACTTTAAATATGAGTTAAACCTCTCTAAAGTTACTAAAAATATGTATAAAAAATAAGTGCGATATGGGGGCTCAGAAGTTCTGAGCCTTGGGGTCAGGAGCTGGTTTCAGGTGGCTCATGTGCACCTGCAGCTCCAGTTCCATGGTGATATAAAGCTTCTGCCTCTGCTGGCACCTGAACTCACCTGCATATAGTCACATCCACACACATAATTAAAATTAACTAAAACTCAATCTCCTAATAAAATAAAACATGAATGCGTGTCCAGGGAAATGGCTAAGTAGATGAGCACTTGCTGTACATGTTGAGGCCCAGAGTTCAGATGCTCAGAACCCAAGGAAAGCTAGGTATGGTAGCACACAGCTCACCAGTGTCCTTCGGTAAGATGGGAGAGAAGACAGGAAAATCACCAGAAGCCTACAGGCTAGCTGGATGGCCTACAGGCCAGCTGGATGGGCCTAGACAGCAGCAAACACAAGAGATCCTGTCTAAATAGGATGGATGATGAGGACCAATACCTGAGGCTGACCCCTGACCTCTGCATGCATGTTTTGGCATGCAGACACACACATATAACACATACAAATAAGCATATAAATGCAAGTGGGTGCATAATATAAATGTGTCATTTTATATTTATTTATATTATATTCCAAGTATAATGATATATTTATGAAATTTAGTGAATATATACATAAAATTTTTTCTTAAAACATTTAAAGTTTATAAAAACAAGCCCACTAATGATAATATTACTTTAAAATAATAGCATACTTGGTTAATGTAAAAAAAAATTTTTTTTTGACTAAGTGAGCACTTTTGGCATATTTTTGACTATAAGCACAGTAGCCTATCCTTTTTTAGTTATCTTTACAGTTATTCATAAATAACTATTGTTAAGTAAGTTTAAGCTGAATTTAACTGTCTTTGAAATAAGTCACTAGCATTTAAATGAGGAAAAAGAAAAGATGGGGGTAGGTGCAGGCTACTGTAACTGTAGTAACTGATCTGGATCAACTAAGCTTGCCTACTGCTGCCCATGTTTCAGAAGTGCCTTCCTCTCTGAGCTACTAAGTTACTGGGGGACCACAAAAAAACAAACAACCATACGTTAATCCTCTAAACTGTGAGGTCAGGTTAAACACAAACACACTGGCCTGCTCCTTGACTACAACTTAGTATAGTGGTAATATTAAAATAGATCAATTCAGAGATAGCAACCTTTCTTCTGTGCATTCTGGTTTCTCAGTTCCATCGATTTCAATTTCTATCAGTTCTTCTGCTTCTCTCTTAGTCATGGTTGAAGTATTTCAAAAGGTCAGCCCTGGAAGAATTAAATGTTAAGAGATTTTTTAAAAAAACATAATGTATATGAACAAAAATGATATGCAAGAGAGCAAAACTGAATTAAACCAGAGGGAAAAGAGGTACTCTATATATGTAAAAGCTCACATACAGCATTTATAAGGCAGTTTCTGTTTAAAGTGGTATCTGTTAGTCTGATACGGAGACTTCATTATTCTATGTATTGGAACTTGGTGTTGCAGGATATTTGATCATACTGTGAGTCCAAGATTGTGTTATTTAAAAGGAGGGTGTGTGTGTGTGTGTGGGGGGTGCTCTATCTTCTAGTTGTAGTGTGGCTCAGCCCTTAGCTTTAATCCCTTTAGCTGGAATATAGATGTGCCCTTAGTACACAACTTTAATCCCAAACAATGAAGGTAAAAGTTGTTAGTTCGTAGAGGGAAGCATCCATGTTTGTAAGTGATGTCTAATAGAGTGGCAGACAAAGTAATGAATCAGAAAGATTTGACAGAAGAGGATATGCCCAACTCTCATGAAAAGAAACAGGAACGGAAAGCTACTTAAGAGAGCAGTACACAGAGTAAAAGGGAGAGAAAGGAGACAGTTTTACAAAGACCGTTATAGCTAGGTTGAAGAGATGAGAAGATAGACATAGGTAGAGACAGAACAGGCTGGAGAATAAGGAGGAGCCAGAAGATTAGAACACATTACTAGAGTTACTTTGAGGTCAAGTGAGGGAATTTAGGAGAGGCTGAGAGAGAAACCAGACTGAATCAGTTAGCATGGAGAGGAGTCTGAGCCATAACAGCTGAGTGAACCAGCCAGCCAGAGGTCAGAAAGAGCTAGAAAGGATGAGTTTACTCAGCAGTCAGCCTCAGAGGCTGAAAACATTCTAGGTCTAGATAAGATTGTATGGAGGCTAGGAGCTTCCAAGGCTAGGCCTAGGTTAGCAGACAGAGGCAGTAAGCCTCTGAGACAACAATTACCTCAAGTGAATTACATTTTGGCCTAGTCTAAATCAGTAAGTTAATTCAAGTCATTATAAAAGCAAATGAAAGATACATCAACTATATTAAAACAACTTGGATTCAAACCTGAAGCTGAACATGGAGATGTATTACAACTGTTTAGATAAAAATCTGATTTGATTACATAAAGATTAAAATTCTTGTTAACATACAAGTTACAGAACAGAAAAAGTATCTACAGCACCTGAAAGTGACAAGGGACTAATAAGCGGAATAGACCATATCTTCAGTTAACTAATAGAAAGGAAAAAAAAGGTTGAGACAAACTATCAAAGTTGGCAAAGCTCAGCACAGAAAAAGGAAACTCACACCATAAATTTAAGGAATCAGGGTATGAAGAAATGCACAAAGGTAAATCATTCCAAAATGAAATTCAAAAGTAACTATACACATTGTATTGTATTTCCTAGAAAATATGGTAACATTAGGAAAAAGTATATAGCATGTACATCTGTATTTCATGTGTAAAGAACAAAAAACAAATCTGATTAAAAGTTAAAAACTGCCCTGACACTATTAATGATACTCTGCTATGCTTGCAGACGGGAACATAGCATAACTCCTGAGATGCTTCATCCAGCAGCTGTTGGAAACAGATGCAGAGACCCACAGCCAAACATAAGGTGGAGCTCAGGGACTCTTATGGAAGAGTTGGGGATAAAAATGAGTGAGCTGGAGGGGTCAAGCACACCACAGGAAGACCTCCAGACTCAATTAACCTGGATCCATCGAGGATGAACCACCAACCAAAGAGTATGCAGGGGCTGGACCTAGGCCACCTACACATTTGTAGCAGATGTGGAGCTTGGTCTTCATGTGGGACTGCTAACTGGACTATCTAGTTGGGCTTCAGTGGGAGAGGATGTCCTAGTATGGGGTGATACTGGGGGGTTCCCCTTCAAAAGAATAATGAGGCGAGGAGAGGACAAGGAGGGAGACTATTGGGATGTAAGGTGAATGAATTCATTAATTTTTTAAAAAGTTAAAAACTGAGTCAGGAGGCGGTGGTACATGCCTTTAATCCCAGCACTTCAGAGGCAACAGCAGGTGCATCTGAGTTCAAGGCCAGCCTAGTCTGCAGAGTGAGTTCCAGGACAGCCAAACAGAGGGAAACCCTGTCTGAAATCCCACTCATTCCCCCAAAAAACCTCCTTCTGGTGAAGGGCATGTGAGTTCTCAAACTACCATTTTTCTTTTCAGTCCTGTAGGTTTGTTGTACAGTTGCCAGAGACTCAGGTTAATTCAGTACTGGGCCTCCCCGGGCTCCTCAAACTTAACATCTCACTTAGTACTTAATTCACTGTCACGACTGTGACACCCAAGTTACACTTGTACTTGTAGTAAAGATAAAATGGACTTAAATCCAGTTGGCATCCAGGTATTCATATAAATACGGAAGAAAAAAAAAACGTGCTAACATGGTGGCCAGTGTCTAGTGGCATGGGGTACCTAAGGACATGACAATCAACAGTTGATCTGTACAAATGTTTTGCTCTTCTCAGCAATCAGACTTATCATTAGCTCAACCTTTCTGTTTTTAAAAATTGAGGAGGGGAGACCGGGAAGGAAGACAACATTTGAAATGTAAATAAAATAACCAATAAAATAAATTGCACTTATTTTGAAAGGCCTCGTAGTGCATACCTTTAATGCCGTCGCTCAGAAAAGAGAGGCAGATAGACCTCTAAACTCTAGGCCGGTCTAGTCTACATAGCAAGTTCAAGGTCAGCCAGGCTAGAATGTGACAGACACACACACACACATACACCCAACACAAACTTACATGTAAACACACAAACATACAAACACTTAAAAGGTGCGCATGCACATTTGTGGAGATCAGAGGGCAGTCAGTCCTGGCAGCAAGTGCCTTTACCTGTCAACCATCTCACTGGCCTACCTAAGGATTTAGTTTCAAATGACTGCTCATCATCTTGAAACAATGCGCTGGCACCATTCTCTATGCTGCTGACCCTAAGGGTGGAATCCCTAAACTCCATCGTTGTGTTCACTGAAGTACACTAACGACAAAAAGGAGGTGGGGGGCGGGGGGGGGGAGTTGGCAAGGTACATTAACTTTCACTGACATCTTCGGGAAAGAAACAGAAAGTCATCCTATACATTAGAATGATGGCCTCGGTGCGACTCTAAGACAGTTTCAGAAGGGCAACTGGATTTGGAGTGCGGGGATGGCCGAGCCCGGTGACAGACAGGTCTGGCATCTTCCTAAGAGACCCGGGAGCGCCGGGACTGTGGGCACGGCCAGCGAGCAGAGCTTGGACCGCGCCTGGCGACGGGCGACTCCGCCGCGTCCCGCAGCGCGGCCCCGGCCATGCAGCTCCCCGCGCCCCTCCCCTCGGCTCCCCGCACAGCCTCTCCCGCCCCTCCCCACCCGGCTCCCTCAAGTCTCCACGAACGGAAATGGGAGTCACAGCGCCGGGGACCAGCGGAAACAAAACACAGAGGCGGCCGCGGGGGGGCCGCGGCGGGGGAAAGCCCCGGAACCAGGCCGGCCGCGCGGGCCCGCGCTCCCCGCCAGCCCGCGGCCGCACTCACCAGCTCCGGAATCCGCCCCGTGGCCCTCGCCCGCGCTCCAGAGCCGGCTGGGAACGGCGGCGGCGCGGGCTCCAGGTACAGCGCCTCTCTGGGTAAGCCGCGCCGCTCCCGCGAGTAGCAGTGTGAGGCCCCGGGGCCCTTCCCACGGAATCGGCGCTAAGGAACCCCAGCCCCTCTCCCGCCTCCCAGGCACCCCTGGGCCTGGAACTACAACTCCCAGAAGGCTGCGCGACATGAACGCCCGCGACAACGGAGGCTCACGAGGCACAAACGCCCCAAGCCGCTTTGTTTTACGCGCTCCTTTTACTCCACACTACATCCACCTCCCCAACCCCAAGGATCAGGACGCTGACTCCTAAGGGAGCTTGAACTAGGGAACAGGCCAAAGTACGCATGCGTACAGTACAGTGTTTCCAAGAGGGAAAAGGCGGTAAAGTTGAGTGTAGGAAAGATGGCGGGGTCTTAGCTGAGGGACCCGGAAGCAGTTACCCTCCACTTCCTCCTCCTGTTTGGCTTCTGTCTCACCTAGAGGCGTCCGGTCGCAGACTCTCTTCGAGGCGCTTCCTGTCCGGTGAGCGTCGAACGACTGAAGCCGTGGCCCATAGTGCATTGCGATGGCGGGTAGGCGTGTGTAGGCGGAGCCAGGGCCGGAAGTAGAACGGTGGCGGCGGCGGTGACTCTGGCAGCTCGGGACTCAGTGCAAGGTGACTGGGAGGGTAACTAGGCTAGGTTCGCCTCTTGGGATTGCGATTCTGGGTTTCTTCACGAGGAAAGGACTGCCCATCACCTTTGCCCTAGTAGGAGAGCGCAGCCCTGTGTCCTTGGCACCTTCATGGCCTGGCCTGGGGTCACTGGTGACCTCGGCCCTGCTGGGTATTAAAGTTTGCCTTACACCCAATAACTAAGACCGTTAATACTCTTTTGAGAGCACAACAGGCCAACACGAAAGGCGAAAGAGGAAAGGCGGGGTGGCGTGCCTGCAGCCCGCCTGGGGCAACCCAAGGTCACGGCACTCCAGAGAAGCTTCTGAATTATGCAGGAGTGAGTCGTGCCTCCTAAGACAGAAAAGGGCAGTGGTGATATCCTAAAAGTTTATATCCTATCTAGAAACTATGCAGCTACCAGCTTTGTCGATTGACTTTATGATTAGATTCACAGGCAGCAAACGGACTAGCTTTTGGCAGGTCTGGTCAGTCAACCACTATAAATAGAACCATGCTCCTTCCCAAAGCAACAGCTGTGTTTGAACCTTGATATTTTTACCCCCATGCTTTCCCCAATATTTTTAATATCAAGACCCCTGAGAAGCAGCTAGCTAGCACCAGATATTAATTCAGTACAGAATTTGTCACAGATGGTGTTTTACACTTATAACATTTGTCTTCTGTGTGATAGTGAACAGATCACATAATTTCATTTGAAAAAGTGAAAGGCAGTAAAAGAGAAACAAGAAGTTTGGTAAAAGATTATGTGTTTATTGTTTGGACGATTGAGTAGGATTTAGGAGATGAATATACATGTATATTTAGGGTTCAGGAAATATGATAAACTAGAAATTTGTATTGGAAATCATTGTTTTGATCATGAAAAGTGAAAATGTATTTTGCCTGTCTTGTAGAAGAAATAGTCTTTGTAGCTAGATGAGGAGCAGGTTGACTGTAGAATGTTAGGTAATAATAATCTTCTTTAGACATGTTTTTAATCATTTATAAGAGAGACTGAAAGAACACCTTTCCCCAACACTTTAGAGAGTATTTCGTAAGTGGGCAATATGGAAGTATTTTGCAATATTTTTCGGGCTAAAGAAGTATTGCTACCTTACTGATATGTCTTAAGTGTGCTGAGTGATGTTTTCTTATATAAAGTCTTGTTTATTTGCTTGTAGCTCTTTGTCTTGTATAATTCTCTGGTAGATTATGAATGACATATTGATGTCACTATTGACACTTTAGATAACTCTTCAAAATGAGAATAGGAAGGATTGCTATTTTTCATGTTGTAGGGAGTATAGCACTGTGCCCCGTCTCTACCCATTATAGGCCACCTTCATTCAACGTATTCAGGACAGACAAAATTATCTTCAGGCAACAAATGTGCCCTTGGAGAGACAATTACACACTCTCTCCCCTCACATATATTAAATAATCATTATGCCAGTCAGCAGGCTTATAGTTAGTGATTCTTGAACTATTAGTGGTAAAGGACCACTGAGACCCTTTTATGCACTTCTGTCGTCCATCTGTCTGTCTGTTTGTCTGTCTGTCTATCTATCTATCTATCTATCTACCTATGTCTGTTTATTTGGGTGTGCATATATATATGGACACTTCTGTATGTGTTTCTCCGATAGCCAGGGTCAGCCTCCACTGTTAATCTTTGGGTACCATGCACATTGCCTTTTGAGACAGTCAGTCAGTATCCAAGATCTTGCCAAAAAGACTAGGTTGCCAAGTGAGCACCAGAGATTTGCCTTTTTCTGCCTCCCCAGTGCTGGCATCATAAGTTTGATATCAATCCTGGCTTTAAAATCAAAATGGAACAAAACTCCTTGGTTCTGGGAATCAAACACTACCCTTCTATCACCACTTTTTAAATTGTTGATATTACTAAATTCAAGAAAAATTACTTTGTCAAATAAACGTAAAGATTTTAAAATTCTTGTCCATACTTTCTCTGTTAATATGAACTGGTAGCAGTATGCTCACTACCTTGGTTTTCTCTCAGTTTAGTAGAAGTAAGGTGTCAGCAGGCAGATAGATTCTTGGTGAGAGTGTGGGAAGCATGTTGGCATAGCAGGATTTCCTCAGGTTTGAGTGGCCCTTTATCACTGACATTCTGAGAAGCCTTGAGTGTAAGTCACTCACTGTAAGTACTATAGAACAACGGTTATTATAGATGTGCACTGGGAGAAGGGGTTGTTTGATTTCTAGGGTACGCTGATTGTCTAATGAAATGTTATTCATTGCAGTGTGGCTCTTCTATTGCTATTTCACTAGAGTTTGGTGACCCTTTCCATAAGCTGAGTCTAGATGGGAAGAAATTTCTCATCTAAGTTTCAGCTTCTCTATCTCTTCCTTTCGACCTCCTGCTTGACTATATTTTCGTAATTTGGAATACTTTTGATTTTGATCTTTAAATTTCTACTTTACTCAGATCTCAACAAGAATTATCCTCCCCTTTAATGTATTTATCAATGTTTTGGGCTAGAAAATGTTTTAACTTCAAGGGTCTGAGGAGTAGAGAGGCTTTAAGCTCAATGTTTAAACTTTTGACCTAGACCCTCAGTAAACTCTTTGTCTGATAAGCTTGTGTCATCTGCTCTCTCTGTTGCTGCAGGGCTCACTAGGCCTTGTAGCTGTTTTCTTTTGGAAGCTGATTGGCTACAGTGTTAAGTAGCTAGGATCCTGAGTTTTTACCAGGCAAAGCCGTTTTCCTTCCTGTGAGCCTATGAAGTGGAAACTTCCAGCCTCTCACTCCTGGCTAAGGCAACTGTCTTGACTCCCTTTGTCGCTTTAAGAAGTCATGGAAACTGGCACAGTATATGCAGTTTGTCTTTTCCTGCTGGTGACAAGCAATATTCTTAAAGAGCTTCACCTCACTGTTTCCTCAGGTCCGAGATTAAGATCATAGGAGAAAAAAGCACTACTCCATATTATGTGTTTTCTCTTTCCTTTTAACTCTAGTAGACCTCTCAGGTCCCAGGGCCTCTTGGTAAAAAGGAAAGACCTTGTAATGAATGGGTTACATGACTGGCCAGACATAACTTGAGTTCTGGTGTAATTTAGTGCTGGAACCTAATTCTATGAATTAGGTTCTCAGCACATGATATATTTAAGGTGTTTTATGAAAAGCACATTAACTTCTTATGCTTCTCTAGTACCAGAGACTCAGCCATGATTCTTCAGAGGATCTTCAGGCTCTCCTCTGTCCTTCGGTCAGCAGTCTCTGTGCATTTGAGGAGAAACATTGGTGTTACAGCTGTGGCCTTTAAGGAACTTGATCCTGTACAGAAACTCTTCGTGGACAAGATAAGAGAGTACAAATCAAAGCGACAGTAAGTGGGTAGATGAAGAAGCACATTGTGAATGTAAATGTTCAGAGCATGTAAATTTCAAGATCTAAGTCCTAACTGTATCTTCTTCATAAAAGCTCCAAGGGACAATTCCAGTAAGTCTTGTCATTTGAAGTATAGGCACAATTATGTCATGACAATGAAATAAGTCACAGAAGTATGCAGGATCTTGAAATCATTTAGTAGCTATTTAAGAAAATTAAGTACCTTAGACATTGATTAGTTTAACATCATAAAATTAAGAATGATTGGGCAAGGCATGCAATCAGGATTTCACCTCGTTTTCAGCTTTTCTGTGATGTGATTTGAAAGATGTGTGTGAACGGCATTTTTCTCTTTAAGACTGTTTCCATGGTGATCTAAAAGACTCAAAAGTGGCATGAAGTAAAACTTGGGATAACAAGATTGCAGACTACATATTTGAGATGAATGTCCAATATAGCTATCATTTGATTTAACCTCTAAATCTTAGGAAAATAGTACACATTAGTTTATAATTCTTTTGTTTGGTCACCTGTCATTTACAAAGAACATTATGGTTAACTGATATGGGCCATGTTGTTCTTTTTCAAAATGCAGATTCTTAAATCTGATAGAAGTAGAAAGCTTATAGATAAATATAAACTAATCCGTGAGGTGCAGGGTGAGTGTTAGGGGAGTTGAATAAACACTCCCAACAGGAGACAGTTTGAAAGGCATTTTGGAAAAGTTCACTTTAGAGCTTTGAAGGCAGGGCTTGGCTCCGTCTGCCCTTTTGAGTGTCTCTTGGGCAGCTATAAATCATCTCTCCAGTATTTTAAAGGAAAGAATTTACTAATGATTTTGCTTGTTTTCAATCACCTTTGGAAGACACTCCTAGGACTCTATACCAGGTTAAAAATAGACTGGACAGGTAAATAGGAATAGGAGGGCTATATCTTTTAGGGTAGAAAAATTATGTCAGGTAAGGTATAAAAGCATAAAATTTGTTTAGAAGATTACATACCTTTTTTTTTTTTTTTTTTTTTGCTTTTGTTTTTCGAGACAGGGTTTCTCTGTGTAGCCCTGGCTGTCCTGGAACTCACTCTGTAGACCAGGCTGGCCTCGAACTCAGAAATCTGCCTGCCTCTGCCTCCCAAGTGCTGGGATTAAAGGCGTGCGCCACCACTGCCCGGCCAAGATTACATACTTTTGAGTCCAGAGGTATATGATACAGGAGGAGTATGCTCAATTTTAGGTATTAACTTTGTAGATGATGATGTCGAGTTACAATGTTATTCTGGTGTTATATGTCAGCCTGACAAAAGTCAACTGAGAGGTAGTCTCAGTTGAGAAAATGTGTCCATAAGCTATGACCATAAGCCAGCTTGTAGGCCATTTTCTAAATCAGTAATTGATATGGAAGGGCTCAGACCATTGGAGGAACTCCAGGACTGGAAGTCATGTGGTCAATGAGAAAGCAGACTGAGCCAGCCTTGTGGAATAAAGACGGTAACAGCACCCTTCCATGTCCTCTTCATCAGCTCCTGCCATCAGGTTCCTAGCTGCCTGGATCCCTGTTCTCACTTTCTCTGATGATGAACAGTGTATGGAAGCTTAAAGCAAATTCAACCTTTTCCTCCCCATGCTGCTGTGCTCATGGAGTTTCATCATAACAGTAGTAACCCTAACTAAGACAAATGTCAAAGATTGAACCCACCTGGATTGAAGTGTCAATGCCAAATAATTTTGGAGCTCTTTAAAGGTAGCTAACCAGGCAATCATTTAACGTCTTGAGGACCTGGAAGATGGTTCAGTTGGTAAAGTGCTTGCTGCATAATAAAGAAGGACCAGAGTTAGCATCCCCAGTACCAGTGTAAAGAGCTGGATGCAGGAGCCACAGCACCATTTGCCCAGTCTGATAAGTACCATGAGGTCTTTCTGGCCAGCCAGTTTAGCCAGTTCATGGGCCCAAGCTCAATAGGAAACAGTGTCTCTGAAAGTGAGGTAGAGAGATAGAAAGAGATAGATAAAGGCTCTAGATACCCTCATTGACCTCTCGTGTTCACACATGTATACAATACACAGCTTCAGAAATCATATATTTTTAATGATTAACTCTTATCTCCTATTTAATGTGTATGTTTTGCCTCTCTCTCTCTCTCTTTCTCTCTCTCTCTCTCTCTCTCTCTCTCTCTCTGTGTGTGTGTGTGTGTGTGTGTGTGTGTGTGTGTGTGTGTTTAAGTTCATGTCAGCATACCACTTGTTTGCCTAGTAGCTGTAAAGGTCAGAAGAGTGTTAGGTTCCCCGGAAGTGGTGTTATGCAGAGTTGTGAGCACACTATGTGGGTAATGGGAGCAGAGCACTAAGTGTTCCAAGTGCTGGGGCCATCTCCAGCCCCTTGTTCATTTTATTATTTAGCAGCCCCCAGGCAGGGTTTGGGTGGGGAATTTTTCTTTTATTGGTTTAAGATTTTTCTTTTCTAATCTGAACTGCATCATTTTCCATATACTGCAACTCAGATCCTGAGAACAATCTGATTAGTAAATGTCTTTGATGCTAACAAACCTTAAGGGTTAGAGATTTGTTTGAAGTTACCTCATCTCTGAAACCTTATTCTAAAATAATTTGAATTGAGATGCAAATAGAATAGTCATTTTTCTAGCCTTTTCATTTCCCCAACGTGTGTACCTTATTAAGACGTGATGATAAAGAGTAGTTTTAGGTTTTTTGTTTGATTGGTTGGTTTCATTTTAACTAGGGCATAATTCATTTTCTTTGTTTCATTGTACACTAGGGCATCTGCAGGACCTGTTGATGCTGGCCCAGAGTATCAGCAAGACCTGGACAGAGAGCTGTATAAGCTCAGACAAATGTTTGGGAAAGGAGAGATGGACAAGTTCCCTACCTTCAACTTTGAAGGTAAGTCTGCCTTGTCACAGACGAAATGTCAGGGTTAGTGTAGGTGGAGAGTATGTCTGCTTTTCTCTAGAGCTAGGACTTTGCTCCTGTTAATGCCCTGTCACTCATCCTTAAGAGGTTTTGAGGGTGTTTGAAAGTTAAATGACAGTTACATGTGAAGTTAGAAAGCACTCGGATCACTGTTGGTGAATTATGAGACCTTTCTCATTTGATTGGTCTAGTTATGCAGCACATATATGTAACATAGATTAATAAAGACCTCAATCACAGAAGGTATTGGAAGTTTATCAACTGTTGTGTTTCTCTGCACATGTTTAAAAACAGATGTTTTTTTTAAAAAATCTTAAAATTGGCAAATTTCAGCATGGTACCTAATCTTATTATTGCAGTATGACTAAGCCTAAAATGTTTCCCTCTTTTTAGATCCCAAATTTGAAGTCATCGACAAACCCCAGTCCTGAGGAACATATAAAATCCATGCGGTAATTTGTCATGAATTAGTTGTACAACTAATCTAAAGAATTCAAATAAACATGCATTTCACAGTTATCAAATGTCCTTTAAATTCTTTGGTGATAGGTAGTGTGTGCCTAGCAGTGCTTTGTTTCTGTTGTTTCTGAATCCTTTCATTCTGGTAGAATGAACCAGCTGGAGATGTTGGGTTAAACTGGATAAAAGTGTCTTCTCCCTAACTAGACTGTTCCCAGTGTGCAGTGCTGTCCTCTTTAATAGTGGAGATCATCACCTAAGAGACTGTGTGCTGGGAAGGAAGGATATTATATTTATCTTCTTTTTTATTTTATTTTTACTTATTTATTATGCTTGCAGCAGTCTTCTGCATGTATGCCTGATTGAAGGAGTGGTTTTTATATCCTTTGTTGTCAGGAGCCATAATAGGACAAGCTAATAACTAGCAGGTGATCATCCTGAAATGGCTTGCCTTGGATTATTATATAATCTGCAACAAGTGAGCCCTTATTCAGCAAGGCTGTGAGGGACTTATTTTAGGAAAGATTCCTGCTATTAATAAGCTTTTTCTATTATCATTAAATATAACAATCACTAAGTAATAGCACACCTTTTGGAGCAGATCTCTGCAGACCCATGAAGATGTATTGTCTTGTAGTGATGCTATATAGACAAGTAAGTCTATAATATAATAAGGCTTCTTAAGTCTTAATGATGATCCTATAAGAATTTCTAAAATTATATCAATGATTATTAAGCTCTTTTATAACATGACCGCTATTAGGTCCCTTTCTGATAGTCAAAACTGCAATGAGAACTCTGCCAGTCTCCCAAGTGTCATCAGTTAATTGCACTTTTACGGACTGCAGGAGGGAGACTAGAAATCTCAAGGTAACACTCTTCAAGTAACAAAGGGATATTCATACCCAGTTCAGTCATCATTTCTGTAGAAGATGGTACACTTCAGTTACTGAGCATCAGAAGAGTCCTGTTAACACAGTTACATAAGCCAGTCTTCATGAATATAATTTATTTCTTTGCTATGTATTATCTTGACATCTAGAAAGACACATTTTGGATCTTCAGTTACTTTAGATGATTCAGTGGTTTGAATTCAACTCAATGAATGCTTTTGGAAGGAAAAGTCAGTTTTAAAATGAGTAAAATGAGATAGTATCATGTTCCTGTAATCAAAGCAATCGGGACTTGAAGACAAGAGCATAAGGCTGGAGAGATGCCGTTCCATGGTTTCAGAGGACTTGAGTTTGATTCCCAGCACTTACATGGCCGCTTACCACCATCTGGAACTCCATTTCCAGGGGATCTAATTTCCTCTCCTGATGTCTAGGGGCACCAGACACCCATGTGGTGCAGACACATGTAAGCAAACCACCCATACATAAAAATGAATTGTATGGAAATGGACAACTAATTGCTAAAAGGGAAAATAATTCTTGTCCATCTTTAGTTCATGAAGTAATAATTCATAGACCACAAACTGTGTTGTATCAGAATGCAATGTTTTATTAATATTCTAAGTTGATGCTTACATTTAATCATTCTTTGTGCTTCACAGGTATTCAGCATTTTTAGAAACTTTTTGTGTCAGATACTATTAAATACCTTAGGGTTTATGAAGACCTGTACAACATAGGTCTTTTCTCAGGTTTTCAGGTTGGTAGAGATGTCATATATATACCTACCTGTACTATAACACAGAAATCAATAAATACCACAAAAGAATCAAATGCCACCGGAATTCAGAGACAAAACTTACAGCTGGAAAATGGGAGAAGGCTGTCCCACAGAGAGTTGAATTTGACTTGTCTGTCAGGAGTAAATAGGATTTCCATAGCTTGTGATGAGGACTAACAGTCCAGGGAAGTATTACAAATGTATCCAAAAAGGCAGACTAAATTGTAAGGACAGAGTTCAGTCTGCTGAATAATAAGAGAACAAAAGAAAGTGGGTTGTGGGTTGGTTGTGTATAAAATTCTGTTGTATCTTTTTGTTTTAAATGCTGAAGTTTGACAAAGATAGATTTGGGAACCAGGGTGGGTGGGATGGGTGACCTAGAGGTTACTAAGGATGAAGAGAAGGTGTTGAGAACTGGAGAATGTAAAATGAAGGAAAAGTAGACCCCAACTCCTCCAGTAACAGCACTGCAAACCTGAGCAGTCGTTGACTGCAAAACGACAGGCTCCCCTTCGTAATGTCTTGGAAGAGAAGTGAGATTTTGCACTCCCTTATCCTCAGCCTCTGACATCACAAAACATCCAGTAAGTAGTTTACCCTTTTTATTTTCTGACTAGAGGTTGGCAGTTATCCAAGCTGAGAGACAAGGGCGACTGATTTTAAACTGCTAGAGGGGCCTCACAGCTGCAGGTACGAGGGAGGGAGGAGTTTCCTGGGTTTTACTGAACAATAGGTGAGTGACTTCCCCCCTCTGTTGGATGGGACTAAAAAGTTGAGCTGTGCATAGCTATTTTTGTATCGTGAACTTTAATCAAACAAAGTGAGTTGTAGAATGAAGGAAGTTCTTTGTAGAGTTGTATTGTAAAATAAACATCCAGGCTTAGCTAAGTTATCCCCTATCCGGACTAAAAATAAGATGAAGCTAGTTACAACAGCGACAATACTAAAGCAAAACTTTCTCTCATAGTTTCTAGACCCTTATTACACTTTCACTGTGGAAAAATAAAATCAACATGTTCTAGAAACTACAATTAGATGTTAACACAATGTTAGAGTTCAAGTCTTAGAAAACAGCAGACAAGTCTTCATGGCAGTGACTCTCAGACAGACTTAATAACTAGAAGGTTAGTGTGCAGTTAGGTCCTTTGTGTAGAAGAAAGCATTCTTCATACGATGATTTCTGTGTAGCTGTATACAGTAGTTAAGAATGTATAGTAGATATTTGGCACAGATTTTATTAGATGTTTACACTGCATAAAATGAACCTTCAGTCTTCAGTGTCTTAAAAGGAAGCTTTTCATCTACTAGTGAAGGTAAGGCACTACGTAATTGTCATCTCACGATGTGGATTTGTGTCATTTAAGTTGATGCAGTTGGTCTTGTGATACTATTTGGGCCTAAAGAGGCATCCTTGAGAGTTGTACGTCTACTTGGCACTGCAGAAGGATAGCATTCCTCCTACCAGAGCAAATCTCATAGTCATGGCATAGGCAACATTTATCCTGATTTCTTGTACACCACAGGTGTTTGTCATTTGCTACCAGAAGCAAGGAGCTTGGATCTGTGGGCAAATCCCAGCTACATCACTGACACACGTGTACTCTACACTGTGTGACAGAGTTGAGTGGTTGTAACAAGAACCATGTGGGTTGAATTATGTACTATCTTGTTCTGAGTAGCTTGCTGGCTATATTAAGTATGAGTCTGACCTTGAGGGCTGAGGCATTTTACACAAGTCAGCCCTTTGGAAAGGTGTCTACTGATTAAGAAGGATTCAAGGCCACAAAGTTAAAGGGGAGCAGTATGGCAGTGGGCATCACCCTGGTTACCAGATCACTACGAGGTACTCACTGACCACTTCGCCTGTTTGCTTATCATGAGAATCCTGAGAATCTGCTTTGCCTTTTGGGTAGAAAGTTAACTTGACCATGTTCAAAGCTGATAAAGGGAGTAAATAACCTTTCATGCTTTTTTACCCAGAACTAGACATCTCCAGTTACGTGTCTGTGTGTGTGTGTGTGTGTGTGTGTGTGTGTGTGTGTGTGTGTGTAAACCAGTCCCCAACAGGACTGGTTTTCCTGTTGAGCCCTGGGAATTTCATATTCTGACACTAGCTGGTTGGTGGCCTTTGTGGATAACCAGTTCAGAAGACATTAGACCCCTGTCTCATTTCAGCCATAGTTTCTCCTGTACCTTTGCTGGATCACAGTCAAAATGAGCTTGTTTCATCTACCTTTTACTTTTGGGGCAAATGCTTCTCTCCCCTATGCCCCTGTTCCATCATAAACAGATTGAAAACCCTTTATCTTCACCAGGGAGGAACTAGCCCAGTTCAGAATTGCTTTTAGGGACAGATAAAAGGTGTCTGTGGAGTTGTGTAGGTTCTAGTAGTGCACTCTGATGTCCAGGTCACTGAGCCTCTCCAAAAGCCTCTGAGGAAATCGCAATAGCAGCTCCCTTCATGTTGGCTTTTGGTTCTGAAAAGTGAAAGAAAATATAAAAGTGCAAACCCTTAGACATGAACTCAGCCCTGGGATTCCCTTACAGAGATACAGAGACACAGGACAATAGAACCCAGATTATTTAGAGGTAATAAGAGGATTCTGGTAGGAATTTTGCAAACAGAGTTTCTATTCATTAGAGTATTTCCTGAACACATAAGCCATTCTTGCATGGAGAGAGCACGAACAGTGTATTCTTGCCTCTTGGATTATTAGCTTTACAGTCAGTATGATACAGTCAGCTTCAAAAATGACATTCATTTGCATTTCAGAAAGTCAGAATATTACCAGACATTTCACTTTAGGTCAGACACAAGATGCCAGATTGTATTTTAGCGATGGCAAGAACATTTTGCTTAAAATACTTCTTGTGAGTTATAGGTCATAAAAACTATGATGAATTCCCACTTTCATTTCTTCATCCACCTCTTTGCAAATGTAAGACAAAGGAGGGTTTTACAATATTTTAATAACTTGTGTGACAACTGGTTTTGGTGCATCTCAAAAGTAGAATTCTTTTAAATTATAAAGGATTTTGTGTGCTTGAAATCCTAGAAAAAAAAAAAGGAAAAAAAAATACGTTTAAAGATAACATGCTAAATGACATTTAAATTCATTCATATAAATCTTATGAATATCAGACTGAGATTTTTCAAGTTCCAGTCAGTATATACCTAACTAAATCTAATTTTTTGGACAGTTAAGTAAATGCTAGAAGCCAAGAAACGTGAACTTTGCTGAAAATAAAGAACTTGGGTTGAAGTTAGAGCCAGGAGAATTTGGCTTGCTCCAAGCTAGTGTGCTACGGCTGCTCACTGATAATATGTGCTCAGGGTAACACAGCAGTGTAGCCCAACACTGAACTGGGAAACCTGACTGCAAAAGAAAGCTGAACTAGAGACGTGTATGCAGCTGATGAGGGCTACTGAGAGGTAAAAAAGAAACATTTATTTTCCTTTTAATTCAGAGACAAGATCCCTTTTATTGTTTGATAGAATTATTTTTATTCCGGTCTTTAAGGCTTTTTCTGTAAATTGTAGAAGATAAGATGTGCTATTTGTCCCCTAATTTAAGAGCATGCTCAGCATAGTCAACTACAAAATTCGGTAACTATAGTCATAGATCCTAAAGTACGTAATTTAAAATAACTTATGGGGCAGGAGGTTAAAGAGCAGTAATAAGCAGGTGTGGAATACTAGCGTGTGTAAGAATCACTTAAGTGTTTTAAGTACTGACACCTGAGGTCTGCTCTAAGACGTCTGAGTATCCCTTACCTAAAGAACTAAGGAGTTCTAGGAGTTCTTCCTCAGGAAAGGATTTAAGCCTATGAGAATGTTGGATGTCCCTCCTCTATTACCAAAAAGTAGTCCAGCTGGTCCAAATGATGTTTGCCAAGCAATCTTAACTAGATGATAATTTCCTTCTAAGGGTTTTGAAATGCTCTTTTTCAGCAGTAACAGATGATATATCTCTAACATGTCCAAGTGCTTGGAATAACCAAAGGCAAGTTCTATAAACAGAGCATGCTGGGAGCCCTCTACTGGGCCAGGCTGGTCCCCACCTTTGCCGGTGTTAGAATGTGAGAACATATCCCTTAGTTTCCTCAGCTAGCAAGAATGGCTGCGAATGCCAGACTCTGTCACATTAAAGAGGTAGGTTTAGAGCCTAACACCCTCAAACAGAAAGGATACAATAAAAAGACCATCCAGTAATTGCTCTGCAAATGTCATATATCCTCATGGTGTCAACCCAGACGGAAAGGAGGCTAACATTTACCTAGATTTTTTGATGTACCAGTAGCAGACACCAGTCTAAAGTGTATTAAAAATGAGGTCACAATATCACATATTTGCCTCACTTCCCTGCCACAGTCCCTAAATGTCCTATTTAATAAACATGCTTCAATAGTACTCACATTTTCATTCATTGTAGTGGCTTTAGATTCCGGACTCCCCTTCCTGTGTGTAGAACACAAAGACAACATTTACTACATTATCCCTTCCAATCCTGGTACCCATCCTTACTCAGTAGGACTGCCTTAGCCAGGCAGGAAGAAAAACCAGCAACCCAAAGTGAATTCCTGACACTTATAGACAGTATCCAGGGAAGCCATGCAACAAAGTACAGGTTTATGTCAAACCTTGAGCAACAAAATGTCGTCTAAGACCAACAGGTTCTTTTCTTTTCTTTTTTTTTTTTTTTTTTTGTGGAATACACACACAAGAGACTTATTTTCAATCTAATATAGTAACATTAAATATTTTAAAAGTTTGATCATTATCATCTGAAGTTTCACTTGTTTTGTGTATTGAACATGTTTCTAGTAGAAACTTAATGCATTTGAAAACTATAGATGTCGTGAATGGACATAAGGTGTAAGACAATAAATTGCTCCTTCCTGGATTATAAAGATTCCTGCCTAATTTGACAGAGGCTCAAATTAAGAGAGTATACATCTCCCTCACTGTTTATTTAAGATCATATGTCACTCTGCTCAAAACCCTCAATCACTTCACATCTTAATAAAAAATTGAAGTGCTCACAATTGCCTGGGGCTGGGCTGGGATTGGGTAGTGGCTACATGTCCAGGCTGCTCCATTCTAAATGGCCTTGCCTCTTGGCTAATCCTGATATCTCAGACTTTATCTTGTACTTGCACTAGGATATCATGAGATCCAGACACCAGGGTTGAGGCAGGCATCTGGGAATAGGAAGTCATTGACAAGATGAGTCTTCAAAGGGTATAAGGGAAGCCATGGCAGCCGGGAAGGAGGCATATGGAAAGGGGATCTGCCATGCCTATGTGGAAAGAGCTCAGTCATAGATCCAATGCAACAGAACCGGGGCTTTGATGACCTTATCCATGTCTTGTGCATGACTGCAACATTTTTATCATCAATTAAGGGGATAGAGAGGTGTCTCGGTGGTATAGAGCACTTGATCTTGCAGAGAACCAGAGTTCAGCTGCCAGTGCCATGTAGTGGCTCACAACTGTCTGTAATTCCAACTTCTGGAGGTCTGACACCTCTTCTAGTCTGCATGGGTACTGTATGCACTTGGTACACAAACATACATTCAAGCAAAACACTCAGACACTTAAATAAATTCCTCAAACTCCAGATTCATATGTATGCTATCAGTGACTATTTCTATTCAAGAGTCTAATAAGCTTGTCGAATACTGAAAGTTCAAGTGCTCTGCACATCTCTATTATCTCCTCTCCGAGACCTTGCTCCCAAAGCCACACCTTCTGATATCTTCCACATCCAGTAAATAGAGTTTATGTCCTTTGTAACCCTGAAGCCACCTCATGTTACTCCTTTCCTACCAGCCCAAATCCAGATCAGTTAGTTAGTTGCTGAAAATAAATCCACTATGCTGTACCCCATCAAGCACTCTGATGCCACCATGGTAGCATATTGTGTATGCCATGTTGTCTTGGCTCCCTTACTGTCATTTTCTAATTGATCTAACAGCTTTCACCTTTCCCCCCTTAAAGTTTATTCTTAACAGAGAAACCAAGGTGATCGTTAAAGATTTAAAAAGTTTAAAGCTGCTTACATCCCTTCCTGGACTTCCTGTGTTACTCAGAACCAGAGCCAAATGCCTCAAAATCTGGCAACATCTCCATATCGTCTGACTCCCAGTACTTCTGTGTGTTCCCTGCCTCTTTCCCACACAGCTCTAGGCACGATGCTCGTCTCAGATATGCCGGGCATCTTGACCTTGAGCTGTTTCATGTCTCTCTCTCCCTTCTACAAGAACACCATTGTGGATATCTCCTTGGCTGGCTTCTTCACTCAGTCTTAAGCAAACATCGCCTATGTCCTTTCTTGGCCATCTATTTAAAGTGACGGTCTCCACTCCCACTCTTCGCTCTTCACTCTTCATGTTCTCTGCTTTCTTACTTGTTCTGTTCTCCGTCACACTCTACAGTGTTCTTGCCACACTCTAGAGCGCTGCACAGCGTACAGGTTTAGTCGTTTAGTCATTTTCTGCTTAGTGCAATGGAAGCTCCACAATGATGCTAATTTTCATACTGATTCCAATATAGATTTTGTGGGTGTTTACCTTTTAGCTAATAGAGTGGCAGCACCTGGGGCGGTTAGGCGCGAAATTGATTACATTTCAGTTAAGTGTGAAAAATTACTAAGTGAAAGCTTATTTGAAAACTCTTAGTGATACATAGAAATGTGTTTTTAAAGTTGTACTATGGAAGTGTCCACAGTTAGAGATCATATGTCACCTCTTGTCATTTATAAGTAGGCCCCAGGACAGAGGTAGTATGTTTTCCTTGATGAAGCTGATTAACTTCTCACAGGATTTCTCTACACAAATAAACGACTTTTGCCATCAAACAGATGGTTAAAAACTAAAAGACAGGAAGAAAAGGTAAGTATTAAGAAAGAATACTTACTGGAAGGAAGTTTCTTCTGCAAAAGAACAGGTATATGTCATTAATGCAAGAATTCATATGCAGACCCATCTACAATGACTTTGGCTGATTTTCTTTTGAGTCTAACCTGTAATATTTGTACCTTCTAGATGAAAGTTTTTCTATATAAGGTCATACATACAGCACATGTTTGGGCTTTGAGGGCTCAGAGATAAAATCAGGGATACTTTGGAGCTGGTTATATAACCAAGAAGAAAACAAACTTTCAAAAATGTCATTAAAATTTAAAGTAAAATAATAATAAAGTCTCATCAGCTTATTAATGAAAAGAATAGGATTCTTTCAGTGTAGGGTTCACATTTCCTTGTCTCAATATAATGCTACTATTAAGTAATTACAAAATTGCCTTTATAAAAAAAAATGAGCTTATAGGCCCTAGAAAGCCAGGTAGGGAACTGAGCCTGGTGGTATAAACCTGGAATTTCATATACTTGGGAAGCTAAGGCAGGGTGATCATAAGTTCAAAGCCAGCCTGGGCAACTTAGTGAGACCCTGTCTCAAAATTTTAAAAAATTAAAAAAAAAAAAAAAGGCTGGCCTCCCATTCAAGTACTTACCAGGCCCATCCCTGCTTAGCTTCCGAGATCAGATGAGATGTGGCACATTCAGGGTGGTATAGCCAATAAATATAATAAGTACATAATATTTTTTTAAAAAAAAGACTGGCTGTGTTGTTTAGTAGCAGAGCAGTTAATGTCCTATGTTCATTCCTCAGTGCCAGAACAATTCGTCCCCAAAAGTGAAGAAAAACAGATATAAACTGGACTTGGCCAGAGGTTATAGTTTGCTAATGCTGATCCCAAACATAAGTTCAAAAATATGGTTCCCTTGGGCAGGTTTTCTGCCATATGAAAAAGGAAGTAATAATTGAAGCTAATGAACTCCTAATACCCATTTCAACTCTTTCAGTATTTTAAGAAATAACTTTAGTGACTCCTCATATAGAAATCATTAGGTATTTTTCCTAAATAGGTAAAAATGATAAGAATTGTATGATAATTTCATTTATACTTTCACTATTGACCAGCAGGGGGACACAGCTTGAGTCTATTGATTGAATAGGATAGGATAGGCCAGACTGGACTCTCTTTCACAAGAAACAGTTCACTCTTTTTCTTTCTTGATACAGGGTCTTAATTTGCAGACCATGTTAACTTTGAACTTACAACCCTATTGCCACAGCCTCTGTGCATGCTGTAATTCCACATATAAACTCCATGCCTAATAGCTACGCAGAAATCAATTTTCATGGAAACATTTTTGAAGTATAAATGCTAATATAGAAATGATGTATAATTACTTATAAATGATATTGTAAACTCCTTTTGATTTTATTTCAATATGAACCATTTTCTACCTAAATTCTAAAGCTGATACCACTCTTAAATGATGGCTCTAAAATGTCTTCATGCTATAATTTATTTCATTTAAAAATTCAACTTCATACCCTTTTGTTAGTACAGGAAGCTCTTGAGGTTTCATAAATTTAAACACTGGGAGTGAAGGCATATATTAAGAGAATAAAATGTTTAAATCTCAAAAGTTTACAGCAAACCAATTGCGTAATCAAATGTAGTTTGAAGTTACAAAAGTTCTAACCAAGAAGATCTAAAAGCCTCACCTGGAAGCATGTCTAATCCAGTAGGGTCTGTGCGTGCTCAACGGTTTTGTTTTGTAATTTTTTTGAAACAGGATCTCACTATATAGCCCAAACTTACTACTCTCATGACTCTATGCCACCCTCCAGTACTAGGATCATAGGCATATGCCAACACACTCAACTAGGTTTCTAGTTGTGGCTAGCAGGTTTCTTTATACTTACATTAAACTAGACATTCAATATTACACAGTTCTATACTGAAACATTTCACTAATAATTTATTTTAATAAAATTATTTATAAAATTAGAAAGTTGTGCCCATGGAAGATGTCTATTAAAGTTTACAATTTACCACTAAAAAAATAAAAAATAAAAATAAAATAAAATAAAATTAGAAAGTAATGCCTATCCTATAAGACATAATTGCTAACATAAAATATAAGGATCTCATATCATATGTTGATATACTATAAACATTTGTCTACATTGAGTGTCTTGTGCTGTTACACTCCATGGATGATTCTTACACATTCCATAGAGTTCCCACCTTGTCACAAGAAGGAAGCATTCTTTGGTTCCTGAGGTGTATCACAAGGCATATGCATGTTACTATGAACATTGTCTGTAGCACACTAGCAGTAAAAATACCCTCCAGAGTTGGTAGAACTTCATAGGAGAAACAATAGTTTTAAAGGAAATCTCTATATTCAGAAGATACCATGTATCTGAGAAGGATGAATTTAACTTACTTGAAAAGTAGCCTTTTCTCTGAGCATAGCATATACTAAGGCCACATACAGAAACCACGAAGGCCACCACAACAACAGCTGCAATGATGCCACTTATGTTGAGAACATCTGGAATGTGAAATAAAGCATGTGTGAATTCTTGTTAAGTAGATGGACAAATGCTATCATTAAATCCAACAGTCATAAAAACTCTCCTTGGTAGCTATGCTAATGATACTGTATGCTTCTGAAACCTACTTAACTAGTTAATTTCAATTCATGGCTCAAATTGATTGGAAATAGAACCAAGCTTTTACAAAATCTTAAATGTTAGGATTAGCAAGATGGTACAGTGGGTAAAGGTGCTTGCCATCTAGCCTGGACACGAGCTCAAGCCCTGGAACCCCCTCTTTGACATCTACTCATGCCTTTGGTTTGATCCCTAATGTTGCCGGTGGGAGGGGATATGCTCCAAAACTATTTCCTAGGAAAGACTAACGCTCTCATTCTCTCGATTCCAAAAGTCATTTTGTGAATACAATATATTGTAGTTGTGTTTTGAACAATCTAGATCCATAACTATTTCGTGTGTCTATTGGAAAACCTAGCCTGCAATTAGTATAAACTTAGTGTTTCAGAGTCTTGACACAGCCATTGTCAATAACTTTCTGACAGTGACCCAGATGGCTAACACTTACATAATGCTCACAGCACACAAGCTCTGCTGTGTTGCTATAGTGTAAGCCAAGGAGGAGTCTCTGCCACATGTAGCAAGTTGGTGGCAGCACTTTACGTGGGCCCTTAGCACTTAGCAGTGATTTGAAAGACAGATTTCTTAGAAAAGCATATTTTAAAACACATATTTGATAAATTAAAAACATCTGTATATATAGGCTAAGTTGTCTTGCCTTGATTAAAAGACAGACTGAAAACAACACTGTTACTTTATTTTTATGTTAAGCTCATTTTAAACATTTCTTCCAATGTGTCCATCCCCTTACTCCTTTACCCATCAAATACCTGACACTATTCACACACAAGTTTTTCTCAATTTCCTGTGCTTACCTACTTGCATTCGTTTCCCAGAACACCGGCGATGTCCAACAGAGTTACGGGCTTCACAGTAATATTCTCCACTGTCCATCTTGGAAATCATGTTGAATTGCTATTTGTATAAGGAAAAATAAACAGACTCCTAAGCTGTAAGTCTATGACTAGGCTCCTAGAATAAATAATGTCCTTGGAAGTTTGTCACCAAGTGGATCTGCCCTTTGGTAATGACCCAGAAATTTATATTTTTCTTGTGAATTGTGGTGTCTACCAGAACCTGCCAGGTCTTTGAGAGGTAAATAGATAAGCCTGTTTAATGTGGCAGACAAAGACAGGCATATCTGAGGAAATCTGTCTCCCTCTTCCTCCATTCCTCCTGGTACCTTCAACAGTATGCCACTATGTCGCCCAGGCTGGTCTCAAACCCTTGATCCTCACTCTTTTGTTGTCACAAAGCATCACAGGTATGTGGCCCCTCAGTCTCTGTAATTTCTGAGAAGTGCCATTCATAAAGGAAGACCTCCACTGTGGAAGGGCTAGTATCCTTTCTCAGTCACAGTGAGGTCACTGCAGGAGCAAACCACAAGCACTTGCTCCCCAGTGTCAGAGCTATGGCCAGGAAGTAGCTTGTGGCCCACGAAACCGCAGCTGATGTTTTTAGGATTGTAAATTATAGCAATTCCAGAGTACTTGAAAATTCTGAAAAGAAAAGTTCAACCCTCCTGGGCCATGGTCACACTTCCTTTAATTCCATCACTCAGAAAACCAAGACAAGCAGATATCTGTGAGTTTGAGAACAGCCAGGGCTACACAGAGAAATCCTATCTCAAAACAAAGTCAAAAACCCAACAACAAAAGTTCAACCCTCACTACCATATAATGAGAGGTAAGAGTTTGGTGTAAAACACTTCATAATTTGTACCAGTCGTTTTATACCCTTGGAGAGTTTCTGGAAGGAAAGAAGACCAGGAGGAAGCTGAGGGAAGGAGCTTGCTCCAGTTTAAGCTGCCCATGGGCATAAGGTGTCCTTACCACATACCCCAAGGGATGACTCCCTGAGGAGAGTGCATCCAGCACTTCAGACTTGCCTCAGGGCTTTTATCACCCACTCAGAAAAAAAATAAATCTGAAGAGTAAATATAGCTGCATGTGACAGCAGGTTTAGTGCCCAATTTCACAGTGTAAAATGGTTCGGACCTGCTGACTGCTCCTGAAGACTGGAAATGCTAGCACATGACCTGATTCTGAGGGCAGCACCCTCCACTCCTTCTTTTACTTAGCTACAGATGCAGTGAGCTTTCCTGGTCATCAGAAGATCTAGCTTTTGAATGACACTGCACTAGGATAAAGAATAAATGGAAATGACTTGCCTCTGTTTGAAAATTCCTAAGACTCGTTCATATTACCTTACCTATAAGAGGTTTTTTTTTTTTTCATAATACTTGTCGTGATTTTGCATTGCTGGAAACAAAATATTTAGAACCCAACTCGATATTATCTTGATTGGAAGCAAAAGGTTTAAAATGAATTGATCTGATTTTTTTTCCTCCCCTACCTCTACTCTGAAAAGTCACAGATGAAAAAAGTAAAAACAGTCCTGAAGTTTGAACAGCTTATATATGGAGCTAGATCCGTTATCTCTAGGAAAGGAAACAACTGGACAATCTGGGATAAATTTACAGATTAAGTAACAGATAGGTAGGTCACAGAGACGACAGTGAAGGCTCTGGATCCACAAGAAAGTTTAATGACTCAGACACCCTAATACGGTTTTCCTATGGTCATTGTTTCCACATTTAGCACTGAGCTTCAGGTATTTCCAACTGAATTTTTTGTGCATTTCCTCAGTGGTTAAAATTGAGATTGAGGTTGATGATTTTCCAGGACATAGAGGTAGGTAGCTCTAGAATCTAGGTGGATTACTGCCTAATCCATCATGGAAAAGGTTTGGCCTGCCCTGAGTACTGGTCACTCACTGTTGCTTAGCTCCCTGGGTTCCTAGTCCATCTTCTTACTTCCCACAGTAGTCTGTGCCATTGTTTCTTAGCACATGTGTCATTCTCTTTCCTGCTACCACCTCCACTCTCCACTTAGCCAGCAATGAGATTGATCTCCTGTTATGTATAATTTAAAGTTCTAATAACCTTTTTATCACAATGACAGATAGTAGTTTAATACCTGAAAGGACCTTACCAGAATTCCAGATTTTGTATTCATTGTGTACGAGCTGTTGTGTATGCCGCCTTTTGGATTCCCTAGCAAACTCGTGCCATCTTTAAACCATATGTACTCAGGGGCTGGATTTCCTTCTTTATCTTGACATCGTAGCTCCACAACACTGCCACTCATAACAGAAGTGGGTATTTCACATGAAGGAACAGCAGGAGCCACTGCACAGTGGAAGCCAGATAGTACAGATTATTCATTAGCTGAACACGAGTTTCAAAAGTCTGTATTGGGTGGACAACTGAGACACAGATGGGACGCTGTTCACTGGACATGTTTTCTTTTCTCTTAAGCACACAATATACCCCATTTTTACCCTTCTTACTGCCAGATAGGTTATATACATTAGTTTGGTCAAAAGAATATTTTAAAGTGATATGACCATTTTTGTATCTGACCTATTAACATTTCATGTATGCTTCATCTGATCACCATATCCTCGTCTACTACCGGAGTAGTTATCAGTATACTTGAACTTCAAAAGCCATGTATTGTCAGGCCAGTCATGTATTTTTCTGAGTCTCTTCATTTCATAAAGTAGGATATTATAGTTTGAGAATGACATATCCTCCATGGGTTGGCTCATGTGTTTGAACACCTGACCCGTAGCTGCTAGTGGTGTTTGGGGTGGTTGTAGAACACTAGTGAGGAAGTGTGTCACTGGGGACTCGCCTGGAGGTTTTTGGCCTAGTCCTGCTTTGGGTCCCTCTCTGCTACCTGGTCTGCCAAGATGTGAGCAAGCAGCCACATGGTCCCCCTTCCACAGATGAGCTGCTCCCGTCTCCATGGCTTCCCTACCACGCTGGACTTACATCCACTCCAAACGTGAGCCTTCCTTAAGTTGCTCCTTGTCATGTAGGTGGTCACAGAAATGAGAAAAGTGACTCATAACAAAAATTAGCACCAAGAACTGGAACCATTGCTGGTGGTCCCTGACCACATGGCTCATAAGCCGTAGGAACTGATTTGCAGGACGATAATAGAGTTTGGAGCTGTAGACTAAAGAAGTGCTACAATGCCACAAATGGAGCTTACTGGGTCATTCTGAAGAATGGGAATGGAAGGGTGAACAGTAAAGCCTGTGCTTTTTTAAGCCCTGGGGGTAGGGGTCAAGGACTTGAATTGAATCAGAAGTTAGATTAGAGGGCATTAGTATGACATATTGACAAAGAATCTGGCTTCTTTCATATTCCTGAAAACTGGGGTGAGACTGCGCTTTAAAGTAGTAGACCAAGTTGTTTGGCAGAGGAAATGTCAAGACAGCCTAGCATGCAAGCTGTTCATGGTAGTCACGGTAACTCCACTGATTCTTGACAGATTTACAAGGGAAAGGTAGAGAGATGTGAGTGTGAAGGTTAGCAAGGAGAGATGCACAGAGATGTTTAAACTGCAGGCAGGGAGGGAATGGGAGTTCAGCCAAAGCAGTTGTAATGGTTAAACGTGCTGGCACCCTGAAGGAAGAAAGGGTGCCTTCAAGGAAAACATTCAGGCACCAAATGGAGCTATCCCAGAAGAGAAACCACATGTGCCTCAGAAAACTGAACAATGGGGCCATCCAAAAGAAGAGCTGCCTGCTGTAACAATTCAAGTTCATGCAGAAAGAGCATTTCCTGAAAACACAGCCTCTAGGTATCATTTGGTAAAATAAGCATCAAGGGAAAAGTTTTTCCTGAGTTCAGTAGCAAAGGCATACAGAGGCCTCTTTATATCTATAAATCTGTGATCTGTGGTCCAATAAGGCCAGGACACATCTTGAGCAGGATACAGTTCTTGGCATTAGGCATTATGCCTATGCTGCTGGAATTTTTCTATGTTTTTTTTTGTTTGTTTTTTGTTTGTTTGTTTGGTTGGTTGGTTCTTTTTAGACATTCTGGTTGCAAGAGAAAGGCAGCAATACCAGCATCCCAGAGAGCTGCTGCAATATCTGTGTAGCATGTCAGATTCTGTGCACGGAGCTGCTATGTGAGCAGAGTGTGAAGCTGTGAAGGCAACGCCTGAGTTGTAGTGAAACCCTGGGATATTAGAATTGTACAAAGCTCTGGGCCTTCACTGAAAAATCATTCAGGCACCAAATGGAGCTATCCCAGAAGAGAAGCCACATGTGCCTCAGGAAATTGAACAATGGGGCTGTCCAAAGTCATTGAGCCAAGAAGATCCCACCAAGAGTTCCAGGTAGTAGGCATGGAGCTGAGGTGTTGGGTACTTTTCCTTCTGTCTTGGCCTTGCTTTTGGCCCAGCCTTTCCTTGCTATGCCCCATTATTCTCTTTTGGAATAGGAATGTTTTTATTTTGGACACTGCACTTTTAAATTTTGTTTCATAGGGGTTGACAGTTAAGCGATTGCCTTGAACAATTTAAGACTTCAGACTTTAGAACAGTGTTTGGACCATGAGACTAGTGATTTTTGAAGTTAGACTTAATGCATTTCCCCTTATTAAATATTCATGAGTGTTTGGCACTCAGGGGCAGAACAATAAGATTTGAATATGAAGTGACTCATGGACTCATGTGTCTGAACACTTGATCTCCAGCTGTTGATACTTTTGAAGAGATTGTGGAAACTTTAAGAAGTGAGATCTTTCATCTTATTATATTATAAAATACTTTTTAAATAAAGGAAAAAATAAGGTCTCATTGGAGAAAGTGGGTCTTAGAGACTTGAACTAAAACAGAATTTTAGTAGGTGAGGTAGTCTGAATAGGAATGGCCTCCTATTCACAGACTCACGTGTTTGAATGCTTGGCCCATAGAAAGTGGCATTATTGTGGCCTTGATGGAGTAGGTGTGAACTTGTTGGAGGAAGTGTGTCATTGTGGGGATGACCTTTGAGGTCTCCTATGCTTAAGGTACACCCAGTATGACACACAATCTCCTTCTGCTTCCTGTGGATTAAGATGTAGAACTCCTGGCTCCTTCTCTAGCTCCATGTCCACCTAAATGCTGCTGTGCTTTCCACCATGATGATCATGGACTGAACCTCTGAACCTGTGAGCCAGCCCTAATTAAATGCTTTCCTTTATAAAGAGTTGGATGATCATGATGTTTCTTCACATCAATAAATCCCTAACTAAGACCGTAGATAACTATTAATAATCTCCTGGAAAACTCAATACTGACAATGGTAGACAGAATACTGACAGTCCCACAATATTCCTATTTTCAGTATATATACATGGTCTCTCAGTAATTAAAATTATATTTATATATTATGTATAAAATTATATTTATAAAGTACTATGAGGAAATCTGGAAGATGTAATTAAGATTTCAAGTTCATTCTCTGTAATGTAGAGATGTGGATACAGCCACACAACATGATGGTTTTAATGATTTATGTATATTTAATGTGTATGAATGTTTTGCCTGTATGTATGTATATGCTCCAAATGCATGTAAACTTATGGAGACCAGAAGAGGGTAGCAGATCTTCAGGACCTTGAGTGACAGAAGTTTGTGAACCACCATGTAGAAGCTTGGAAGTGAACTTGGGCCAAATTGGGTCATCTGTAGGAGCATCAAGTGCTCCTAACCACTGCTGGCCCATTTCTCCAGTCCCTAGCATGGACTTTTTAAACGCAGAGTTCATGTTGGCTAATTACAGAAGGAAATGCCTAGTAATTCAAAGTACAAAAAGGATCCAGCAAGTCTCTGTTGTACTGAAGATGAAAGGGCAAGGTGACAGGGAACTTATGTAATACCATCTAGGCGACTGAAAAGCAAACAAAGAAAAGCCAAAATCTTTCGTTAGGAGTAGGGGATGAGGATGGGACAGCTGAAAGCCGTTAAGCATGTGCGGGTGCTTTACCCAGTACTTCTAGCATGACTGTATCTTCCTGCAGGTTCTGGCCTTGCTCAGTCGGAGCGCTGACTTCACAGCGGTACTCTCCAGCGTCATTTCTTGTAACATTTTTGATTCGTATGTTGAAATCTATCATCTCAGCACGGTCTTTAAAGTCACCTTTTTGGGGAAAAAATAGGATGATAACATTAGAAATAATCAAGCAACTGTCTATATAGTATCTTCTTCAAGTCCCTTAATTCAAAATTAAAACTTTTGTTTTCCTAGTAAAAACTTAAACTTTGAACTTACATATGCATATTATACATTCTCTAAGACATTTTAAAAACATCTCTTCCTCTGTGTCTTTGTCTCTGTCTCCCCCTTTGTCTCTCTCTGTCTCTCTCCCTCTCCCTCTTCCCCCCTCCCCCCCCTCTCTGAGACTATATAGCCCTGGCAGCTGGCCTGAAGCTCTCTAAGTAGACCAGGTTGGTCTTGAACTCAGAGATCACCTACTTCTGCCTCCTGAGTGCTGGGATTAAAGGTATGTACCACAATATCTGGCACCTTGCCACTTTTTGAATATCTACTTGTGCTTTCAAAAAATGAAGAGCTTGAACATATATATATGTGTGTGTGTGTGTGTGTGTGTGTGTGTGTGTGTGTGTGTGTGTATTTGTTGAACATATATATATGTATATATATATATATATATATGCATATATATTATATATACAGGTGGAAGGAGAGCCAACTCCTGCTAGTTATCCTATGCCATACATATCCCCATCCCCCAAAATAAATAAATGTAATATAAAATAAAATAAAAAATAAAATGGGGTTTTGTGTTATATGCAAGTGTCTGAACTGACAGCTGTAGAAAATTAAAGTGAAAATCACTGTACTATTAGCCATTTGAAACACATAGTCCTATCTGAATGGAATAGAATTAGATGACATAGTTCATTTATTTGATTTTTGATACAGAGTTTCACCACAAAGCTTTGAGTGTCCTACAACTCATTATATAGACCAGCTTGGCCTTGAACTCATAGAGCTCTAGCTTCCTCTACCTGAGGAGTGACTGGCATTAAAAACAGGTGTGTGGCCTTCAGTGGGTATGATGGTTTGAATGAGAAATGTCTCTCATGGGCTCACAACCTTGAACACTTGGCCTTGTGTTTTGGGGGGTTATCGAGCAGATAAGAGGTGGAGCCTTTCTAGAGGAAATGCATCACTGGACATGAGCCTTGGGGGACTATAGCTTCACCCCACTTCCTTTTGTACATCTCTGCTTTCTGTGTACAGATAAGAATGTGATCAGCAAGCTTTCGGCTCCAGCTGCTGCGCCTTCCCTGCTGTGATGGACTCTACTCCTCTGGAACTGTGAGCCGAAATAAGTGCTTTCTTCTTTAAGTTGCTTTTGCCATAGCATTTTATCACAGCGACAGGAAAGTTACCAATACACAACCTAATGATATATAGTTCATCCACCACTATCACATTTTAATTAGTAAATTATATAATTAACAAGAATAGAGAGTGAAAGACACGTACAAAAAGTGAAATGTACTTGCTAACAGTTATTTTTAGCTAGTGGTCTAACTCTCCAAGCTCCACTGTAACTAGTCATCCACAGTCCTAACTCTCCAGGCTTCTCAGTGCTAGGCTTGCTAGAAAGCAGAGAAATGGGAAAACAGGGTAAGGCTGTTATTGCTGAGCAGGAACCCTACATCCAGTCTCATACCTTTTGTTTGTTTGCTTTGTTCTGGTTTATTTTATTTTATTTTATTTTATTTTATTTTATTTTATTTTATTTTATTTTATTTTATTTTATTTTATTTTTGAGACAAGGTCTCTCTTTATAGTCCAGGATGTCCTGCTATGTTGACTTAAACTCACAGAGGGCATCCTCCTGTCTTTGTCAGTAGAGTGCTGAGATTAAAGGCGTGTACCACCATATCTGGCCCAATTTCAGATCAGTCTTTTTCTTTTTCTCCTTCTCCCAATAGTTTAACTTACTAATCCAGCAAAAATGATTATATTTTGTGTTAAACAACCACTGGTCCCAGGATTCGGGGGAATTCACCTCCTTTTGCTCTGTCTGGTGTTCATGGCTGTGGTATTTTAGACTCAGACACTACTCACTTCATCTCACACTTGCAGAAACACATTTTCAGTAATCAGTCCTCTCCTGTCCTCATTTCTGAGTTAAAAGATCTTGGCTGTCCTTGGTGTCTTCTCACTCTGGCCTCCTCCAGTCTACACGTTCTTACCTTGGAGAGCCTGTTGATAGTAGACCAAGGAGACACCCCGCCCCAGCTTCTTCCACTCAAGTCTGGAGGATGTGGTCCTCTTTGGGGTTTTACAAGCTAAAATAGCCTCTATGAACAATAGGAAAAATAGGTTTTTAATGGTTCCTATGAGTTTGCACCTTATTTAACTAAAAAACAAAAATTAAAACACCTTTAAATTACTTATTCTTTGAATTTCCATCCATCCACTCATTTCTACCCAGACACACAAACACATGCATAAATACATCATGTCAGTAGGTGCCATGTTGATTTAACCCAAAGATGAATTGGGCTCATGACAGCTCTTCTCTGCGATAATTATGTGGCATAATCCTGCTTCCTGTAGCTATGGAATCTGAGTCTTCACCATTGAAATGGGACAGTAACTCATAGAACCGTGAGTCCTGAAAAGTACAATATATGCAAAATGTACATGTCTAAGCACTGTTCGCGCTTTACAAACAGCAGCAGCATTAATTATTTACTTGTTCTTCTAAATCTCTGCATCTGAGGAGTCTACAGTTTGCTAGAAGATGCAGGTAAGAGAAGATAATTCTAGGCAAAAATTAACGGGCATCAAGAGAGGGGTCTAAGCCAGTGGTGGCACACACCTCATCAATTTGACTCCAGTGTGGCAAAGGTCACTTTTATTACAGTGAAATTACAATATTTCCATCATTTAAGAATCCCTGGAACCAACCCTGTCTCGAAAAAACCAAAAAAAAAAAAAAAAAGAATCCCTGGAACCTTTGAGGGAGTCACCCTTTTTGACTGTCTAAACAAGATGGCTAGGGGACAGGAGGCCAAGCAATGCTACTCCAAGCTGCCAGGCAGAAGCTCCAGCTATAAATAGTTTAGAAGTATGTTTCAACCAGGCTCCATGGAGTGGCAACTTCATATTTCTGAGTATTTTTTAACCATAAGGTTAACCATACCCTGTCTCGAACCCCCCCCCCAAAAAAAAGGTTAACCATAAGGTTTGACCTAAAACAAAACAAACAGAAAACCCCAAAGGAAAGTAAGGGGATGCTGAAGCAGTGAGCAGGAGGGTGTGGATGGGTGGAGGAGCACTCCCATACAGGCAAAGAGGGCAGGGAGGGCAGATGTGGGATGGGGGGTTGGTGGAGGGTAACCAGAAAGTGGGATATCATGGGGATGGGGGGTTGGTCGAGGGGGTAACCAGGAAGTGGAATATCATTTGAGATGTAAACGAATGCACTGATTAATAAAAATAAAAAGTAACAAATAAAATAACAACAATAACAACAACAAAAACAAAACAACAGCAACAATGGAAACAAAAACAGAAAAAAATAGAGGATCTTTCACTGAGAGAAAAATTAGGTTGAAATTGTTTCTCTATGTCTAAGTTTGATGTTTAAGAACATTTAATGCTACTTTTTAACAGTCCCAATTTTATATGCACAGTTATGGAAAAAAATGTCGATAGGCATATGTTTGAAACGTGTGTCACCATGGCAATGGCTCTATGGTAGACAAGGGGTCCTCGTTGTTGTTGTAGTTATGTGTAGCCTTTGCTGTGTGTCTAAATTTTCAATTGTACTTCTACTGACAGAAATAAAATGAAAGGTAGTAGGAAACTGGCTGGGGCAAAGAAAGGCCTTGCCAGAAAAAAACAGAGCCAGGAGCTGTTTTGAGGATGCTTAAAGGTTTAAAGTTCTGCATGACACAGAGCACAGAGTGATCATTTTCAGAGGTGTTGGGAGCTATGCTACAAAGACAAATGTGTGCTAAGGGACCTGTCTGAGGAAACGCTTCTGGTCTGTTGATTAAGGAGAAAGGGTGGTAACTTCCGGAGGCTTGAGTTTTAGATAGGTTTCCTTCCCGTATTTTGTTGAGTTTTCCAACAATTACACACACACCCACACTCGTTTTTACTATTTCTCCATGACTTGCTCCTATATCTTAAGAGATAATTTTATACTGTGTCACATTATTTTGTGTATTTAACCAAACATGCACACAAATACATCCCTTTGGTGAGTTTCTCCTGACTCTCCCCTCACTGTTCTATGGAAAAACATGAGAAAATTCTATAAGAAAATGTGACCATTTTTATTCTCCCTGTCTACTGATTTGACTTTAGTCTTCTTCTCACTGAGCACATACAATATGAAGAAGTGAGCTATCCAGTTGTCCAAAAATTGTTCAGTAATATTGTGTGGCCAACACTGTTCTTGAGCTGTAATCAGTGAGCAGAGAAATAATTCTTTTCCATTTGGAATCTGACAGTGTAGCAGAGAAAGTCAGGCCAACAAGCAGCAAGTCCATCAGATGACTGAGGGAGATGGAAGCAGCGTCAGGGAAGATGGGTGGGCTCCAGGGACAAGGACACAATGTACAAATCAAAGATGGCCTCTTTCAGGAGGTTACGTCAGACCAAAGCTTTAGAAGACATGAAACTTAGTTCTAACAGTCTTTGTTTTGAGAAAGTGCCCCACATAAGGGAAGAGTCAAAACCTAGAGCCCTAAGGCATCAGCACCTTGACATGGGATACTAATAGAGACAGTGAAAGCACAAGAATTTTGGAGCTAACATCTCAGAATATCACAGCTGGTATAATTTCCCATATTTAGCTTCTGGGTTGTGGACATGGTAGCTCACAGGACTTCAAGTTAGACCTTTGTCACATAAAAGGCCTAAGATGATGTGATCACCATACTCCTATCAGTGAAATGATAAAATAATAATTCATGTCACAATTATGTATGTATATACATAAACACACACATACACATGTATAATCTTGCATACAGCATGTGCTCCATGAATGGTCTTCATTATTTTCATCTATGGGGAAATTAGTTTTAACTGTATGGTTGCCTCGCTATGATAGAAGTCCATACACAACACCACCACAAATCTTATACTTATACTGCCCAAATATGAACTAAAATTTCACCTCTGTTTTGGATAGTATAGTAGTTTTTACATAGTTTTTCACTCAAAGGACATTAATGCACAAAAAGGTGCAAACACTTTCTACTAATGTGGATTATGTTGTCGAAACACGTTTAATCTTCACTGAAAAATGATTAAGAAAATGGTTGATATTAAACTCTGATGAATAGCTTTCAGGCTCAGATGCTGTAAAGAACTGCTCATGAGCTGGACAAGCCTGGCAGTGCTGCCCTGATTTCCAGCTTAATCTGCTTTTGGCAGCACCGTGTGAAGAGAGACAGAACAGCAGTTCTGAGAAGCCGGGATTAATTCACGATTTTTTGACATCAGAGAATCATGAGGGGGGGAAATCCTGAATGAAATATGTTTCGTGTGTACAAATCACAAAATGTCACAGACTTTAAAGTTACTTCAAAAAATACCCCTAAACAAAAATGTGTAAGAAACTAGAAATTGATTTTTGCTTAATGGAAAGTCAAGTTGGAATAAGCAGGCACAAATTAAATAGAATGAAAGCATGCTTTAAGTAAAAGGGTAGAAAAGAAGGAAAAAAACAGTAAACATTTACTCTGAAGTCAGATTGTCTATGTCTGTTTCTCTCTCTCTCTCTCTCTCTCTCTCTCTCTCTCTCTCTCTCTCAGTGTGTGTGTCTGGGTGTGTCTGGGTGTGTGCACATGTTCATGCATGCATTAAATCCAGTGCCTCGTACATGATACACACCGGGCTCACCATAAAGTGAGTTACTCATTGAGCAGAGTAACTTCATCCCTGAGATTAACTTTTGATTGCAATAAATTATGAAAGGATTTTTCTATATTAAAAATGAAGCACGTCTTTAAAAAGTAATGCCTGGGACTAAAGAGGGGTGGTGGTTTTAGGATGTCTTGGAGATACTGAGTACCACTGAAGTGTTTACATTTTAAGATGTCAGATGGTAAAGTTGTGATAATTTTGCCTAAATGTTTCAAAAGCCATGTAAGAATAAAGGGTGCAATTTTTGACATTTTAATAGAGATATTCAAACCCAGCCGTGTACGACCTGGGGCTGGCTGGACCTGGGGAAGTGCCTCTGGGAAGCCAGTAGAAGAGGAACTTCACTTTCTTTGACTCTGGTTGTCACGCACTCCTGCTGAGTGCATTCTGCCAGTCCAGCCTCCGGTCTGGCAAGCTGCCCAGCTCTGCTTACCCTCCTGCAAGTATGCCAGACATCAAATCACTCTTGGGCGTTTACTTCCTCTTAGCCACCTTCCTCCTTTGAAACTGACCCACACTAAAGTGTGTTGTCTTAGCTTAATTATGTCGTATATTACAACTTAAACACCTTAACTGAAGTAGCCAAAGGGTTTTCCTTTTACCATCCTAATCATGTACTGCCTAGGTGACCTAATAGAGCTTCTAAGCAATGCTTATCTTGCTGATCTTTGAAGACAATATGCCTGAAGGCCCCAAGTTCTCCTTCAGGTGAACAGACCAAAACCTGACTGGCTATAACATGGCTGCCAGAGTGGTCACTAGAGAAGCTCCAAGTCTGAGGTAAATGCCATCACAAACACCAGACAGACCATACAAGAAGAAAAATAAAAATAAGGTGTGAGCAGGCAGTGGGACGGCTCAGCAGTTAAAAGGCTGGCTGAAGCCCGGAATCCCTGAGTTTGATTCCTGGAATGTACATGTACGTGTGATAAAAGATAAAACTGACTACACGGGAGGGGGGGGGG